>NW_027512918.1:979285-1305714 GCF_048772815.1 Callospermophilus lateralis
TGATTGCAGGAGACAGGACACAGAAGGACTAGGCTGCAGAGAGAGCCACTGTCTCAATGGGGTCTCAAGAGGCACACACTGGCTGGTCAGTTTGCTTCCTAGTCACTGTGCTTAGAAACATTTGACTAATCAAAGGCTGTGATTACAATTTTAAGAGGAACTGCTCTGGCTGTTAGGGACCATTGTGTCTTTTATTAAAAGCATTGTTCTGGGCGCTTCTGACAGACACTAGGGCATTTTAGTGCTTCCCGGAAGGCGGCCACTGCCTCCTCAGACTTGAGCATCTGAACTACCAACTGACCAGAGTTCCAGCCAGGGTGACCCTCACCGTGAAGGTAAGAATCAAACTGCATGTCCAGCAATGGCTCCTGAGTGGACCACAGAAAGACGCAGTTAGGAACACAGTCCAAAAACAAAAGACAACATTTTTCAAAATATTATTTACAGCAGCATAACTAATTTACAAAAAGCTACAAAAATCATATTTACCAGGACACGTCTGTTAAATAAAAACATCATGTTAGTGTGCATTTAGGCAGGGCTATGTACAAGGATTCTGGTTCTTGCTCTCCTTAGAACAATAGCCCATGCCCAATGGGGCTCACCATGGCAGGGCTGCAGGGAGGATAGCAGAGGCAAAACAGACCCTCCACACAGTGGCACCCTGCCCACCCTGTTTCCCCTAAAACTTACCCCGGCATCATGCAATATTCCTGGCAGCCCCTGGAGGCCGGTGGGAAACAGGGCTCAGACTTCCCAGTCAGGGTGAGCAGCGATGACTCCTTTCAGCAGAGCATCCAAGCAGAAATAGAACTATTTCTGAATGAGAAAAGACAACATGAAAACCAAAAGTGTGACAGGTCTGTGGATACGAAAACAAAGTCAAATGAAAATTCTCCCCAATCCACACTGAAACCCACCCAGAAGCCCCCTGTCATGGTGCTGCTAGCCACAGTCTGATGGAGCCTGTTAGGAGTTTTTCTTTCATGAACTTTCAGATCAGAAAAGATTAGCACAGCACCCAGCAGCCTCAGGCCTAAGATTACCACAGAGCTGAGAACCTGGGCGGCACAAGGTCTGCTGTCCCCAAGCCCCAGGCAGCACAGTGTAGGGGCACGGGCAATAGGAACTGCAGGGCTGAAGGGAGGGGCAGCAGCTCCAGGTTCCTGGAGCCCCAGCACAAGGTCTTGACTCCAGCAGCAATGATGGCATCCAAGAGGCCATCTAGCTGTGTCAGTTGGAGAAAACCAGGAAGGAGCACAGCAACAAGAGGCCAGCTCATCAAGAAGGGGCTGAAAGTTGCCAGCAGCCTGGGTAGCTCACTGAAAAGTGTCTTCCCTGAAGCCCCCAGGAGAACACCCAGCAAGAGGAACTCAGCAGTCTCTAGGGACACAGACCTCATCCCAAGGGGCTTGGACTCTTACCACCTCTCGAAGCCACCAAAGGATGCCACAGCTGCTGCACCTCCAGGAAACACCACCACCAGGAGGGAGCCTATGGAAGTGACCTTGGCGGGGCAGACACTTCTGTTGAGTTGATGTGCACTGAAGCAATCCGGAGTGTTTCCAAGACCACCCTGGAAGGCAGCAATGGGCCTGCATCTGTGAGCACACGCTTCTGCTCCTCTAGTGTGCCTTCCCACTCTAATGGGAACAGCAGCTCTTTGGATAATTAGGACAGCATAGAACAGAAGATCCAGGTGTTTTTGGCTCTGAAAACACAGTCAGGAAGCCTGCTGCTGAACTTGCAGAGATGCCTTCCCACACCTCCCTGGCCTCTCCTTCCATGTCCACTTACATCATCCCTTAAGGCTCTTTGATCATGTTCAGTAACGGGTGGGGGAGGGGATACTTGGCCCCTTCCCTGGATGGAGCATGCACAGCCTCCTTGAGGAGACTCTGCAGAGTGCTCTACAATCTAACTTGCCTCAGAGCCTAAGGTTTGATCATGGGCCTGAACTTGCTTAAGTGAAAGGATCCTCTTTGCTTAAGGGATATTTATACACCTACCTTCCAGAGATCCCTTCTAAGGTACTTGCACCTCAGCTTTTTTTCTTGTCTGATTTTCAGCCCTACAAAATCTACTCAGTTTGATACCTGAGGCCAGGTTCCTCCAGGACCTTTCTTAGGTGAGTCTTGTTCTATGTCCTGGGCTTCTTTGAATGTCCTGGAGAGACCCAAAGATTCAGCCCTCAGACTCAGGTTACAGTCCAGGGCATAGGATGAACTTTCTGACTTCCAGTTCAATGCCTGACTCTTAATCTTCTGTCCTGAACCCCCACCCTAGCCTCTTCTTTGTCTTTTCTTGGCAACTCTATCCTCTGACCTGGAGTAGTACCTCTGCTGCTATTTGTTGATAGAGGAGGCCAAGAGCTTGCCATTTCTTCTAGATGACACCAAAAGCCTCTGTCACCTGAAATAATGTGAACAGGAGTACTGCCTCACTGTGCCAGCTGCACCCTGTCCTGCACAGCACAGAGAGGCAGCTTTTGTCCCATGCATGGAGGGACACTGGTGTATTTCCTGTAACTGAGTCTTAGTATGAAAATCTGTCTCTAAGCCTTGTGTTTTAATAGAAAGTGGAGCCTATTGAATAAACTATAGCTATTCTTTAATGTGTCCAGCCTACAGAAACTTTTGTGACACATTTTGGTGCATTTACCACCTTCACATTTTATGCTGGAATCAAGACTGATGCTTTCCTCTGCTACAATAGCAATAGTAGAAATGTCATCAGAACAGCTGTTGCTCTGGCACAGCAGTTCAACTGTGTGTATATCACCATCACCATCACCATCACCATCTTCTTCCTCCTCCTCATTATAACCTCTGCTACAACTATTTTACTCCACCGTGCACATTTGCAGTGCATAGTGGAGAATTTCCCCATCAACTCAGTGTGTACTTTCTTCAAACTGGGGACTTCCTTCCCATATCAAAGGGGGAAGTGTTCTCCCACCACACATAAAAGCAACCATTTGTTGATCCAATTTTCCACATTTCTTCAGAGGAAGGTCAAGACTCCAAGAATCATCTCACTCACTGAGATCTAGGTGAAACTTTTTTCAATTAATGAGGCCCTTTCTGTTATTATATCATTTAATTTGAAAACAAAATTAGAAAGCCATACATGTAGATATAGTTGAGGCCCAAGGATACTCTATTGACAGGATAACTGAGAACATTTCTTTCAAACTAAGAAAATTATGCTAAACATAGGTATTGCTTTTGTTGTAGCAGGATTTTTAAAGGTCATCTAGGGTCGGGGGAGGGCATGAGGCCAGGATGGGAGGCACAGCTGGGCACACACTTTATAACGGTGCACACAAATACATATATGCACACACTCAGATGAACAGTGATGTTTTTATTATATGCATAGGCTAGAAGAGGGTCCCTATGTCATGAGTAGATGGTTTTATGTTACAGGGACCTGGTCCTAGTTCTAGAGCCATCCCCAGGATGTGTACAAGAAGACCTATAGCCAACTTCTTTGTCTTGTCCACTCTGTGATGAGTGTGTAATTTCTCTAGTTGCCTCACTAGACTTGAGGCTGGTGTGACATCCAGATTCTGGGAGGAGAAACTTACCTATGCAGTAAGTATAAACATGGTTAACACAGCCTTAATAAGTTATGTCCTCTGACCTATTCACTTGGGCCATGGGTGGAGAATCACCACCCTTAGAATCCAGGATTTTTGATGAAAAGAAACTTTTTAATTTAGATCCATAGTATTTATTGTTGCTTAATATAAATCATAGTGCTCTGAAGTCTTATTAAGAAAGTAAGGCACTAACCAGATAGATTTGGGCCTATTTTTCTTTTAATATACACAGTGTCTCTGGTTCAATTTTTAGGTCCTTGATTCAATTTGGGTTGAGTTTTTTGCATGGTGAGAGAGAGGGGTTTAATTTTATTTTAATGTATATAAATTTCCAATTTTCCCATCATTATTTTTTGAAGAGGATATCGTTTTCTCCAATGTACATTTTTTATGCTTTTTGTCAAATATAAGAGAGCTCTAATTATGGGCATTGTTCTCTGTGTTATCTATTCTATACCATGACTCTACAAGTCTATTTTGTTGCCAATACCATACTGTTTTTTGTTATTATTGATCTGTAGCATAGTTTAAGGTCTAGTATAGAGATGCCACCTAATTCACTCTTCTTGCTAAAAATTGCTTTAGCTATCCTGGGTCTCTTATTTTGTCAGATAAATTTCATGACTACTTTTTCTATTTCTCTGAGAAATGTCATTGGGATTTTGATTGAGATTACATTAAATCTGTATAGTGCTTTTGGTAGTGTGGTCATTTTGACAATATTAATTCTGCCTACTTAAGAAAAAAAAATAGATCTTTCCATATTCTCATGTCATCTTTTATCTTTTTTCCATAGGGTTCTGTAGATTTCATTGGAGAGATCTTTCAGCTATTGTTAGGTTGATTCCCCAGGATTTTATAATTTTTATACTATTCAAAGTTAGTAGTTTTTCTCATTTCCTTTGCAGAAGATTTTTTATTGATATTCAGAAATGCCTTTGATTTATGGGTGTTGATTTTGTATCCTGCTACTTTACTGACTTCATTTACTAGTTCTAACAGTTTCCTGATGGAATATGTCGAGTCTTTTAGGTATAGAATTATATTGTCTGCAAATAGTGCTAATTTGAGTTCTTCCTTACTTATCCATATCCCTTTAATTTATTTTATTTGTCAAATTGGTCTGGCCAGTGTTTCAAGAAATATGTTAAATAGAAGTTGTGGAAACAGGCACCCCTGTCTTTTTCCAGTTTTTAGAGGAAATGCTTCCATTTTCTGCCTTGGTGTCCTAGAATGGTGCTCCCCAATCTTGTGGCCATTGGCCATGTAATTCATCAAATTGACAAACTCAGCTTTTTCTGTCACAGGATCTATATGCCAAAATATCATGTGCTTGAAGCTACTGAATTAGGCAGGATAGACATGGAACATTTCCATAATTGCAAAAATTATTGAATGATGATGCTCTATAAATCACCAGGAGCAAATATTATGGATAATATGACCTATTTGGAGTTCAAATCTAGTACCTTTCAACAAATACCTTGCTAACTGTGTTTCAATATAAATTTTTTGTTAAAAAGAATAAATAAATAAATAAAATAGAATGGTGTGGATACAGCTATCAGGAGCTACATTTATGAATTCTGTTCTCGAGCATCCACCAGGTTTTACCTGGCCTCTTCCAATCACAGGATTTCAAGCACCTCTCTTGAAGGCCCCCTCCCATTCTGGTAAAGGCCATTGACTCTTATGGTGTCCTTTGACAGAATCCCTCTTACTTTCTAGGCTAATGAGGAAACTAGCCAATCAATAAACCACTACCCCCGCCACTCCAGATAATTATTGTGCATGGGAATTCATAGCCATCCTAGGAGTATGAAGCTGCTGGCATTGGTACCACACTTAGAAAATTAGTAATTTTCTGTTTTTATAACAGGTCCTAGTAGAACATGACTCAAGCCCACTTAGTTATAAGCTGGGAATGCTGCTGAAATAAGACAAAAGCAACCACCACCAACAACAATAACAATAACATAAAGCCCTCTACATTTATGTGGGGATTTTTCTCTAAAAAAGACCTTGAATTTTTAATAATTATCACATCTCCATATAGCTTCTGCCCAATAAACCCCTCAATGATAAACAGTTTTTTCAAAGAATATTTTCTGAAATATTTTTTGAGGAAGTAAAGAGCAACCCAGTTGGGAACAGTACAGAATGTGAGCACTTTTTTGCTAGATTATAACATAAAATTCTAATGAAGCTGTGGCAAAGGCGAAGACCCTTCACAGACTTCAAGAACAGACAGGAGATTTCCTCCTGCTGACATGGTCTCAAGTCAGAGCTGCACCCAACTTGGATTCTCCTGAGGCAAAGAAGGCCCACAAGGTCATTGAACTAGCTGTTCTGTCACAAGGGGGGAATATATATCATAAATTACCAAATAATACATCTAATAAAACTAATAATTACAAAATGCTATCTTTGACATAGTTTAATTAAATTTAATTTTGAATGAAAGTGTTTAATCTTTAATACACCATATTTATCTTATTGCTGATAGATGACATTTTACTACCAGAAAGTGATAACTTAATGATCGCTGTTAAAGAATGCAAGTCCAAGGAGACTTCAAGCATCAATTATTTATAAGCAGACATGCTGCTGTGTCCCCATGTAAAGGTAGCAAAACTCCTGTCATGAGGTTGATGCACCCCTGCATCACCTGACCACAATGATCTCATCTGAAAGAGACCAGAAGTATGGCACAACCTTGAACCTCAAGAAATCTTAGAGAGGTAAGGCCACAATAATGTCTTAGAGTCAAGTTCATGGAATACTGCCTTCATAGCATACATTAAGAGTGCCTGAGTGGCAACACACTATCCCATGCTAGGTTGTGTGAACAGCAAACTACTTACCTTTTAGGCACAACCCTGGGCATGAGGCTATGTGTTTAATTCCCTGCTCTTACTCCATTGCTCACTCCTTGATTGGTCACTGCAGAAATTGCATTGGTGGCTGCCTGTAATCTGATAAGCTACTGCCTGAGTATATATACATGGTAACTTCACAATAAAATGAGACCTGCTTCCTGCTTGATGTCCAGAGGTCTTGATTAGTGACTTCACAGACACAGCCTCTTCTACAATTTTTTGTGAAACCCCTTGCTGGACCAGAAAGAGCCCACATAAACATCAGTACATAGCATTTGTCTTTTTTTTTGAAGGTTCAAAAAAAATTCTTGTAATGTGACTCTCCTGACCTCTAATGAATGTCAGTATGTTTAGCATTTCCATCACCACAGGTTCAATATTTGGATATTTACTCACTTTCTCTTTGTACCAGAGAAGGTTATTCTTCCATTAGAAATGACTGGGTAATTTTTGCTTTTCTTTAAGCATTTATTAGGGTGGAGATAATGAAAAGAACTTTCTGTATCCTGCCATTTTCTAAGAATGACAGTTCCTTCATACTATTTTAAGCAGGATTCAGCTTGTACATGAGTTCCTTTTTTTCTTTTAATCTATGCAGAAGGTTTTACTTTTCTTCACACTGCTTTTCACATCATACCTACAAGTCAACTGATGGAGCTATGCTGAGTAAGAAAAAAATACCAATAAATTGATGATATGTAGGCCTACTTACATCTTCTATGGAGGTTGTAACAACTGAGTTGTTGCCTCAGATTATTGGGAGAAAATAAATTCAGTGTAAACTCACTAAGCTTGTAATACTTTAGCCCAAATTCAATCTCCACAGAGAATTTTAGGTCCTCCAAGGCATCTATTTACCACAGGATTCTGCAAAGTAACCATGGATCCACTAGCTACAACATAAACCAGGGGATCATCCCAAAATTTATCTGGGACCAAACCAAACCAGTAACTGTTTCTCTTCTGCAGGATTCAACACCCTCATCATGAGAGTCATATTCACTAATGAAAAAAAAATCTAGTACAATTTTCAAATGCATTGACCATATGCAACTTTGCTTTGATTTTGATCAAAGTATTAATATAATCACTAATGAAACATTTTAACTAGAAAAAAATCATGATATACACTTTTAAAAATATTTATTTTCTAAATGTTTATTTTCTAGATGTAGGTGGACACAATATCTTTATTTAATTTATATGTGACACTGAGGTTTTAACCCAGTGCCTCACATGTGCTAGTTGATCACTCTACCTCTGAGGAAAAATCCCAGTCTCTCATGATATTCACTTTGATGTCTACGTTTTTGTTTAAAAGAGTGTTTTGATTCTTCCATGTTTTTCTGTGGATAAGCAGTTTACTTATTTTATTTATTCTATTTATTTATTTCCTTTGCACCTGCAATGAAACCCAGGGGCACTTAATCACTGAGCCACATCCCTAGCCCTTTTATCTTTTTTTTTTATTTTGAGACAGAATCTCCCTAAATTTCTTAGGACATTTCTGAGTGGCTGAGGCTGGATTTGAATTATGATCCTCCTGCCTGAGCTTCCCAAGCTTCTGGGATTACAGGCATTATTTTCATTATGTTTAAATAATTTGACATTTTATGAATATTTAAAAAAACGTGCTGAACATTTGGAATCTTTAGTTGTAGGCACATTTTTAAATGGGCACAAACACCGGTAGGATTAACTTGTTCTTGTGTTCTATTCTCTATATACAACAATATATGATATGATTCAAAATTACTAGAAGAAAGTCAATGTGATAAACAAAATGAGAAATGATAAGTATTTGAGGAGGCAAAATGATAATTACACCATTATTATCAATATATGTGTCAAATTACTATATTGTATGATAAAGATATACTTGTGTCAGACTGGAGTGGTGGCTCAGTGATAAGCACTTTCCTTGCATGTGTAAGGCACTGTGTGCAATCCTCAACATGACATAAAATAAATAAGGATATAACAATTTTCTACAACTAAACAAAGAAATTAAAAAAGATATATGTGTAAATTAAATTGTAAAGTTATGAATAGTTGCACATATATATCAAAGTATTTTCCCCAAGATATGTATTAATTCAAAAGAAAAATATAGTAACTTTATAGTGGATAGACCCTTTAGACATCAACTTAACTAAGTGATCAAGGTCATCACCACCAGTAATCAAACATGTTGAAGACATGAGCCTCTTGATATGGTGAGCTGAGAAGGAGCCACCACCATTTCTGTGGTATTGCCAAAACTGCAGAGCCTCCCTCTGATCTTGAGAAAACACAAGGAAACCCACAGTTCTACAAAACACTTGTTCCTCAGTGCTGTCAAGATCATGAAAGATGAGTATAGGCTGAGGGAATGTCACCAATGTTAAGGTCTGTAAACAAGTCGGGATGGCGCCTGGCATTTTGCCAGAGGGAGTGATTTGTGAGGTGGCGCCAGTGAGACATTAACTGTGGAGATTTCTTATTGGTTGACTACTGTATCTAGTTTATGTTAATTAAGATAAGCTGTGTGGAATGTATATATACCCCTCCTGTCCTACAATAAATGGCTCCGACTACTGCTGTATCAATCTACACAAGTTGTTCGTCAACCCCTGGTTATTTTGCTGCAGCCGGACTGTGGCAACCAATCGATCAGGGACAAAAAAGAGAAATAACAACTAAATGCAGTGTGGGGTCCAGAATGGGGTGATGGAATAAAGAAAGGATCTTGGTAGAAAAATGGGAAATTCCAATAAGAGCTGTTTTGTTTTGTTTTAGGTACTGGGGATCTAACTCAGGACTGCTTTACCATTGAGCTACATCCCCAGCCCTTTTTTATTTTCATTTTTTTTTTTAAATTTTGAGACTGCGTCTCATTAAATTGCTTAGGGCCTTGGTAATTTGCTGAGGCAGGCTTCGAATTCCCTATCCTCCTGTCTCAGCCTCCTGAGCTGCTGGGATTACGGACATGCACCACTGTACCCAGCATCCAATAAGATGTGAAGTTCAGGTGATAGTACTGAACTAAGGATAAGTTCTCAGGGTTGATCATTTACTAGGGTTATGTAAGATCTGAATATTAGGGAAGGCTAGGTGAGGGGTGTACTGAAGCTATCTGTTCTATTTTTGGCAACTTTTCTGTAAATCTAAAATTAGATCAAAATAAAAGTTTTAAAAAGTTGCCACATTGAAAATTTAGGGCAGATGCCTGGAAGGCCTCATGGGAAATTTCACTGCTCTGCCTGTCTTTGGATTTGAGATTGGGAGACCTCCTGTCCTCAGAGCATTAAAGCACCCACAAAGATTAATTCAGTCATTCTGGCCTATGGTTGGCCAAATGGCTTATACCTTTAAAACAGACAGGCCCCCCCCACCTCCTCTGCAGTATGGAGCCCTGAGCCCCCCACCCCACCTTGGGATTCTCATTCTGGCTGGCGGAGGCTTCGAGGTGAGGCTGCAGGAGTCTGGGGAAGGCTTGGCAGGTGAGTGAGAGGGTGCTCCAGAGGGAGGGAGGCTCAGACAGTGGTTAGCTGCAGAGTGGGGCTTAGCAGAGGCGAGGGGAAAAGGGAGGGGGGCTCTCCTTCCCAAGGGGCCCTTTCATGTTGAAATCAGCCATCATGAATGCTGGGGGCCCAGGAGCCCAGGCGTGGGAAATTTGAGAGCCCCCTTATGTCCCCTCATGTGACAGTGCCGTCTGTGGCTCTCAGCCGGCCAGCCAGGATGCATTAGGAGAAGTGTCGGTGTGCACCTGGGGCGGGGGAGGGTCCCATCAAGACGTTGACCCACTCAGAGAAGGGAGATTTGAGGAAGGAAATTCTAGACTCTCCTGGTGCTGGAGGGGAGGGTGGAGTGGGTACCCTGTGGGCTTCAGGATCAAGGGTTGGGCAATTGGCGAGAATCCAAGAGAAGGCTCTGGTCCCAACCCTCTCCAATACCCTGAGTAGCCTGCTTCTCGCCAGCTCTGAAGGTGCAGACCCTGCTGACAAACCTCCGGGGACAAGGAGCTCACTCTATCCTGGGAGAGCGTAGGGTCCAGGCATTGATTCCACCTCTGGATTCAGTTTTTATTCCCTGCCAGGAAATCTGAGACATTGGACAGGGGAGTCTGTGACCACATCTTCCCTGGTACACTCTCAGCCCAGGAGTGACCCCTGCTGTCCGGACAACCTGGAGGCAGAGGACCATGCTGGCTAGCTGTGCACAGATTGTGCTGGGTGGCCTACCAGCCCCCTCCCCACCCCGCATTCTGTGTTGCTCTCCGCTGGCCCCCAAGGTCCTCTTCAAATGTACTGCCACAGGAGGGAGGTGGGTGAGGCCAACATCTGGACCAAGGGGACATCGTTGGCCCTCACAGCTGGAGCTATCAGCAGCCAATGTTTACCCAGACATTATTTGCCTTTGTAAGTTCCTGGCCCCCAACATGCCCCCCCCCCGAGGAGAGGGTCCTGAGCCTCCTCCCCACGACTGGGCAGGGACGGACCCGAGAGTGCCGTGGCTGGCTGGAGTTCAGATCCTCCCAGCAGCTTCAGCTGCCTGAGAGAAGAAAGGGCTAGCCAGCTGGGCTGTCAGTGCCGAGGTGTGGGCACAAGTAGGACAAGGCCATGGAGAAAGTGTGAGTGGACCCTGGACACAGCGTGGTGCAGAGAGAAGGGGCAGACCCCTGGAATGTTCCAGAACTTTGCTGGCTGACCTTGGGTCAGTCTGTTCCTCTGTATCATGTGCCACCATATGGGAATATTTCCTTGCCATCTGATTGAAAATAGTCTCTGTTTTAGTCAGCTTTTTTGCTGCACGATGGAAGGACCCAACCAGAACAATTGTAGAGAGGGAAAAGTTGCCTTGGGGGCTCAGGGTTTTAGAGGTCTCAATGCACAGACAGCAGGCTCCATTCCTCAAGGTTTGAGGTGAGCTGAACCTCATGGCGGAAGAGTGTGGTGGAGGGAAGGGGCTCACATGATGATCAGGAAGCAGAGGGAGGCTCCACTTGCCAAATACAAATATATATCCCAAATAATTGGCCCATGACCCTCCTCCCCAGCCACACCCCACCACTTCAGTCACCACTCAGTCAATCACTATCAGGGGATTAATTCACTGAGGGGTTAAGACTCTCACAACCCCATCATTTGTCCTCCGAACCCTCTTGCATTGTCTCACAGCTAAGTTTTTTGGGGACCCCTCACATCCAAACCAGAACAGCCTCCTGCCACACCTATCCCCTCCCGTGCCTGTTTGCCCTTTGTAGCATATGTTCCAACATGCACCCCTCTGCTGGAGCACGACCACCAGGAGGGCAGGCAGGACCTCACTTTACTGTCACTGCTCCCTGGCATCCAACCAATCTTCCACAGCTCTTCCCTAGCTTGCCCCTCTCATTCCATCTGCTTCAAGTGACATTGTGGATTGGGGTCAGAGAAGGACAGACCATGTTCTGTGGTGGCAGGCTCTGGCCAGAGGAGTTTTCTCCTGGAGCACAGCGAGTCCCAGGTGGGCACTAGGGTGGGAAAGACTATTATGCCTTCATGATAATAGAGTATGCATTCACATGAGGAACGAGATTCAGAGATGTTCACTAACTTACCTAAGGTCACACAGCCCCAAAGTTACAGAACCAAGATATTAGCGCTGGTTCAAGGTTTTCTCTTTACTCTGCTGTCTTCTGTAAAAGATGTTAAAAGTTCTCATTTAATTTCCCAGGACACTTGTGTCCCACACTCCATTGTATCTATACATTCTTTCTATATCATTGCATCCTCAACCCCAACCTTGTTGATGAGCACAGAAGACAACATGAGCCTGATTTCACAGACCAGAGAGGAGCCTGTAGTCACACAGCCAGTAAATGGCAACATCTGAACTAAGCTCAGGTCAGCCTCATGTTGGCACATTGCCCTTAACCTTCTTCCAGGCTGGGACTAAGCTTTCAGGTCTCATTGGCTGACACGGGGCTCCTGACCTCCCAGCCTGCATTAACACACCGTGCTAGAAGCTTCCCAGGGACCTCACCCTGGACAGAACCTGCTCCATTTACCCCATCCATAGCGTCATTTCAAAAACCCCTGTTGGCCTTCAGTGAAGAGGCAAAGGGTGTCCAGTCTGCCAGGGCCCAGGAAACAAGGTAAACCTTAGGCTACTACGGAGCACCTACAAAATACTCAGACTCAAGGCAGCTGCAACTTGACTCTTGCTGAAAGCCAAGAATCAACCCAAAGAATATTTACTGCATCTCTGCAATATGCCTGACATTCCATGAAATGATTTTCTTTTGTTATTTTGTGGAATTGGGGATCAAACCCACAGGTGCCTTTATCACTGAGCCTTATAACCCTGGCCCTTTATAATTTTTTATTTTTATTTTTTATTTTGAGGATCTCAGTAAGTTGCCCAAGCTCACCTGAAGCTTTTGATCCTCCTACCTCAGCCTCTTGATTCACTGGGATTACCAGGAATGTGTTTTTTTGAATATGAAATACGTTTATGAAAAGACATGAATTAGTCCAGTGCTTGCTATGTGGGATATAGTCACCGCATACAATCCATGGGAATCTTTATAGAGTCTTGCAAGAGGGGCTACAGATATCACCCCCATTTTGCAAATAGGTAGAGTGAGACTCAGAAGAGCCAAGCCACATGTCCAGGATCTCCAAGGTAGCAAGTGGCAGGGCAGGGAATAGAACCCAGGTTTTCCCAACAAAAAGGCTATGTCCTTCAGGCCTATAATCCCAGCAGCTTTGGAGGCTAAGGCAGCACGATTGCAAGTTCAAAGCCAGCATCAGCAACTTAGCAAGATGCTAAGCAAATTAGCAAGACCCTATCTCTAAATAAAATATAAGAAGAGCTAGGAATGTGGCTCAATAATTGAGTGCCCCTGAGTCTAATCCCCAGTTCTTAAGCCATGTGCTGTCTGTCCCTTCCTATGAGCAGAGGGCCCTGCACTTCAGCCTCACCTCCTCAGACATGCTTTTAGGAGCACATCCTACTTCCCCATGTCTGGACATGCTCACTTGAAAAGTGGGAGGAACCCTGGGAAGGCTCCTAAGCAGACCTCCGGCTATGGTGATGGACCCAGGATGCCCACCCTTGTCACACCAAGTTCAACCAACAGGTCCCACTCACTGTCCTCCAAAGCAAAGGCAGTCTGTGTAGAAAGGATTCCCTTCATGATGGTCCCTCAGAGCTCCCAGGGGCTGCCTGGTGGCACCTAGGAGGGGGCTGGGGGGCTGTCCCTCCCTCTGGGTATTTGGGAGCCGGTGCCCAGGAAGCCTCCAGAGGATGATGATGTGGAACTGGAGCCACTGGCCCTTCCCTGTACATGATGAGCAGGGAGTGTGTTGATGGATATGCTGATTTCACTATCGCGCAAACCATTACCATCTAGAATTTGGCAGCCTTCTGGGTGAGAAGGGGAGGGGAGGGAATTTACTAACTTCCTCATGTGTGTGGTGGCATCCTTTACTCTTGAATGAAGGCCAGGGACCTGATTCACTCCTGGAGGCCTGAGAATAGAGGCACCGCACTCCCTGGGTCTCTCCCTCCCATCCACTCTCCTCCTGCAGAGGTCTTGCCCTTGGCCAGGGCTTCCCCCCCACTTCTGGGGGTGCCAGGATGATGGGAACCCAGCTGTCTACCTTCCCCATGACTCCACACTTCCCCATCTCATGGTCATGTTCAGGGAGCAAGAAATGGACATCTTGGTGTGGTAGGGGTGAGGTGCAGGCACCTCTAAGCCAAGAGGGAAGAGAACCCAGAGGGCTTCCTGGAGAGGGAGGCTAGGGGTCTTTGCCAAGGGGCGAGTTGGGGGCGGGGAACAGCCTGGACAAAGGCTGAGAGGTGGGGCCACCAGCAGATGTGAGGGGCTGGGCAGGTGGAGAGGAAGGGGAGGGACGGGTGGATGCTTCTAGAACAGGCCTCCCCGAGTGTCAGCCCCTGTCCTCTCTACTCATGCCCACTGATAAGTCCTGGGCAAGGGCGACAGGGTGAGGAGAAATGCCCGAGGCTCACTCATTGCCCAGGGCCCTGGCTGGGAAACCAGCTAGGAGGGCAGGACAGCAGGTTCCCCCCGAGCACTGTCCTGGTTGACAAAGGCAGGCTGGGGGCAGGAGGGACTGGAGAGGGTGACATTCTCCCTCGAGGCCGCCCATGGCCTGCTCCCCCAGCGCTCAGGGGACAAAGGACAGCTGTTCAAACACTGATCAGGGAGTGGGGCTCCATGAGGTGGGGTGCTGGGAGGTGGGGAGGCCACCGTCACTGGGTGCGCTACGCCCCGTGGGTTTGGCCTGTGCTGGATGGGCACCTGCTGGGAGTGTGGGACGTGGGGCAGAACGAGGGTCTTTCCACCTGTGTGCACATAAGTGGGCTCCTGAGTAAGACAGAACGGGTGTGGGGGGGCGGTGCATGCCTCATGGGGCGGGTGCACATGGTCTGTGCATGTGCAGGTGAACTGACCCTGCCAGTCCCTTCTGCTCGGGCAGTAATGCTGGTGCAGGGGTGTGACATTCACGCTAGTGAGCGTGCGCTGTCCCACACACATGCATGTGTGTGTGCATGCTGCACTAGGAGGACAGTGTGAGAGGCCGACACGGTGGAGGCCCGAGGCTGGCTTCAGTCCTGGAGCCCACGAATCCCCAGGGCATTGTCCCTTTCAGTGCCCAGCGAGTCCCCAGGCCCAGCGCCTTCGCCCCTCACCTTGGAGAGGGCGTAGAGGTGGCCCCAGGTCCTCCCTAGAATGGTCTCCTTGGACATCCGTCCCATGCCTCTGCTCCCCATCCCGGGCTGCGCTCACTCCAGAGGTGCAGGTGATGGTGGGGGCAGGTGGCAGTGGTGCTGGCACGAGGCAGGTCCGTGTGTGTCCCTGAGCCACAGCTTGGCTGGAAAGCTGAGGGGACCTGATCCCTGATCTCCTTTGGCCAGATATCATGCCTGCCCTCCCAGGACAGTCCCCCAGAGCCACCAGAGGCCCGCCAGTTGGGAACCTGATTTAGGAGTCAGGGAACTCCAGGCTCATGGCCCTGCCCCCCACCCGCCCCTTGCCACCTCGACCTCCTGTTTGGTGAAGGGGACACCGAGCTGCAGCCCTTGGGCGACAGAGGAGCCTGAGCCCTCCAGGTTGAGCGGAGATTTAAGGGACTGGTGTGGCTTCTCTCTCCTCCTCTCTCTGGGTCTCTCCAGCAAGTCGTGCCCCCACTGCTCACACACTTTTTAAAATGTCAATAGACTGTCACTCACTTTTCTTGTTATACTTCTTAAAATGAACGTTTCCTCTAGTCGATGGAGGGAGGTGACACTGGAGTCACGGGCTTGGCTTTATTCCTGTCCAGAGGAGATGGACTGTGGAGAGCTCAGCTTTCAAAGGAACTATTTTATTTATAAGGATTTTCCTAATGTCATGAATGTGCCATGCCTGGCTTCTTTGTGCCCACTCTGGAGAGAAGGGGGGACTGAGCATGGCCCAGGTGGGGTGGCTTTCTTTACCCTGAATCCCAGAATCCTAGAGGAAGTGACCTTCAGCAGTG
The DNA here is from genome assembly GCF_048772815.1 of Callospermophilus lateralis. Lineage (NCBI taxonomy): Eukaryota > Metazoa > Chordata > Mammalia > Rodentia > Sciuridae > Callospermophilus > Callospermophilus lateralis. Next base: position 995,281 of record NW_027512918.1, read on the forward strand.
TAATGCAACAGTTTCTTTTTTTTTAATTAATTTTTATTGTTGGGTGTTCAAAACATTACATAGTTCTTGATATATCATATTTCACAGTTTGATTCAAGTAGGTTATGAACTCCCATTTTTACCCTGTATACAGATTGCAGAATCACATCAGTTGCACATCCATTGATTTACATATTGCCATACTAGTGTCTGTTTTATTCTGCTGCCTTTCCTATCCTCTACTATCCCCCCTCCCTCCTCCCCTCCCCTCTTCTCTCTCTACCCCCTCTAGTGTAATTCATTTCTCCTCCTTATATTTTTGTCACCTTTCCCCTAACTTCCTCTTGTATGTAATTTTGTATAACCCTGAGGGTCTTCTTCCATTTCCATGCAATTACCCTTCTCTCTCCCTTTCCCTCTCACCTCTCATCCCTTTTTAATGTTAATCTTCTTCTCATGCTCTTCGTTTCTACTCTGTTGTTAGTTACTCTCCTTATATCAACGAAGACATTTGGCATTTGTTATTAAGGGATTGGCTAGCTTTACTTAGCATAATCTGCTCTAATGCCATCCATTTCCCTGCAAATTCTATCATTTTGTCATTTTTTAATGCAGAGTAATACTCCATTGTGTATAAATGCCACATTTTTTTTTTATCCATTCGTCTATTGAAGGACATATATGTTGGTTCCACAGTCTTTCTATTGTGAATTGTGCTGCTATGAACATGGATGTAGCAGTGTTCCTATAGTGTGCTCTTTTTAGGTCTTTAGGAAATAGACCCAGTAGGGGAATAGCTGGGTCAAATGGTGGTTCCATTCCGAGCTTTCCTAGAAATCTCCATACTGCTTTCCAAATTGGCCGCACCAATTTGCAGTCCCACCAGCAATGTACAAGTGAACCCTTTTCCCCACATCCTCGCCAGCATTTGTTGTTGTTTGACTTCCTAATGACTGCCAATCTTACTGGAGTGAGATGGTATCTTAGGGTGGTTTTGATTCGCATTTCTCTGACTGATAGAGATTGTGAGTATTTTTTCATGTACTTGTTGATTGATTGTATGTCCTCATCTGAGAAATGTCTGTTCAGGTCCTCGGCCCATTTGTTGATTGGGTTATTTGTTATCTTATAGTCTAATTTTTTAAGTTATTTGTATATTCTGGATATTAGGTCTCTGTCTGAAGCGTGAGGAGTAAAAATTTGTTACCAGGACGTAGGCTCCCTATTTAACTCTCTTATTGTTTCTTTTGCTGAGAAAAAAACTTTTTAGTTTGAGTAAGTCCCATTTGTTGATTCTAGTTATTAACTCTTGTGCTATGGGTGTCCTATTGAGGAATTTGGAGCCGGACCCCATAGTATGTAGATCATAGCCAACTTTTTCTTCTTTCAGACGCCATGTCTCTGATTTGATATCAAGTTCCTTGATCCACTTTAAGTTATCTTTTGTGCATGGTGAGAGAAAGGGATTCAGTTTCATTTTGTTGTATATGGATTTCCAGTTTTCCCAGCACCATTTGTTGAAGATGCTATCCTTCCTCCATTGCATGCTTTTAGCCCCTTTATCAAATAAAAGATAGTTGTAATTTTGTGGATTGGTTTCTGTGTCCTCTATTCTGTACCATTGGTCCACCCGCCTGTTTTGGTACCAGTACCATGCTGTTTTTGTTACTATTGCTTCGTAGTATACTTTGAAGTCTGGTATAGCTGTACTGCCTGATTCACACTTCCTGCTTAGCATTGTTTTTGCTATTCTGGGTGTTTTATTTTTCAATATGAGTTTCATGATTGGTTTCTCTATTTCTACCAGAAATGCCGTGGGGATTTTGATAGGCATTGCATTAAACCTATAGAGAACTTTTGGTAATATCACCATTTTGATGATGTTAGTTTTACCTATCCATGAACAGGGTATATTATTCCATCTTCTAAGATCTTCTTCTATTTCTCTCTTTAGGGTTCTGTAGTTTTCATTGTATAAGTCTTTCACCTCTTTTGTTAGGTTAATTCCCAAGTATTTTTTTTTTGAGGATATTCTGAATTGAGTGGTTGTCCTCATTTCCATTTCAGATGATTTGTCATTGATATACAGGAGTGTCTTTGATTTATGTGTATTGATTTTATATCCTGCCACTTTGTTGAATTCATTGATTAGCTCTAATAGTTTCTTTTTCGACCCTTTTGGGTCTGCTAGGTAAAGAATCATGTCATCTGTAAATAGTGATAATTTAAGTTCTTCTTTTCCTATTTTCATGCCTTTAATTTCTTTCGTCTGTCTAATTGCTATGGCTGGTGATTCGAGAAATATGTTGAACAGAAGTGGTGAGAGAGGGCATCCCTGTCTTGTTCCAAATTTTAGAGGGAATGCCTTCAGTTTTTCTCCATTCAGAATGATGCTAGCCTGAGGCTTAGCATATATTTCTTTTACAATATTGAGGTAAGTTCCTGTTATCCCTAGTTTTTCTAGAGTTTTGAACATAAAGGAATGCTGTACTTTGTCGAATGCTTTTTCCGCATCTATCGAGATGCTCATATGGTTCTTATTTTTAAGCCTATTGATGTGGTGAATAACATTTATTGATTTCCATATATTGAACCAACCTTGCATCCCAGGGATAAATCCTACCTGAACAGGGTGCACAATTTTTTTGATATGTTTTTTTATCCGATTCACCAAAATTTTATTGAGGATTTTTGCATCTAGGTTCATTAGAGATATTGGTCAGTAGTTTTCTTTCTTTGAAGTGTCTTTGTCTGGTTTAGGAATCAGGGTGATGTTGGCCTCGTAGAATGAATTTGGAAGTTCTCCCTCTTTTTCTATTTCCTGAAATAGCTTGAAAAGTATTGGTATTAGTTCCTCTTTAAAGGTTTTGTAAAACTCTGCTGTATACCCATCCGGTCCTGGGCTTTTTTTAGTTGGTAGTCTTTTGATGGTTTCTTCTATTTCCTCCATTGATATTGGTCTGTTTAGGTTGTCAATATCCTCCTGACTCGATCTGGGCAGATCATATGACTTAAGAAATTTATGGATGCCTTCACTATCTTCTATTTTATTGGAGTATAAGGATTCAAAATAATTTCTGATAATCGTTTGTATTTCTGAGGTGTCTGTTGTGATATTGCCTTTTTCATCCCGTATGCTAGTAATTTGAGTTCTCTCTCTTCTGCTCTTCGTTAGCGTGGCTAAGTGTCTGTCGATTCTATTTATTTTTTCAAAGAACCAACTTTTAGTTTTGTCAATTTTTTCAATTGTATCTTTTGTTTTGATTTCATTAATTTCAGCTCTGATTTTAATTATTTCTTGCCTTCTACTTCTTTTGCTGTTGTTTTGCTCTTCTTTTTCTAGGATTTTGAGATGAAGTATTAGATCATTTATTTGTTGGTTTTTTCTTTTTTTAAGAAATGAACTCCAAGCAATAAATTTTCCTCTTAGAACTGCTTTCAATGTGTCCCATAGATTCCGTTATGTTGTGTCTGTGTTTTCATTTATCTCTAAGAATTTTTTAATTTCCTCCTTGATGTCTTCTGTAACCTATTGATCATTCAGTAACCTATTGTTCATTCTCCAAGTGATGCATGATTTTTCCCTTCTTATTTTATTGTTGATTTTCAATTTCATTCCATTATGATCAGATAAGATGCATGGTATTATCTCTACACCTTTATATTGTCTAAGAGTTGCCCTGTGACATAATATATGATTTATTTTTGAGAAGGATCCATGTGCTGCTGAGAAAAAAAGTGTAACTGCTTGATGTTGGGTGCTATATTCTATATATGTCAATTAAGTCTAGGTTATTAATTATATTATTGAGTTCTATAGTTTCCTTATTCAACTGTTGTTTGGAAGACCTGTCCAGTGGTGAGAGAGGTGTGTTGAAGTCTCCCATGATTATTGTATGGTGGTCTATTTGACTCTTGAACTTGAGAAGAGTTTGTTTGATGAACATAGCTGCACCATTGTTTGGGGCATATATATTTATGATTGTCATGTCTTGTTGGTGTATGGTTCCCTTGAGCAGTATGTAGTGTCCCTCTTTATCCCTTTTGATTAACTTTGGCTTGAAATCTAATTTATTTGATATGAGTATGGACACTCCTGCTTGTTTCCGAAGTCCATATGAGTGATATGATTTTTACCAACCTTTCACCTTCAGTCTATTTATGTCTTTTCCTATCAAATGCGTCTCCTGAAGGCAGCATATTGTTGCATCTTGTTTTGTGATTCATTCGACTAGCCTGTGTCTCTTTATTGGTGAGTTTAAGCCATTAACATTTAGGGTTATTTTTGAGATATGAGTTGTTCTTCCAGCCATATTTGTTTATTTATGTTACTAAACATGGTTTGTTTTCCTCTTTGATTATCCCACCCCCCTTTACTGTACTACCTCCCGCTGTTGGTTTTCATTGATATTTTCCATTTCCTCTTCCTGTAATATTTTGCCGAGGATGTTTTGAAGAGATGGTTTTCTAGCTGCAAATTCTTTTAACTTTTGTTTATCATGGAAGGTTTTAATTTCATCTTCCATCCTGAAGCTTAATTTTGCTGGATGCACAATTCTTGGTTGGAACCCATTTTCTTTCAGTGTTTGAAATATGTTATTCCAGGATCTTCTAGCTTTCAGAGTCTGTGTTGAAAGGTCAGCTGTTATCCTGATTGGTTTAACCCTAAATGTAATCTGCTTCCTTTCTCTTGTAGCTTTTGAAATTCTCTCCTCATTCTGTATGTTGGGCATCTTAATTATAATGTGTCTAAGTGTGGATCTCTCATGATTTTGCACATTCGGCGTCCTGTAGGCTTCTAGGATTTGGGATTCTGTCTCATTCTTCAAGTCTGGGAAGTTTTCTAGTATTATTTCATTGAATAGATTGCACATTCCTTTGGTTTGGACCTCTATACCTTCCTGTATCCCAATGACTCTTACGTTTGGTCTTTTTATGTTATCCCATATTTCTTGAATGATCTGCTCATGGTTTCTTAACAGTTTTGCTGAGCTGTCAATGTTCTTCTCCAATTGAAATACTTTGTCTTCATTGTCTGATGTTCTATCTTCTAAGTGTTCTACTCTGCTGGTAGTATTCTCAATTGAGTTTTTAAGTTGGTTTATTGCTTCCTGCATTTCTAAGATTTCTGTTTGTTTGTTTTTTATAACCTCTATCTCCCTGTATAATTGATCTTTTGCTTCTTGGATTTGTTTATGTAATTCACCGTCGAAGTGGTCGAAGTGGTCTTTCATTGTCTGATTTTGCTGTCTAATGTCTTCCTTGAGACTCCAGATCATCTGAAGCATGTATATACTGAATTCTTTATCTGACATTCCATCTGCTGCAGATATTACCTCTTCTAAAGTTGAGTTGACCTGCATTGCTTGTGGTCCTTTCTTTCTTTGTCTTTTCATACTGATCGTGTTTCTTTCTGCTTGGTGAAACTGTTGTGTTATTGATTTTTTCCCCTATATATTTATATTGCTCTGTATAGTTGCAAAGTCTCCCTCGCAGGCTTTGGCGGTTGTTCTGCCCCTCCTCCAATTGGGGCAATATGCCTACCACACCAGCAGGCCGCTGGGCCTGTACTTTCGGTGGGCCTGTTCTTTCGGTGGTCACAGGTCCTCCTACCTTGCAGGCGCGAGCAGCGGCTCTGTCCTCCGTGGGCCGTTAGGCCTGTTCTGTCTGTTGGTTACAGGTCTGTCTACCTAGCAGGCGCTGGAGGTGACTCTGCCCATTCCCCAATCGGGAGGATGGCGGGCCACTGGGCCTGTTCTGCTGGTAGGTTAATGCAACAGTTTCTAATTGCACACTGCTGGTGGTGGGGAGCTCACTCCCGACCAAGATGGCCCACCTCAGGTACAGTCTCCAACCCCTTTCCTACCCTCACGGGCCCTGGTTCTGTTCTCTGAAGTGAGGGAGGAAATCTCTTCAGAGTCCCCCTTAGGGTCCTCCTAGGGATTCCTTCCCGCTCTGAAGTACCCCCCTTAGTCCTTTGAATCTCTCTCCATCCCTTCACCATCTTACTGAGTCTAGAAAATATACCCAGAATTCTCTTCCCCAAGATCAGAAAGACTAATTGAGACTTCTGTGGGTTACCAAGACCAGTGTCTCCCAAGGTCACTTCTGAAATGTCTTCATTCTAGTCACACTTATAAGGATCTTATGTTCAAATGAACGTTGCAAGTGCTGGGTTAAAGAAATACTAGAAACTTCTTTTGCAGAAGGACTTATCAGGGCCTTATATGACTCATGTACCTGAGACTCTCCAAACCAGATACAGGAGGTTGAGTTTGGGTGCGTCTGGACTTGTCAGAAAGTCATGCTAGAAGGGACACGTAAACTGCTCTAGAAGCAGACCTCGGTGAGAATTCCAACTCTGCCATGTATTACCTTCGGGACCTGGAAATGCCTTTACCACTCTGACCTTCAGACTCTTCATCTGTCATGTGAAAGATCTTCATCTCTATGCCTTGCTTGTTCGACAGGTGGAGCACAAGGGAAAGAAGTCAATCAGTTCCCAAACTGCCTCATCTGGTGCAGCTATCCCCAGGCATATCCTGGCTCAGGCTATCCTCAACTCCCCACACAGCCTCAAATGTACCAAGCCCACTGCTGCCTCAGGTCCTTTACACATGCTAAAAATCCACTTTCCAGCTACATCCATATGATGCATGGTAGGGGCTCAACAAACAATGCATAAACTGCTGTGAGACGGAGGCCCTTGATGTCTTCTTCTGCTGGCCACCATCCAGCTCATGCCCATAGTCTGATGAGGCCTGAAATCTTTTCTGTCCTACCCTGAGGCTGGAGCAAGCAGGGCCTCCCACGCATGCACCTGAAAATCACCATGAAGGCAGTCTCCAGGATCTCCCGCGCAGGAAGCATGTCAGCTGGGAGCCACCGGGCCATGATCAGGCCATGCCTCAGGCCCTTGGACCCTGCTCTGGGTCATCTCTACAATGGGGTCCCCTCTGCTGGCTCCCTGTGGTGGCCCCTGACTTAATCAATCTCGGACAATTGGCCACAGGCTTATTTCTTTAAATGAGGTCACCTCTAAGGATCTCTGACATGACGTGGCCCCGCCTCCTCAGAGCAGTGGGGACGTTGCAGCTCAGGTAAGTGAACATTCTCTTAAACCAAAAGGCTGGGAGGGGGCTCTCTTCTCCCCCAGGCTGAGTGGGCCTCTCAGGACCAGGTGAGGCAGCCCCCGAGGGGGTACACTGTCTGTGTCACAGAAGGCTCCACTCACCCAAGTCACCTCCTGCCATAGGTAGATCATATGTCTGATGTTCTCCTCCCACTTACTGCATCTTTGGTTTGAGGGGTCTGGAGTAAAACCAAATGTCCCGGGTTTAAAACCCCTCTGGGCCTCTCTTGAGCTGTGTGATCATGGGTAAGTTAATAAATCTCTCTGTGCCTCAGTTTCTTTCTTAAATGGAGATACTGGTGTGTATCCTGGAGTTTTTTAATGCAGAGCAGTCCCTAGCACATACGAGGTGCTGCATCAACGTGGCTGCAATGACTATTAAGGCCATTTTTGGATGTTGTGGGTGGAGTGGGGTGGGGAACTTCAGTGAGGATCAGTGTGAACTCTTCTCTGTTAATTCATTTTCTTTTTCTGGGAGGTACGGTGTCAGGGGCTAGAAGGAAATTCTCCTTCAAAGAATAGCCTGACATTTACAAGAAACAGCCCCCTGGGTGACATCCTGCCTGGGAGACATCCTGCAGCTACTTATCTCCCTGAAACATCCTGCGGCTATCAGGAACATCAGACATCTTGCAGCTGCCAGTTTTACCACCTACATCCAGCAATTGCTGATTAGAGAGCTTCCCCATCCCCAGTATATAAATACACCTGTGTGAACAATAAAAGTTTGCAGCTTGATCAGAACTCCTGTCTTGCTTTCATCCTTCGTGTCTCTTGTCCCTTCATTCCTCCCCACCTAGGTTCACCACCCACATTGATGTGTCCTGTGGGTCAGAACATTTGGTGCACAAAGATTGTGGCTGGAGCCTTTGACTGAGAAGGAACACCATCCTCCAGGGACACATGACCAAGCGGAGCTTGCAATCGCCTTGGCAGACACGACCGAGAGACAGATCCAGGAGGAAAGTGGGGACGACGCACAGTGAGTGACCCACCATGGGACAAGCAGTTTTGTCACATGATTTGTTTTTGTCAGGCCTCAAGGAGGCCTTCAAGACACGGGTGGCATGTGTTAAGAAAAAGGACTTAAAATTATTCTTTTCATACATAGGAGAATTGTGTCCATGGTTTTCCCTTGAAGCGACCATTGATGGTAAAAGATGGCTTAGAGTAGGAGACTGTTTAAAAGATTATTATGAATCCTTTGGCCCAGAAAAGGTGCCTGTTGCCACCTTTACTTACTGGAACTTAATTAATGAAATTCTTAAAAGTTTACCCTTTGACAATGGTACCTTAAAACTTGTCAGGATTGGGGAAGAGGCTATGCAAAAGACCTCTCATCTCTCTCGTCCCCCCTCAGCATGCCCTTCAGTTAGTATAGACATAGATCCTTCTCAGTCACCCTAGGACCCTGGGAACCTTCCTGAACCCCCTCAAAATCCCACCCTAATGAATAAGGCTCCAACAGCTACCAACCGCCTTTATCCAGTTTTAAATCCCAGAGACATATTGACCCCTGGGGAGGAGGCTACCTTGGAGAAGGAAGCAGCTCGCTACCATTCAGAAGACCCACCACCTCTCAGGACCCTGCCACAGCCTATAGGACTTACACATCCACCTCCCTCCTATATCCTTCCTGCCTTTTGTGCTCTGGCCCTTTAGGGGCCAACTGCCCCATCAGATATTTTTTCTCCACTTACCTTGCCTAACCTGGCTCCCTTGCGCAAGTCTCTCCAACAGAGACGGGAACACATCCAACTTCTAAAAGAATCAAGATCTCTTGACTCTGAGCTCCGCTCATTAGCCTTAGGCACAGAGTCAACCCGAGCTGGCCCAAGGCGGTCTAATAAAAAGGTTAAGCCACGCCATCGGCCTATTCTCGCCTTCCCAGTCACCCACAGTCAGATAGATAAGCCCACCCAGGCTGAGGACAAAGAGGAGGATCAAGTGGAGGAAACGGATCTAGGGTTCATAGTTTGTCCCTGGTGAGCAGATTTCTCTCTCTCTGCTTCCTCATTGCCATATGCTGAGCTGCTTTCCGACTCCCTACACTTCCCCGACTATGTTCTGCCTCACGTTGGCCCCAGAGCTATGCAGTTGGTGGTCAGTGGAGTGAGACCTGAAACTATGAGCTACATAAACTTGTCCTGCTCTAATTGTTGTTGTTAGATTTTTTTGGTCACAGTGATGTAAAAGGCAACTAAAAACACAGACTAATTTATCCAGCAGGGAATATTAAAGGCAGTACAGCCTTTGAGATATGACCTGGGTATTTCTAGCTGCTTTCAGCCTTATATACCATGGGGATCAGGAGCAAAAGCCAGGGTAGAAAGATTTAAAATACTTGCAGGTTTTCCAGAAAAGAAAACTTTGTAATGTTGGGGCCAAAAATGGTGTGGTTGGTAAAGAGATTAGTTCCATTACACAGAAGCCACCTTTAGGCATCTCAGGAATGGGAAGGACACCACCCTTAGCAGGCTCAATGACTTGAGGAGAGATTATCAGGGTGCCCTGCGTACAAAAGGCAGCCTCAGAATCCTATGTCCAGATTCATTTTGCTGTGTAACTAACATCATATGGGCTCACAGAGGCCATGGTCTAGGTGGGTCTGCCTACTGTCCTCATTCTAAGCTGACCTTGTTATTGTCCATGTGATGCTGGTTATCAGGCTTACAGAGTGAAGAGCTGAGGGGTTGTGAAGGTTTGCATTCATACTTCAGAGGAAACACTGGTGACCAGGATGTGCATATCACATTCAGAGTGCAACCCAGTAACCCCAGAAACAGTGATTTATCAAACTATGAGAGTGGAGCCAGTGTTGTGGTGGAGGTTAGCAGTGGCAGGCCTATGAACACCTGCTCAGGTAAGTGAAAGTCAGTGAGCACAGAAGCTCTAGGGAGTGGTCCCACATCAGACCAAGCTGGAGGGTTTAGGATGCTCAAGTTCTAGGGCACCCATATTACACCATCAGGTGCCCTAGTTTTACACGTGGAGCACTAGACTTAATGGAGCACTAGACTTAACGTGTGCCTGCTGTGCTTTTTCAGTTTCCTCCTTACTACTGTCCTCTTCTTCCCTTTGGGTTAGTTGTGTTTCCCCTGCGTAGATGTATCTTTGAAATGTGTTAACATTTTTTTTTTGATTATTAATGAGGATTGCAGCCAATGCAGCTACAAAAGGTTTGATTCTTCTGCTTTGCTTCCACGCATGAAAGTCAGTAACTGAAGAGGCAGAGAGGTGGGAGAGGAAAAGGCTTCATTGGCAACAATTCAGCATTTCAGAGATGAATGGCTAGCTCCTGGTTTTATCTTGCTTAGTACTGCTGAGTGAAAGTGTATACAGTGTGTTATGTGGAATTGTTCTCGCAGTCTTGGGCAGGTGGACACAAGCACAGTTTACTGGTGTTGACAGACTTCCTTTAGAGGGGTCTGGAGTCATGGCTCAGTGGTAGAGAGAGTGCCTGGCATGTGTGAGGCACAGTGGTCAATTCTTAGAACCATATATAAATCAATAAATATTGATGGACAACTAAAAATAGATGTCACTAAGGAGCTGGGGATGTGGCTCAAGTGGTAGCGCACTCGCCTGGCATGTGTGCAGTGCTAGGTTTGATCCTCAGCACCACATAAAAATAAAGATGTTGTGTCTGCCCAACACTAATAAATAAATATTAGAAAATTCTCTCTCTCTCTCTCTCTCTCTCTCTCTCTCTCTCTCTCTCTCTCTCTCTCTTTTAAAAAACTGTTATTTAAAGTAGTTGGGATTCTGTGGGTTATATCTGGGTCCAGTGGACCCTGACACATCCCAGACCTGTGAATCTAAGATAATGTGATTTTTTATATGCTTGCAATTCTGAAGGTGTGTGTGTCTGGCTTCCCTCCTAGTCAGTGTCTTCTGTACACTTCTGCCAATACCTTTTAATTTGGACATTTCCTGTGACATAGAAAGGTGGAGTGCCCAGTGCAAGGGCCCTTTTAACTGACTTTCGTGCTTTTTACTGACTCTATGGTTAGTCATTAAGATAGGGTTGAGGGTGTGGGGAGAAAAGAAAGATATACTCATAAATTAAAAAGAAGAGAATGGCAGAAAAAAAAAACGTTCAATTCAGGGTTCAGCGTCACTATGTTCCCTTGAGTCTCAGAAGAGACTTTGGGCAAAAACTATTGAGAATGCACTGTTGATATTTGTGGACTCTTGGAGTCCAAATGCTTGTTTATTTATTTATTTTTAATTATTTATTGCTGTGAGACAGACATGAGCTTTTGGGGCCAAGGGATAGATATTCTGGCATTAACTTTTGGTGTTCCTCAAAGGCTCACCTCTTAAACATCTGGTTCCCAGCTGAAGTCATTATTGAGAGGTGTTGGAAGCTTGTGGAAATTGGGGCCCATTTGATTAAAATTACCTCATTGAGAATGTGCCACTGATGGGGTACTGGGACCCTAATGCACTTCTGTCTCTGTCTCTCTCTGCCTCCTAGCAGCCATGAGGTGGTCAGTTTTCCTATGCCATACACTCTTGGCCAGATGTTCTGCTTTGCTATAGGTCCAGAGGTAAGAAGGCCAAGTGACCATGGACTCTAATCTCTGAAACCATGAGCCAAAATAAATCTCTGCTCCTTTGAATGTGGTGATCTCAGGTATATTATCACAGGTTTGGAAAGTGATTAGGACAGCTGCTGTCCAAAATATAAGAGGCCCCAGACCTTCCTCTAACCAGATTCACCTCTTCTGTCTGAAGGTAACACAGAAAAGCTGACAATTTACTCACTAATTTTTTGACCAACAAACATGCCAGTAATATCTTCAGATTATAATTTGGACATGTAAGGATGCCAAAGGCATCTTGTGTGAGAACACTGCAGACCCCACTCATAAATTGGATCTGATGTGTCTTAGGGGGGAGCCCAGGTGAATAAGTCAAGCCCTGGCATTGGAACACACATTGCACAATGGTCTGGCTTTCTAGCTAGAAGCTATCCATCTCGGCTGATGGTGGATACTCAAAAGAATCTATTTGGGGTGATTCTCTCTTTTAGAAACCCCTTTAAATGTCCCAGAGTACCTTCATCTCCAGAAGCATTATCTGAGAGTACTCTCTTATTATTTGAAGAGTTTTCTCTATATTGAGGAGTTATTGAGTGGCTGGCAAGTACCTTTCAGTTTTATGGGAGGGAATGTGCTCTTTCCTTTGCACTTTTATATTTTCTTACATTTTCAAGAGCAAGGTATGTGCCTGAAATCTGCATCTTCACCCCTCTACCTCTGTGTGCAGGGCCCACAAGATAATATCCTTGAACTGGGTGTGTCAGTGTTCAGATTATGTATGTAATGTTCTGTATGTGTGTGTGTGTGTGTGTGTTTGTTTATGTGTGTGTGTGTGTGTGTGTGAGAAAGCGAGAGAAGGAGAGACAGAGAGAGAGAGAGACAGAGAGAGAGAGAGAAAACACATGAACTTTTTTCTCTAGCACCAGGACTTTGTGCTTTTATGTGTTTCATGTGTATAGGTATGGAAAGGATATGAAACAAGACACCATAAATTCTCCTGTGTGGGACTGTTTGGTTGTCGTGTGTAAATATTTTCTGAGTGATTTCTTTGGTCATTGTTGGCTGAGTACCTTTCTGGCAGGACATGTGTTTAGGGTTTTAGTGGTGCGTCTGTAGGTGTTGTTGGCATTGTGGACTATTGTGAACATGACTATTGTGAATGCATTTGAGAGGAGTTAGGATGTTGTCTTACTATTATGTGTTGGATCTGTGCATTTTCAGATTTTAGAATGTATGTGTATGTTGATGTCTAGGTCAGAATTTAGGGACATAATCTTTCGTGTTCAGAGATTTGGAGAGAATGGAATCATGGGGTATGTTGGGGTGTTTAGAATTATGTATATGTGGCACATAGATGTGTATAGATTCTGTTGATAATGTCTCAAGTGGACTGCTGTGTATTTTCTTGTTTAGGGCTTTGAGGTGATCATGCTATTTTTGGGAATGGAGGGGTGTCCTTTGTGAGTATGTAGGAGGAGTAAGCAGTGTCTGTACGTCTGAGATTTGTTGTTGAACTTCATATTCTGAGGCATTCTGTGTATGTGCATGTTTGCAAAATAGAGGTGATTGTAAATGTTTTCATTTGAGAATACAAATTGTTGTCATGTTAATAAGTAATTTGTTTGCTCCATTCAGTTACTGAGGGAGTGTTTGTGTGATTGCTTTATGGGTGATACTGATTGATGTGTGGTCTGAAGATGAGTGTATCTGAAGCACACCAGATACTCTCAACCAAAAGACCCTTGCCATAATTAAGCTTCTTCTCTTGTCAGATCAGCAGCAAGAATGCAAAGGTTACTGTTGTTGGGAGCTTCCTCTTTCTTGTAAATGCCAGATTTTTTTTTTTTGGTAAATACGTGTGAAACCTCTGTCTGGCCTAGAGAATGGAATGAAAAACACTTGTCAAGTGAATCTTCAAGCCCTTTTCCCCCATGGGACAAAAAACTCAAAATATTTTGAAATTCTCTGTCCCTAGAATATTTCAGGCATGAGCCACACTCTGGACTGATTGGCAACATCCAATAAACCTGCTTTCTGAAAATTCCTGTGGTATCCAGCCTCTTCAGTCCTACTTCATATATATTTTAAGTGTTTCATGGAGGCGACTGGAATATGTGTGAGACTTTGTAAGGAAGGTTATTGATTGGAATTGTTTGGATTTTGCTGTATATTTGTATTAATTTGGGCATGAGGAACTCTGGGTTTAGAGTCAGGCATCTGGAAGATAGGAAGTTTATGCTATTGAGGATTTTAGAGCTCCACAGTGTTGTGTGCTGTTAACTGAGTATATCAGAAAGAATGAGCAGTTTTGTACATTAATAATGAGTTCTGTGCCCTTTAATAGTGAGAGAGTGGCTGCATGTACTTTAGGTCTGTGGGAGTACTGTGGGTTTGTAGATTTAGATGGACATGTGTGTTCCCAGACTTGTATAATCTAGGACTGTGAAAGTATTTAGGAAGTGTGATGGCTGAGTATTCATTCTCAAATAGTAGATGGGTAGTGTGTGTTTCCACTGAGATAATATAGAAGTTATATTTATATGGGAATACAAGTTAAGAGGATTAGGTACTGACAGTGTATATGGGTTATTATGACATGGTGGGACTTGTGAATAATTATTAAGAAGAGTGTTTGAATGGAGTATTTTGGAGAATACTTTTCGATATTCACAAAATATTGATTTTTTAATTTAATTTCATTTTTTTGATTAGGGAAGGGTGTGACATTAGAGTGCAGGGTAAAATATGTGTATTAAGGCAATACATGTGTTATGTATGTATTTGGGAAATGACAATGAGTAGATTGTAGGTGACATCATTGTTGTGTACATTTGGAGAGGGTTGAGAAACTTTATGAGTTTTTTGGAGTTGGTGTTTGCGTATCAAGTGATTCTGGGAATATGGACTCATGTTTATGTGTGTATGTGGGTGGTTGTACCTGTGTCATTTAGGGTTAAGAATGTTACATTTTTGTAATCAGGGTATTTCTGGTTCCACTTAATCTTAGGGAAGTTCAAAGAGATTTTTATGCACACATGCCACCCAGCCACAGAGACCTGTGAACACGTCTTGCTGAGGCACATACATGTTAAGATGCACACTCATTAAAACCCCTTTCACCACAGATATCATTAAAACACCTCACATTTAGAAACAGGTGCATGACCCACAACTCACTGCCATTCCAACAAAAACACAGATGCATAAATCACCTTTATCCCTGCTTTCCCCAAATACACACACCACCACTTCCTTTCTAAAAAAATATATACATACCCACAAATACACCTGCGTGTTATCACCCAGGTACTGACGGACATGCAATTATAATGTATACTTTCCAAATGCAGGCTTATACATTCCTATATACTCTACACTTCCTGAAGTCATGCACATGTTATAACCAAACACTGAGTATGCATGCACACAGAAATACAACATACAACACCCCTACACACACACACACACACACACACACACATACACAATAAACCCTATTTGTTACCAGAAGTCACAAACACAAAACCATAAGTACTCTGGAAAATCTCACAGACTTGAGCCTCTCATCAGAAATACAACATACACAACACCTTGCTTCTGTCTCTTCTTGCTTTACACAGAATTTAAAGTACACTGCAGAGCAGATAGGCTTAACTGAACTGTCCAACAAAAACCAAAAGACGACAAATTCTTCACAACAGTACCAACAACATTCTCCAGAATAGACAACAGATTAAGTCATAAAAAAACCTTAACAATTTTAAAAGCTAAAAATCATTTGAAATAACTTTTTTTCTGAACCCAATGTAATAAAACTGGAAACCTAGAACAGGCGGAACTTCAGAAACATCCTGCATGTCTGCGATTATAACAAAAAGCTCTCAAATAGCAGAGTCAATGACAAACAGAATGGAAATTTTTAAAGATTCTTGAGAAAAATGATAGAAACACAAAATAAAAAACCCTATATCATAGAGCAGAGGCAATTTTAAGATTAGAGCAGTACATACCTATATCAAAAAAGAAAACAACCAAGACTTCCTCCTCAAGCAGGTAGAAAATCAAGAACATGCCTGACCCAAAGCTAGTAGAAGGAAAAATACTAAACATCAGAGAAGAGGTAAATAAAATAAAGATTAAATATTATTTTAAAAATATCAACAACAGAAAGAATTTACTTACTTACTTACTTACTTACTTATGCCTAGGATTGAACTCAGAAGCAACCACTCACTGAGAGATGTCTCCAGACATAGTTTGTTTTTTTATTGAGAGACAGGGTCCCATAGAGTGGCTCACTGCCTTACTTTTGCTGAGGCTGTCTTTGAACTTGCCTTCCTCTTGCCCCTCCTTGAGGATCTAAACTGTTCATGTCAATGGTTAAGAGTACAGCTTTGCCATTGAACTCACTTAAGCAGTGGGAAGATCATGATGCTGTATAATATGAGCATTCCCAGACGTGACACCTACGGACATCTTCGCATTGGCTTTGTTCACAGAAAGCATGAGACTCACCTTTCAGGACTCTGCTTGGTGCATGGTTTGGCTTCTTCGCTTTTTTGGTGGAGGTTTTCTGTTGGAGACTAAACCCAGAACATCATGTATGCTCGGCAAGTGCTTCCCCATGGAGCTGTGCCCCCAGCCCACCTTGGCCTTTCTTGGTGATCAGAGAAAGTGTCTGTTGGACTCTATTTTTAATGACTTACTGGGAAACTTCATGTCCTCTGATTCTACCTCTTCTGCAGATCCAGTTGAAGGCAAAGGTGCTGTGGCGAGCCATCCCCCTTTTCATCTTCTTAGTCTGCTGTCAGGTCAATCCGGTCTCCTGTGCTGTTGTTGGGGAAAGGGGGAGAGGGGAGAACCATGTGCCACTCCTTTGGTTTCTACTTGTTTCCAGATCCTTTGTTTGGTATTATGGCCTCAGATTCTGTGGACCCTTTCTACTTGATGTGAGGGATTCTGGCCTCCAACAGAGGGAGGCTCAGACTCAATGTGCCTCTTTTCTGCTGGACCAGCACCATTTAGTTGAACTACAGCCTTTCTGTGGAGCTAAGAGAATGGGCAGCTCTGTGACCTGGAAAGTCTGCATGTGTCATGTCAAATAGCCTGATCAACGGTGCATTCAGCCTGGGAAACACCATCTTCTTTAGAGTTGGGTTTGAATGCAATACACAACCTGAAGAGCAAGATAAGTCTCTGCTTGAGAATTTCTGAAAACTTAAAAAAACTAGAGTGTTTGAAATCCCTGAAATGAGATGGTGAGTAGACATAGAACACTCTCTAGAACTCTCTAGTGGCTTCTCAGCTGCATCTTTTTCATATCTACAGGTGAAATATATGGATCAAAACCACGAGTGACAGTGGAGGGTCAAATCTAACCAGTCACCTGTGTGTCTAGAAATGATTTTCTTGTGTATGTTGATGGTGCATTTGATGGACACGGTTTAAAAATGGGGTTCCAAAAAGGTTCCAGTCACTCAGAATCAGAGCTCATCTGAACATGATGGAAAGGGAAGGTTGATTCCCAACTAGATCCAAATGTGCCAGCCCCATTTGCAGAGTCAGGAAATGATTGGAATGTTCTCCAGTTTTATGAACTGATGAAGGACGGGCCTCTCTGTCCTCTGTCCATCCAGAATGGATCTGTCCATGGGGATGGGAATGCAGCAGGCTCTTGAGGGGTACGTGAGTTTCCAAACAGAATGACATGGTGTCTGGTGGGCTCGACAGAGGGACTCAGTTGTGTTCTTATCTTTGGTTTTGGGGTGTTATGCTATAATTGCTGTCAGCAACCTGAAGCCCATCCAATGTGGAAAAGGGGTCACATTCAATTCTGTAGGTTCATTTTATTAAATAATGTCTTGCTTTCTTGAGCTCACAGGGGCTTTGTGGCTGCCCGTTTCCTTAGGCACACTCATGGAGCTCAGTATCTCTGCAATGGTCACCTTGGGCCTCATCATGCAGCTCTTGGCTTGCACCAAGATGATTGAAGTGGGTGACACCCCAAAAGACCAAGCCCTCTTCAACGTGAGCCCAGAACTTCAAGAAAGATCATGGGTAAATTTCTGGTGTCTAGTTGAGAATTTGAATTGGCTCTAAAATTGGGGGCATTAAAACAGCCCAGTTTGGCCTGTGTGCTTTGCCTGCCGACCGTGTAGGTGCTCCATGGCCTGTTAGTGAGAGAGCACTTCTGGGAGGTGCTGGGAATGGGGGAAGGCCAGGAAGGGCAGGGGAGGGCAGGAATGCCCCAGAGCATGGACTTGAAGGATCAGTGCATGGAGGTCACCCCTTCACCAGCCATGATTTCCATACCTCACGAAGGAGGTGACATCTACTTCAGAGCTGTCATAAGTATTCAATCAAAGCCAGATGCTGTGGAGTATGCCTCTAATTACAGCAGCTTTGGAGGCTGAGGCAGAAGGATCACTATTTGGAGGTCAACCTCAGCAACTTAGTGAGGCCCTAAGCACCTCAGTGAGACCCTGTTTCTAAATAAAATAAAAAATGGCTGGGGATGAGACTCAGAGGTGAAGCACGTCTGCTCAGTCCTCAGTATAAAAAAAAAAAAGAGGATTAAATTAAATAATCACTCTCACAGTGCCTAACACATGGTAGTTATTTAGCAAGTGCTATTTTTCCTTCTGTATTTAAAAGGATTTAATGAGCAAAAAGGTGATCCTCTCAGTCCAGCTCTGCTGTTGATTAGATTTTTTGATGTGGAAGAAATTTAGATAATAGTTCTGGAGTCTCAGTTTCTACATGCTGTTAAACTAGGTTAAGAGTATTGGCTGTATCAAATGATAGGCAGCCCCAATAATGGGGTCCAGCCTCAGAGTCAGCCAAGCCTAGCCTCTGTTAACTGGAATGTGCTATTTAGAAAACAATATTTACAATTTTCTACTCTGCCATCTTCCATACAGCATGTCTTTGAGATCTTAAGTTAGTAGGTTAAATAATTCAGTGAGAAATCCATCTAACTTAAATTGTGAGTTTCAGACACAAATCAAGATTGTAGAATACATTTATGTATTAATGCATTAATCATTAATGAATTAAGTAATGCATTATTAAATATTAAGTAATGCATTTATTATTCAATGCCTTAAATTAATGCATTATCCTTCTAAAGCACTAATAAGTGGTTTTGTTTTTTAATTTTTATTTTTGACATTTTATAATATACTTGGCTTAGTGCAGTGGTGCGCACCTCTAATTCCAGCAGTTCGGAAGGTTGATTCTGGAGGATTGTGAGTCAAAGCCAACCTCAGCAACAGCGAGGCCCTAAGCAGCTCAGTGAGACGCTGTCTCTAAATAAAACCAAAATAGGGCTGGGGATGAGGTTCTGTGGTTGAGTGACCCTGAGTACAATCCCTAGTACCAAAATCAAAACAAACAAACAAAAAATTTGCATTATTTTTCTAAAGCCCAAATTGGGTGTTTTTTTCTCTTTCTCTCTTTGTTTTTAAAATTTTTTTTTGCAAACCTGAAAATGGAACTCAGTGCCTCTACCACTGAGCTACAGCCTCAGAAGTTTTCTCCTTACCGTTGACAATTTTTTAAATATGTTTTTCCATATTAAGAATTCAAGATCATTTTTTAAAAAAAGAATTTAGGATGACTGGTCTGAAGTTTAGTAAAGCACTTGCCTATGGGCAGTGTCAGTATTTGTCATCTATATTCCTGCCACACTCTGCTCAAGATTTTCTTTGGACCCTAGTGTTTGGCATGATTGTCACCATCGGCCAGTCCATTATTGATGTGATTACAGCCATGGACAGGGACCCCCTCAAAGATGGGTTCTGGGATCTGCCTTCTGATCACCACTCAGGTGAACCCCCACTCTCACCGCACTTTCTGAGTGACCCTGTTGTCCCTCTTCCTCCTCAGCAGTACTCAGCCAGACCTGGGGCCATGCCAGGCTCAGGGCTAGGCTCAAGGCTAAACACTGGCCTGAGCAGGGTAAGGCCCCGGGTTGGAGGCTGGTCACCGCCCAAAAAGAAATCATTCAAATAAAGACACTGTGCCCATCTACAACGAGAAATATTGAAATCAATAAAGGCCTGCTGTCCACCTGCAAACCCAAAAACAATTAAGAAACAAAAAAAAATATTGGGGCTGGGGCTCAGTGGCAGAGGTTCACCTGGCATGTACAAGGCCTTGGGCTGGATCCTCAGCACCCCATAAAAATAAAAAAAAGATGTTGTGTCCACCTCCAACTAAAAAATAGATTTAAAAAAAAATAATAGAGAATTGAAAGACCCTGGCTTTGGCTTCTGAATTCCCATGAGGCAGATTGAGAAGGGTCTCTAATTTGGCCCTCATAGCAGAGAGCCCTGTCATTGAAGATGGAAGGAACCAGGGCACTGGGGCCAGTAACACAGAGTTCACTTTTATTAATTAATTTATTTTAATTCTACAGTTCTTTGTGGCAGGCTTGATCGTCCTCCTTTTGGATGAGTTTCATTATAAAGGGAACGGCCTGGGCTCTGGCTTTTCCCTCTCCATCTCAAGCAACATTTGTGAAACCATCCTGGGGAATGCCTTCAACCCCACCATCATCAACACCGACCAAGGTAAGCGCCCTGTCTCCCGTTGGGCACATCTGCAGGAAGTTTTCATGTATGCAGAGTATTCCTCTGGGGGAAAATAACTGTTTCAGAATCATTTCTTCTGAATTTTCAGTGTGCAAATGTTTAAAATTATAGCTGAGTGCAGAAGCTCAAGCCTGTCATCCCAGCAGCTCAGGAGGCCGAGGCAGGAGGATCACAAGCTGGAGGCCAGCCTCAGCAACTTAGTGAGGCCCTGTCTCTAAATAAAATATAATAGGAGCTGGGGACAGGGCTCAGGGGTTAAGTGGTCCTGGATTAAATCCCTAGTACCAAATAATAATAATAATAATATTATTATTATTAATATTAATAATAATAATAATATTATTATTGTTATTATTATTATTATTATTATTATTATTATAACAATAACAACAACGACACTTACAATCAAAATGATATCTAAACTTTCATGTCTTATAAGAATATTTCAAGGACAGCTAGCATGCCACAGAGTAATCCTGCCTCAAATTTCTTAGCAGGAACCTGCACTGAAAAGATAAAGAAGTGTTGATTTTAGTCTATTGTCTTCTGGTGGACATTTCAGTTCTTTCTCAGTCACAGTTAGCATCGAAGTTAATATCCTTGGGCAATCATCTGCACATATTTTAGCAGTTGTTCTTAGCGAATAAGATTCTAAAAATGAAATTTCTACACCAAACCACTTTTTCAGGGAAGGAGCAGTTAGTTTGATGATTACAAGTTCAAGGACAGCCTTAGCAAATAAGTGAGACCCTGTCTCAAAACAGTCATGGGTAGAATGACTGTTCCTGGGTTCAACCCACAGTATTGCCATTTTGGGGAGGAAGGCACTGGGGATTGAACTCATGGACAGTTAACCCCTGAGCCCCGTCCCCAACCCTCTTTTGTATTTCATTCAGAGACAGGGTCACGCTGAGTTGCTTAGAGCCCCAATTTGGTTGACGTTAGCCTCCAATTTGCAATCCTCCTGCCTTAGCCTCCATAGCCACTGGGATTGCAGGCATGCACCACGACACCTGGCTTACAAATCTTACTAAAATAAAAATTGAAAAACATGTGAGACTTCTTAGAAGAGGGAAATTGACTTTTTTTTCTTTTCTTTTTCTTTTGGCCTCTGATCCCTGAATCTGATTTTTGCTGGGAAGTCTCTCATGGAAAATATTTGTGTGCATTTTTTGTGTTTTTTTGGAATTGACTGTGGAGCTGGTTCTTGGCTTTCAGTGCCATGACATCAAATTGAGGAAACTGCAGATGAGTCCCTGCAGGGTGCCTGAGAGATCCCATGGGAAAGAATGGACCCCAGGTAGGAGTGTCGGCGACATTTACAGAAGAGTAGGCAAAGGTGACACGAGACTCTTCCTAGAATTTCAGAAAATCTAAGTTGAATTGAGGATCTGGGAGCAAAGCAGCTGGGCCCCAGCTGTGGATGTAGCGATGAAACTGGGTAGGAGTTAAGGAGTCTGCCAAGATCTCCTGGCTTTGGTGGCGGGCTGCCTTCAAAAAGAGTGAAAGCAGTGGTGACCATAGGGGACCAGTCAGCGAAGGCTTGGGCCGTGGAAGCCAGCCAGAGGACCACTTTGCTCTGGAGCAGGATGGTGAGTGAGGGAACAGTTTTGAAGGAATGATTTGCTGTCCCTTGGAGACAGGCTGAGAAAATGTCTGGCAAGGTGGCACAGCCATTCAGCCTGAGTCAGCCAGTGTGACATCAGAGTGAGGGCCTAAGGACTTAGGGAGAGATGAAGGCCACAGACAACTGAGACATGGAGGTGGCTGTCTTGGCCACCTCTGGTACCTCGTTGGGGCAGAGAACTTACCTGGGGGGCTTTGAGTGGTGCTGTAAGGAGCCAAAATGGTGGAGCCACGGGGACAGCCCCAGGACGGGCAAGAAGATGGTGGAGCAGGCTCAGGTAGCTTTCAGCTGAAAGGCTTTCCTGTTAGCAGGAGTGCCACCACGGCTCAGCTTGTGACCTGTAAAGTGGGGTGTGGAAGGGCCCCTAGAGTGGAGAGTGCAGTTGGTCCTTCTTCCCTGAGGTTTGGGACAGTCCAGGCTGGGAGGGAGGTGGACAGTACAGATGTCACATGGCTCTTGCCCCCATAACACTAGTGCATGAAACAACCCATTTCCTAGAGATCAGAGGGTAGTGATTTGCAAGAAGTGACCATGTTAAACATTCAGAAAGCTTCTAAGGCCCATACCCTGCCATTGATGTCACCCACCTTTCATTCCAGACATTTGTCAGTAAGGTGCTGTTAAGCACTAGGCGCTTCTGTGGGTGCTAATAATACAAAATGATAGAACTTAAGGTGTGTGAGCGTCAGTGTCATCCCAGGGCCCCGGGGTCAGAATAGAGCAGAGAAGGAAGATGGGGTGACTGGGGAAGAGTGATACAGGTCCATCCAGAGAACCTGGCGGGTGCAAAGGCCCTGGGGCAGAGATGAGTTGGTCTGTTTGAGGGTCCACTTATGGCTCAGCGGAGCAAGTGCAGGGATTCAGAGAGGTCATTGGTGGCAAGAGGAGCCAGGACAAGTCCCTACTCTCTCCTACTGAGATTGCTGAACTTCCTCCTTTACAAAATGCTCAAGGTTTCATGTCTCCAGATTCTTTACGATAGAAACATCAGCGGTTGTCCTACACAGCCACAGGTGGCAGGGAGAGGGGCTGTAAGAAGACCACCACGGGTATGCCAGGGGGCCAGGGAAAGCTAGGACAGCGTTTCTGTCACAGATATCCTGTCCATGTGGTCTACAGGACAAATGGCCCATCTGAGTGGCCATCCAGAAGGTGACATGAGTCCTGCTGTGCCAACTCTGGGGTGACAGGAAAATGCAGTCCCAGGGAGAGACTGGGACATCTGAGTCCCCAGCTGTTAGCCACTCTGCCCACAGATGCCACGTTTAGTGAAGCACCGATCTGGGCCACAGGGGCCATGGTGACAGTGTTTCCCACTGTGTTCTTGTTCTAAAGTCAGTCTCATGTCATTTCTGAAGTGCTCAGAACTTGGTGCCCAGTGCTGCAGTGTCCCTGGCTGGTCTGTTGCCTTTTCCTCAGGCCAGGTCCCTTTCTGCCTGTTGCTGAGGCTGAGGTAGGAGGATATCAACTTGGAGGCCAGCCTCAGCAACAGCAAGGCCTCAGCAACTCAGTGAGATTCTGTCAGTGAATGAAATACAAATAGGCTGGGAGTGGGGCTCAGTGACTGAGGGCCCCTGGGTTCCATCCTTGGAGCCAAAAAAATCCAGATTGTGACCCTGTGACTGTTGGTGCCGTGAGTCTCCTGGCTGAGTCTCCTGGCTGATTCTGTTCTCCTGCCTCTGCTTTGGCCAGGAGGAGGCCCAAGACCCAGCGGAGTCCAGCCCTTTGTTCTTCCCTTCACGTTTGTGTCCTCCTCTGCCAACAGACATGGAATTGGAGGTTGCCATCTTGTAGTGTTCCATCTCTGGGCAATGAACACAGACAAAGTTCAAGCCCTTAGAGAGGTTTTCTCGCACCAGAATCTCCTCTATCTCAGGAATCTCATCGCCTCCATCTTTGTCTTTGCTGTAATCATCCATTTCCAGGTATGTCCAGCATGAGCACAAGAAGTCTGCATTTTTTTTTATTTTTTTGGTACCAGGAATGGAACCCAGGGACATTGAACTCTTGAGCCCCATCCCCAGCCTTTTTTATATTTTATTTAGAGACAGACTCTCACTGAGATTCTGAGGCTGGCCTCCAATTTACAGTCCTCCTGCCTCAGCCTCCAAAGTTGTTGGTGATGACAGGCCTGTTCCACTGTCTCTGGCTTCAGTATAATTGTTTGTTTGTTTTTTGTTCTGTTTAGAAATGAATGACTGTAGAGTGAATTTTAGTATATTTTCAGACCAGTTTTTCTGGTTTCTTTCTGTGAGTGCCCCAGGCAGAGTGGGAGGAGGGAAGGAGAAGATGCTCTCCAACAATGTCAGAAAGTTAGTATTGAATATTTTAAATAAAAGAAAAGGCAGGAATATTTTAAATAGTTTTGATTATTAGATGCATGTAAAAATTAATAGGTAGTGTCCTGGCCTGATGTGGTGGTACATACCTGTAATCTGAAAAATCATAGAGGCTGAGGCCTTGAAGGATCGCAACTTCAAGACCACCCTTGGTTACTAAAAGAGACCAGTTCTCAAAATAAAATATTGAAGAATTGTGAATATATATGAATGATAAAACACCCCTTGTTTCAATCCCCAGTACCATATAAAACAGTAGTTTCTAAAATTTAGACCCAAATCAGCATCCTCCACTCTATCTGCAACTCTGTAAAGTTCTAAAACGCAATAAATTTACCCATACATACTACTAGTTGTCTGATATTGACCATAATCTTAAAATATATACATAGAAGACCCTTCACAATGTATTAGGTGTTCCCATTATTTTTTCACATGGCAATTAGAGAGCGAAGAAAACCAATTTAGCTTATGGGGCCACTTCTTTCTTTTCAGGACTAATGAATCAAATATTAAAAGGCTTTAGTGTTTAATTGATTATCATTTATGAAATCAGAATGATATGCATTCTGTGATTTCTTGCTTAATCTACATTGGAAACTTTATTATTTCTGAGTATCAGCATCTGTACACACCACCACACCCCACTCTATTTTTCAATAGTTACAAGTACCTGTGTTCATGCTTCGTCAGTTAGTTATTCCCTTTTAAAAATAATTATGTGTTGCATTCATTGTTTACAGAAAATTTATGAAGGTTAAAAACCAGTAAGCATTTCCACAAATTTGACTTTAAAATAGATTTCATCACAAAACACACACAAGAAGTAAGAATGCTTTCTTTCTCTAATTTATTAGCCTTTCTAACGTCCAGTATCAGGACATGAATGCTGCTCATGGAGGGATGTTCTTACCATCAAGAACAATCAGTACTACTTTCTTCTATCTCATCAAATGTTACAAAGAGTGCACATTTTACTGTGTTTCATATGCAGAACTTGACTTTCCATTATTTGTTTAGTGGGTTTTTGCTTTCTTTTTTATCACTTTGTTTTTCCTGTATTTTCCAATACTCATTTTTTTGTGTGTGAGGTATGAAAAATAGATCACTAGAATTTTCTAACTTTTGCGGTATTCAATCATTTGATTACTTACTACCTAATATTTCTATTAAAGCATCATTTTAAAGGTATGACTGAGGTAAGCTAATAAAACTATTTTCAAGGTCTACTGCAGAATAAGCATAACTTTCTTGAGCTCTGTAATTAGAACCACTATTTCTGTCCACAAACTGTGCTCTTTTTGTTTTATTTTTTTCTATATTGAGTAACTCTCTTTGAAATGAGGCACAGAAAATTGCTTTTTTAGAATTTTATCATTAATGAAAATCTATTATTATTTTTCATTAATTGACTGTCTGCTTCAGTTTAGAATTCCAGGTTGAATACGATTTTTTCTTTAAATCTTGTGGTTATTCTGTATGTATCATCTATAATCTATCATTAATGATAAATTCTTGGGTTCTATTCTTGCTTTATTGAAGCTGACCATAGTTTTTTTTTTTTTAAGGATATTCTATTTGGTTAAAGCATAGCTTCTTGAGAAATTCTGTAGATATGTTTAGCATGTTTAAATATTATTTTCTTGAATATAGCATTCAATCAAAATGGAATATTTCCAGACCAGATTTTCTTTCCAGTATATACATGTAAGAAACTGGATAAAATATGGAAAATAATATCTATTTTTTCAGACACTAAAAACAGGCATAGCAGGTGAGTGAAACCATAAGCAATAAGTGTATACTGGTGAGGTGAACTATAACTTTACTTTTAAAATTGTTCTTAATAAGTGTAGTTTGATAAACTGCTGTTAAAAATTATTGGTAAAGGAGAAATAAGAATAGTTAAAGTATACCAGTGTAAGAAAAACTTGAGGTCTGGCAGCTGAGAGTAGACTGTGGAGAAAAATTCATGTTATAAAAGCGAAGAGCTCCCCACTTTCTCTTCACCCTGTCACCTACTTAATCTCACCAAAAACCACCAAGACACTCAGAATAAAAGGTTTCAAGTTCAGTGGTCACACTCTCTCCAAATACAAAAAGCAGTTACAATTCAACTGAACACAGAAGGGTGTGCAAGTTACGAGGATCTGAGACATTTTATAAAACGTTAGGTTAAAGATGATTCTGGTTTTTTTTTTTCTTTTTTTTGTATGTGTGTGTTTTATTTTGTTCTGAGGGTGTGGCTATTCCTTGGTTACCTTAACTCAACAAAGAAACTGTTATATTTTGATGAAATATCAGTGGCTGACCCACATTAAAAAAAGAAAAATATTTTCAAAATTTTAAAAAAGCCTAATTGCAAATATATACATATATATATATATATATATATATATATATATATATATATATATATATATATATACTGCTTTCTCCCTCCACATTTTGCATTTTAACGTTTTTTTTTAAATTTTTATTTTATTTTTTATTTTTAGTTCTGAAAATTAGACAGTTAAAAAGCTTCTGGAAGAATTTACAACCAATTGCATGAGGGTCTGGGAAGCTGAGAGGCTGGAGCAGGCCTGGGAGGAGCAGACAGGAAGGAGTCTTCCTCTTAGTCACTGGAGGCCAACTATAAATAAAAAGAGACAAAAATCAATGATTGTTTGTAAGCCAGGAAATGACACAGATTATCAAGTTAGTATGAGTTATGAAAATTTCATATAATCAAGAAAATGGAAAAATCATGAACAGGATTAGGAAAAATAGGGGTAAATTTTATTTTTAGAAGTTTATTTGTGAAACACAAAAAATAAAGATGAATTTTATCTTATGACTTTAAATGGAAGGTAGAGAGTTATGCAAGTCATAAAGTACTTCACAAACCTTTCTTCAGTTACAAAAGCATAATAAATGTATAGCTTCTACTTATTTTACTCTTTATCATCCTTTGCATTTCACACTCTACAAGTGTGACCATAACTAGGCAAATAACTAATCAAGAAGATAATCACGAAGTTACACTTTTCTCAGAAAACCCAAATAAATTTCAGAGCAAAGAATTGCTACAACACCTATTCATTCCCTTCTTTGGGACAACGTCCCTTTATAAATCATGTAGAAGAAGAAATTGGCCAAGTTTTAACAAAATGTTACTAGAAATAAATATGAGTTAGCTTCATTTAGAGGTAAATGGAAATAAAATAGAATCATTGTACAGTATCTTTCAGGGTTTGCCTTGAAAAATGAAAAGTGGAAAAAGCTCTTTCTAAAGAGAAGAATACTTGGCAGCACACTTCATCCTTAATTACACTGTAAAAAATGTTACCTCAGCTAAGAAGGTACATAAACTTATAGGAAGAAATTAAGACTTTTCTAGAGTCTAGAAGGAACTTTTGAAGACTATAAAATTTGGGGGGTACAGTAATCAGGATGGATCTCTGAAAGAGATAATGCAGTGTAAATATCATGAGATTTCATGCTATCAAATACCAAAGCAAATATATCATGGACATTGTACAAGACAACCAACTTGACAACTTGACTTCGCTAGTTTTATTTATCCAGCCTCTGATGATGCACAGGATGAATGAGGACTGAGTACCATAGTGGTTTCCAGTCACTGCATTTTATCTATCAAATACTTCTTACAAATATCCAGCCAGTTAGGAAGAGAGGTCTATTTCTATGTACTTGTGACAGCATCATTCTTTTCATCATTCTCTCATCATAAATCAACAAGTGGACCTCTTTTAATGAAGAAATAATTTCAACCAGAAAAACCCAAACTTTTTTTTTTTTTTTTTTTTTTTTTACATTTTGCTTTTAGGGACAATAAATCCTAAGCACGCACCATTAATAAAGTGCCAAGGGATCATGCATAAAAGTGAATGAGACCACAGTTAACAAAAACAAAGATATTATATGGGTCTATGACCATGTTATTCACTGTATTTTCACCTACAAAAAAGAAATAAATAAAAAGGTACTGGCCTGGTAGAATTCTGGAACAGGTGATGATGTTGCTTATACTTCTTAAATTACATAACATTATATCAGTTTGTGCTACCAAGAGATAGACTACATAGGTCCAGGAGCTAGACTGTCAAAGTTGAAGATTCTTCATTCTCTATCACTCCCATTAACCCACTTGGCAATTACATTTTCTTACACCATGCTTCCACATCCTCTAGTTTTAGAAATCCTAATTATTTAAGAGGACACTATTCCACCAGGATGTCTAACAAGATTCGAACTAAAATTTAAACTGTACCTGAGGACTCAAAATTCTATGTACTAAAAAAAAAAAAAAAAAAAAAACAGAAAGCAAGAGGAGAAAGTACATTCCTAGCTAGGTCAATTCACTCTCCTTATCAGAAAGACATTGATTCCATGTTGCAATGGAGATAAAAACTCAGATGATTCAATTTGAAAACAGATGATCCAATTCTCTTCTTTTTAGTACTCACTTTCCATACAGGAATTGTAAAAAGACCAGTGAAGTAGTTGTGTCTTGAGAAAATCATGGTGAGGAGGCTCAATTGATTTGGACATATGTATGAGTTTCACTCAGTCAGCTAAGTTGTAGAGACCAAAAAAAGTCCATTTAGGGGATCTAAAAAGAAGAGCAGAAAAAACACAAGATGACATTAATTTGACATTCAGTCTACACAGCTGTCAAAACTGTAATTAATTGCCCTGTTTTCCTTTTTATACGTTTTTTTTTTCTTTCAGGAACAGACTGTCACCAGTACCATAAACTAAGTACAGAACTTTGACTGAAAAGAGAATTTTTGTGGTGTCACTATAGGGACCTGTGCTTTATGGCACCATAAGGACAGAAGAATTCATTTCCCAGACAATTGCTGAAAGTGGTCTTTTCAAAATATTTTCATCAGTAGAAGAGAGTTTTTCTGGCTATGACCATTCAAGGCTTCCAACACTCAAGACTGTTTGAGACTCATGTAAATCACACTCTATGTCTCAATTAGGACACAATATGAGAGTGCAAGACAACTCCAAAATTTCATTTGGAGTAAGCAAAATCCTCCTTTGAGATAAGACTACAAACCCAGATTCTGTGCACCCAAGCAAGCTCCCTTCCGTTTATTTCCATTGTGCTGATCTGAAGCACCCTATCTTAGAGACTTCCAAAATGCCTAGTCATGGTCTTAATCTCCCTCCTTGGGAGCCCTAATTAGAACTCAAATGCATCCTTCATCTGATTCCATACTCTCTGTTTTCCAGAAGTTCTTTGAAGTCTTTTGTCACTGGAGATCACCTCCTCTTTTCATTGTGAATGTTTATCTCATTTTATGCTTCTATTTTACTGTTACTTTAATTCATTGTGGGTAAAATAGAATTGTATAATTGAAGATCCAGGTCTCTAAGTAAAATAGTTAGCTTAGTTTATGGGTTTATAATACACAGTCAAAAATGTTCAATACATTTTAATATGAATTTAGATCCATGATTAAAATTGGAGGAAATAAAATAGGCTTTATAAGGATGTAATTCTGCACTACAAAATTATCATTTTGTTTCACAAAAGATAAGAATTTTGGAACATAACATGACACCAAAAAAAAAGAATCACTATTTTTTTATATATAGTTGTGCTTGAAAGAGAATAAAAACGTCACCATAAATTGATAATATAATATAAAAAAAGCTTTATAACCATGTTCTGTTTTTCTTTTTGACAAAACATATTTGAAGCAAAAATACCAAATCCATTAATCTCCTCCAAATACAATACAGTGAATAGCATTTCTACAGGAAACATATAATTTTAATGATATTGTGTAAATTTTCTAGACATAGATGTAGAAGCTAAAAACACTAATATTCTTTCTCAAGGAACATTTAATTTGAAGCATAGTTCCATAAATCTGCAAATATAATTAAATTGTATTTATTATACACAGATCAGTACATCAAAAATGACCAAATACCTGGAAATAATTCCTTTGATATTTCTATTTCCTAGACAATAAAGCCAGCTTTAATATAGTATATCTTCTACCTTTTCAGTGACACATAAATTTTAAATTTTAAGTAAACTTCTCCTTTAGGCTCAAAAATCACGATATAACTATGGTACTAATACTATTAGTGATGGATATTAGAAAAAAATTCTTAGTACTTTTAAGAGAGTTGTTTGAAATGAAACACTAGATCAACACATGATCCTTCAAACAAATTATGATAATGCATGCACAGCAATAAATTTGAAATAACGAGGGTATAGATATTTATTAGCTACAGGACTTTGAAACCTCATGCTTTGGACCCAAAAGACAATTATTTTGCTTTGTCATTACAGCACTTTTCATAACTGTGTGTGGAGTTTTAGGACCATGTTTTTGTTTTGTGATCTCACATGCTTCATTTATTCAGATGTATTAATGTAATATATGCTTATTTGAGTAGTTTGAAATTATATGCCTCTTTCTAATTATAGAATTGTCTAGAAATTCTTGTTCTTCACAGTTTCTAAATTAGAGAGCAATTACCATGAAAGCTAGAAAATGCACAGTGGCTTAAAGAACTCTTCATCCAAGAGTTTAGCCTTAAATTTTTCACATAGTTGATGGTCAATAAATTTATATGGTTCATAAAGTTAACATCTGTTTAATTGTAAAGTAAAGAAATAAAAAGCCAGAGAGTGCTTTTTCACAGATGCCAAGCTTTCATTACTGGGAAACCCATGGATTCCTAAAGGGCAGTCTGTCTCTCTGATTGATGTCGTTATGTAAAATTCAAGTCCTGCTTTTCTTCCCCACAACTTTGGCTTTTCTGTGTCATCTTGTTCTTTGTGTTTCAGTGACCAGAGAAGGAGACAGGTTCACAATTACTTGTTCATGTAAAGAATCAAGCAAACAAGTAAAAAAAAAACAACTAAAAAATAACCTGAGTTTGTGAAAATATCAGAAATTGAAATACAGTGACAGGGTAGGATGAGATTCCACTGACCTAAATGTTCCTTTAAGAAAAGTTAGAGTCAGACAGTTCCATTGTAATAGAAATTGGAAAAGACATATGTGTGTATATAGGCACATATATATACACATAAAACTAATACATAAAGAACTAATCAACACCAATATTCCTCCTCTAAACTTGGAAATTATATTCCTGTGTATTATTAATCC
Organism: Callospermophilus lateralis; assembly: GCF_048772815.1. Lineage (NCBI taxonomy): Eukaryota > Metazoa > Chordata > Mammalia > Rodentia > Sciuridae > Callospermophilus > Callospermophilus lateralis. Next base: position 1,026,656 of record NW_027512918.1, read on the forward strand.
AGGATTAGGAAATTACTAGTATGTTCATTTGATTTTCAAAAATTTTCAGTGTGCTTCCAAACACTTTTATTATGATCCTCTCATTTGACATTTCCTAACTGAGAGAGTACAGGGTCAGGAAATTTTTAATTCTTTGAGTTAAATTGGATCCAAAGACTTTATAAGAAATATATGTAGTTTATGGCATTGTGATATTGCCCTCTATGAAATGAAGTTTTGAACATAGAATCTCATTTTCTTCTAAAAGTTTAAAAACTTATAATTTCTCAAATTATAAAAATCACATCAATAGTTGTTCTGTTTTATTTATTAATATTACAGAAGCAAGTTTATAAATAAAAATGCTAAATTACAGATGATGATATGGCTCAGTGGTGTGAGCCTAGCATGTGTGAGGTCCTGGGTTCGATCCTCAGATCCACATGTAAATAAAATAAATGTTTATAAAATATCAAGTTAAAACTCATGTCTTCTTTTATAATATGTATACAAATAAGTAATGTTCAAAATCTCTAGATGACATTCTATATGTAAGTTGTATCAGTAGAACTCATTAAACTTAGAACAAATGAGAAACTAAAATTAATCATCAATCCCTATTTAAAAAATGACTCATTTTAGGAGGATATGAATTAAAAAGCAAACATTGTTAGAAGAAAATATCCTCAATGTATCATACAGAACAAAGTTTTCTGGGCTGCATTGAACTGTTGGAGCTGAAGTCTCTCTTCTTCATCTACAAGAAACCTCAGCAATATGCTAAAATTCCCTTCTTCCACAGCCTTTCCATGACCCAACTGCACACTACTTCTGAATCTAAGAATGCAGAGGCAATTACCCAGATGGATGAGGCCAGGAAGAATGTGGTGCAGGTAATAGCCTCAAGAGTTGCATGTTTTAAGGAAAGACATCTTTAAGTTCTTTCCCTGCAAGCCTATAATTTTAATGTCTATAGAAAGATGACAAACATCCCCCTGGAAAACACAGAACTGTGGCTTTCCCAGTGTAACATGTCAGCTGTCTCTTAATTTTACTTTCTTTTTTGGTTGATAACACCAATCAAACATTTTTCTGGACATATTTGGAAAGGCATCTCAATTGGAATCATGTACCAATCACAGTTGCTATTGTTCTGATTGTATGATAACATTAGTTCAGACCCATTAAACAACTTACAATGCCTCAACTTTGAGGTGAGGGATTTCTGTATCCTCCAATGGTTCCACTATAGCTCTGAGGATCCTCTGTCTATCATGTGTGATAGGCTCCTCTTCCCTTGCTTGTTCCCACAAGAAGCACCTGATTTCTGGGTAGTGTTGTTTATGTATGCCACCATTTTCAAACTGGCATTTTTGTCATTCAGGGTCTTTGTAAAATATTAAAATTAATCTAAAATTTTAAAAGAAGAAGATGAGCTGAAGGCCACAGGCTGAGGAGATCACAGGAAGATTGAACATTGAGCTGAGTCATAGCCCATGGTGGAAGGCCAAACTAAAGAAGCTGTGATGAGCCCTCATACTCACTAATGGAGGTACCTGCCCTTTCTCTGAGAGAAACCATGTAATATTAGCTTGGGCTTTTCTGTACTATATATAAAGTTATATATACTGTAAAAAAATAAAAAGGAGGCTTATGATGGAGAATCAAAAGAAAGTACAATCAGTTTAAGCAGGTCACTGATATTCCAAGTGTTGAAATCAGAGAATACTGCTTTATCACAAGCATTGTCAATATGTAAAGGGATAATAAAATTATAAAAACTAAAAAATGTGTATTTCAGAGAGATTTGGGAACTTGACCTAAATGGTAATAAAATAAAACTGTAACCTGTACAGGTAATATTCCTCATGGTTGATTTTGTGGTAGTTTGAAAGATGCATTAAAAAATATAAGAAATGCCAAAGCACAAGACCTCCAAAGCCATGTGCAAGAGAAATATAAAATAGGAGAAGGGCATAAATAGTTGAACAAGCATATGTGTGATAAGGCAAGGCTCATTTGGGGAGGAGGAAGCCCTGGACTTCATGTGCCCTGGAAAAGTTTATCCTCTAGACTAGTACCCACCCTGGCCCAGCCACACCTCTGCCTTTTCTAAAGTTGGTTGTGCCCTATTTCTTTGCATGTCGCCCATTGATCACCAAGGTACCATCTGGAATTGTCTCCTATATGCACACTTATTGTCTAGGAGAATTGGAGTATTGTGGGGTGAGTTGTGGCAGAGGGTTTGGCTTGTGTTCCGCCTCCAGCTTTGTGGAGTCTTCTTTTCTTTGGAGCCACAGAGAGCTCTTTGGAGAGCTACAGAAGTATATACACATACCCTGGTTTTCCTGTCGACTTGACACACAATATTGAGCAGGTGAATCCAATCTCTTTGTCTGTGCTTCCCTGATTTTTAATAGAAAAGTGATTCCATTCCTAATTGTGAGCATTAGAGTCAATTATCCTGATACCTGGACTTTAGCTCCAAACAGTGAAACAAAAATCTCTGGGGAGTACTCTCAAGCATTGGATTTATTAAGCTTTCAGGGAGGTTCCTAGATGTTATGATTAGTATAAAATAAATGTTAATGGACCAAGGTCTTGAATACATATTGTATATTTGTATTCTGGCTTTTATATATTTTTAACGCTTGAATAGATTTCTTTTCCTTTGGTACTTGGGATTGAACTCAGGGGCTCATGACCACTGAGTCACATCCCCAGTCCTATTTTGTATTTTATTTACAGACAGTGTCTCACTGAGTTGCATAGCACCTCAGTTTTTCTGGGGTTGGCTTTGAACTCACAATCTTTCTGCCTCAGCCTCCTAATCTGCTGGTATTGCAGACATGTGCCACCTCACTCAGCCTGAATAGATCTTTAATTTCTCGCCACTATTATTTATTTATGTTAAAGATGGGGATGATGCCACTTGCTTCTCAAGACTATGATGAGAATTAAATGAAGTCATAAATAGTTGGCACTTGTTGCCTAGTGAGTGCTCCATAAGCCAGGGGGATGACAGACCTTTGTATTTTTACAAAGACAAAAAGTGGTCACCCAGCTTTTTGTCTGTTGGCAAAGCCTTGAACAACTTAGCAGAAACCTATTTAAAAAAAATATACATAAAAGGAGTGGTGAAGAAATGTTGCTCAATTGTGAAGCATGGTGAATTTCAGTCACAGGTGCCAAAAATGTCATTTATATTAGGACATTATATTAATTTATTAGTATATTTTTTTGTAATATATACATGTATGGGCATAACGTCATTGATCAGTCTCATTTCTCAGTGCCTGAATCATCTCTCTTATCCTCTCTTCCATCAATCTAAACTCAACTATTCTCTCTCCAATTTTTTCGAGATCCACTTCTTTTTTCACTCCATTTTTCTTTTTACCTTTCACATATCAGAGAATGCACTTGAAAATTGACTTTCTGCAGCTGATTTATTTAATTTAATTTGATGTGCTCCAGGTTCCTCCATCTCCCACAAATGATATAATTCCTCTGTTGTTTATGGCTGAGTGGAATGAGTAAACTTGTGAAAAGATGTGTAGATGCTATTTTTTGGGTATATCACCTTCTAGCACACAGAACCTTGAGTTTCCAAGCTCAGCCTGCCATTGTGTGAGCCAGGGAATGAAGATGCAGGAATAATGAGGTCTCATGTGAACCATTTGAGGTCTTCTGATCTGTGGCTCTTACTGCTTGTACATGCACCAAACAGCCTGGTAACTTCCAGAGTGTCCTTTATTGTCTGCATTGATGACTAACCTGTTTCTGGGGTCTGTTTTCAGTACAGTTTTGTTCTCAAGAGAAGGGAATCAATGTGAAGGTAAAAATCTCCTGATTCTCCAGGTGTCAGATATAGGATATGGTTCCTTGCCACAATTCTTTCCCTTTTGTCCATTCATGAAACTGCTTTTACCAGGTTTACATTAGTCCTCTATTAATGTGGCACCTTTGTATTCATTTTGGCCCTGAGCTCTGGTTGGGACAGAGAATCTAGAGTCAGAGCAGACCTGGTCCCACTGGCCAGGTGAAGTTAAGTATAATTATTATTTTTTTTTTACTTTTCAGTGATTCATGTTCCCAAGTTGTGAAATGAGATTGACAGCTAGTAGTGGTAACATTTAATGACATCAGGAGCCCTTGATGACCATGTACTGGACATTGTTTTTGAGACTTTTATCCCTGCCCTCTTCACTGGCAATAAGAACTCCATGAGCAGAAGCCATGTTTACACTAATGTTGCAGGACAAAGATGCTCAGCTGTGTCAAGTTAACTTGATTTAGGTCACACAGCTAGCAAATGGCAGCTTCATTGTATCTGTGGGAACAGAGGGGAAGAAATGCACAAATGAGCATGGTAAAGCATTGGCACATAATGATCAGGTTAGAGAGCAGTAAAAGGAGGTACGGGTGCAATGGAAGGCCTGGCTCTAACCAGGGTATAGGCAAAGACTGAGGAGGAGAGAGCAGAGTCCAGAGTACAGGGTAGAAGCAGGCTTCACTCCAACCATAAAGAGGTAGCTCAGAGAATAACACCACAGGAGGCCTGGGCCTGCCTTGCAGGGATGGGGCCAAGCGGGTGGTTTTCAAATTTGACATGTAGAAATGCAGAATATGAGGATTGGGCTTGGCAGAAAGTCCCAAACTCCTTTCTGTTGTATGTGCATGTACATAGGCACATGCAGAGAGAGAGAGATGGCCAGAGAGTTGATAACCTGTGTAAAAATCAGAGAACTGTTCATAATGGAGGAACAATTGAAAAGACAATATCATCATTTGAAATATACTTTAGTCGGATTGGACTGCTCTAAGGGAGTTCTAGAAACTACATACTTTACAAGCAAAAAACAAATTTTATTTGTGGACTTCTGAAAGCTCAGATTTCTAAGATCAACTTTCCAACAGATTTATTGACTATTGAGATCCTGATTTTTCATAGAAAGCTGTAATATGAAGGTTTGTGTCCCTTTGAGTATCTTGGTTGAACTTCTCTCCAATAAGGTGATGGTATTAGAAGGTGAGTGTTTGGAGAGGTGTTGAGTTTCTGAGGCTGAAGACTTCATCAGTGGAATTAATGCTCTAATGAACAGGTGATACAGGCTAGCTGGCTTCTTCCACCACATTATGACACAGCCAGGAGCTTCTACCCATTATAAATTTTCTCAACAAGCATTGAATAGCCTTGTGCCTTGATCTTATACAATGTGAAAAATGAGTGTCTGTGGCTTATAAACCACCCAGTCTACCATAAATTATTATAGCAGCTTGATGAGAGTAAGGAAGTGCACCATGTGTGTCCTCACAGGATAAATTGAGAAGTTTCTTTGCAGCTCTCTTTAAATAAAGGACATTAATCCCATTCCATAGCTCTACCCACATGACTGTATAACCTTCAAGACCCAACCTTTTTCTGCCTAGGCTTATGATAAACTACCACAATATTTCAATACATATTCACACAGGGTGTAGGACTGGTCATTTTGCCCCAAGTGTGTATAGCCAAGTTTCTGAAATCTGGACCTGGAAGTAACTGTCAAGTCCTCTATGTGTTCCTGGCAATAAACTTTCAAAGAATTCTTCATGCATATTAATAGTCGTATCTGTGTATTCATCAGGCTGCTCACTCAAGATAAGAAGTGGCCCCTTCCATTGTAAACTCCAGTCTAATGGAGAAAGCATAAAACCCATGTTGTCCCTTGCTGCACTGACACTAAACATTGCATATGAATCCTGGGCTCCTTTTTGGCTAATTACTAATCAGTAAATATTACATTGCAACAAGCATGTGGTAAAAAATTTAGGTAAACTATTGTTCACATTGGAGAAAAAGATCCTGGAAATCAGGCAAGCTTAGGAAACTAATTAGGGGCTGGGGATCTGGCTCAAGTGGTATCATGCTCATCTGGGAAGCACGGGACACTGGGTTCTATCCTCAGAACCACATAAAAATAAAATAAATATGTTGTGTCCCCTGAAAACAATACATATATTTTTTTTCAAAGTTCTCTCTCTCTCTCTCTCTCTCTCTCTCTCTCTCTCTCTCTCTCTCTCTCTCTCTTTTAAAAAAAAGAAAAACAAAAAAGATATTAGTAACCGAATAGTGTGGTTCATGATTGGGTTGTCAGACTCTTACCTTTTGGGCTTGATTTTTTTTATTGATTTAATTCTATGTTTTCAACATGGTTGTTATTTATGTGGTTCAAATATAAATCCATGTTAAAGACTCAACTCTATTCCATCCCACTAACCTTTTCTCATTGCCCTTCATGAACATCTGTTTTAATTGTTTTTAGTATATATTCTTACTGTTTATTGTTCTGGTAGGAGTCAATAACAATAATAAGTTATTAGGTAAATTTCTTTCTTACCCAAAAGGGAGTGCTCCTGTATATCCTGTCTGCCCCTTATTTATTACTCAATGAAACAACCTGGAAAACAACCCACATATGCAAAAATCTTACCTTTCCATGGTGTAGATAGACCAAAGTTGGAACTAAACAAATGATGGACATTTGGGCTATTCCTGAGCTTTATGTATTAACAATATTTCTGTATTGAATAGCTCTGGGAATCTATTTTATATTCTTGCAAATGTACATTGAATGTTCAGTCCTGCAAGAAATATTGCTTTATCCACAGCTACTTTTTATAATTTCAAGTAATAAAGCCCAATTCTTTGGAAGGTTAGAACATTTTTTTTTCTGCCAGAAAGTATACAAGTTCATGCTTTCTGTAGATGCCCCAGTAGACAGAGGCCACATTTTGGATATTCTTTGCACTATTACAGAATGCTGGTAATGCCTTCTTTTTCTGTGGGAACCATTTTCTCTTTCTGTAATTTTTTTTTCTTTTTACATATGATTGATACCATGTCATGGTTACAGAAGAAAACATCAGTGTCCTACCCTTAATAAAACCATGGCTTGGTGAGAGTCCAATGCTGAAACCAATAGTTTCTTCCCAGTACAATGATCACCAAGGACACAATGCAATTTGGTAGTTTGTGTCTCCCAAAAAATTGATCTTTGTAATCTAAGTCCTTATACCTATGGGCTGAGAGATTTAAATATTGATTATTTATTTTAATGTTCACATTTTAATAGTGATAACATCATTTATTTTTTAGTTAGAGGTTTTTCTATTTATTGAACTTTAGAAAGACCTGAGGACATGAACCCTATAAAAAGAATTCCTGGAACATCCCAAATATTTAAAATAAATGCCTTAGAAAGTAATGCATCTGTATGATTATTCAGCATTCAGTAATATATATAAGATCACACCAGGTCACATACATGCAGAATACCCACAGGAAACAAGGAACCACAGGCTCTGATGTGACAATATATGGTTGAACGTTGCCAAACAAGAGCTTCTGGGGCTGAGGTGTATGTCATAGAGAACACTCAGCAGGCAGATGGTAAAAATGGAGAAGCCCCCTCTCCAAACCTGTGAAAGTAGATTATTAATTTATATTTGATGTCATCTCCAAAATTCTGAGACAAAAACATCTGTAACTATAAACCCCATCATTATCAGCATCCCTAGATATGTTACGGCCAAGATACCAATGGTAAAGTTCTTGGGTTAGAACTTGTGCTAGAAAAGGCACGTGAAGTTGCAGAAGAAAATTATGGTGTTAGCTGAGATCTCAAGATGAACTTCAGAGGAAATGTTTCTTATACTAATAAAATAATATATTTTGTTGATCTTTATTTTCAAATTCCATATTAATAGTATATATCTCAAGAGAAAATGAAGCAGAAGCCCTTATTTCAAATAGTGTCATCTTTATCAATCTCAGCCTATCCTATTATTAGGGATATATGTGGATTCACCCAACACACATTTTTCCCACTTCAATTATCAACTCTCTCTACTATTCTCCAGGTGCCATTCGAATATTATTACCAAATCATGTCTGGATTAGGTAATAGTAGCTGTGCTCCCACTGTACATAGCCTTTCTTATAGATTCAGAATTACCATATATTCTCAAAATATTTCTTGATATTATCTTCTTTTGAGATTTTCTGAGGTAGAGTGTTAAGTTGATTTCATCTTTCTCTTCTTGATTAAGCAATAGGAATATATTGAATACTCTACAATTTTCAATGAATTGAAATGGAATGATTGTACAAAAGTAAAGAATTGCTACCTTCTCAAAAAATGAATCTCAATGTAGTAGGTGTGCACATAGATGTATTTTTTTAGATCTATCTTTTGACCATTTATTATCAGACTTAATGCCTTTAATATATCATCTAAGATGACACTGAGAAGCATATCCTCTAAGATGATTTTTTAATTTGTATTTGTAATGTTTTATTGAGTTCAATGTTATGTTGGTGCTAAATCTGATCATCTTGTATTACATATATGGAGTCTTATTACATATATTCTAGAGCTATTGTGTATGAAAGAAGAACAAGGATCAAATATTGATGTGTTTCTGAAATAAAAAGTACTCAGTAGAAATGCTGGCCATTATCTTTTAATTATGTACTTCATCATCTATGTGATTTAATAGATTTAAAACTTTTCTTTTCATAATGGCTACATATGTTGTGGATTCAAATTATTTTCATGATATTAAAATTTTCTAGCAATATGTGTAGAAAGCTCTTTGACAGTATTTAAGGCCTGTCTTTGAATCCCCAATGTAGCTATCCACCTTGCATATATGCTATTATCATGACCAGAAAAACTATCTCAAGTGACCAAAGTCCAGCTATTGAATATCAGTCGAAATATATTATTATTGTTTTCTCCTTAGTCATCTGGAATAAAGGTGTAATTAAAGTCACAGTTCAGATAGACTCAAAGTCATTCCATTGTAAGGTTTTTAAATTAAAGTACAAGAATTTGACCCAAGACTACAAGACAAACTTCCATAAGAGTCCCAATATTCATCTGCTTGAAGTAAGCGATGCATTTCTCCAGTAAAGAAACCATGCATAAAATTGATACAAAAAAAATGATGTTAATCTGATGGAATATTTTTTTTTATACAAGGCATGTTGTATTTTATGTCAAGTACCTGAAATAGTAGGTATGTATTTTAGTTTTTTCCAGCCACATATTAAAAAATACCAGTCATCAGGGCTAAGATTGTGGTTCAGTGGTAGAATTCTTGCCTAGCACATGTGAGGAACTGTGTTCAATCCTCAACACCACATAAAAATAAAATAATAAAATAAAGTGTAAACAAGTTTTGAAAATAAATAACAGTCATGAGAAATCCATGTAAATAAGTCTAAATCATTCCATGACTCTTTAGAACTTGCAGATCTAAAAGACATGACAGTAAGGGAAAGCAAAACAGTGAAACATTCATGAACATAGGATATCATTTAAAAATCTGAGGTAATGTAGATATTTGGCTAAAACATCAAAGAATTTACTTCTATTCATTTTTATTTTTACCTGGAATCTACTCTTTGTACTTGGATATGAGACCCATTATTATAACTCGGCATGTGTACATAGTGTGTAATTATCAGATCAGGGTAATTTTCATCTCATTAAAATTATTATTCTGTGTTTGAAACTTTCTAAGTTCTGGCTATTTTGATTTATTTAAGTAGTTATTATACAATGTAATCACCTTATTGTACTCTAAAACCTAAGAGTTACTTTCTGGACTTAATTGTTTTTGCACTCCCTACACACAATCAGTCAGTTTCTCATTCTTATTATAAATCCGGGAAGTGTTTCTGTTCTCAGTTTCTGTGTAATTAACTTTTCAGCTTCAACACATAAATTCCACATGCTGTATTTGTGGGAAAATAAATGCCACTACTAGGAAAAATAAAATATTATTCTCAATTAGTAATTAGGGAAATTGGCATAAACCTCTGCATTCACTCATTTAGTGTTTAGAACTTGTCTATAATAATAAATATGGAAAAAAGAATAAAATATATAAATCAAATGTCCATATGTGTTTAACATTTTATGGGTCATATTTGGTCACTGGGAACAAGTGTTGTGACATCTATTTTTATAAAGATGACATATTCTAATTCTTATAACTTTATTTATAATAAGTGAATATATTGTAAGTATGTTTTTATATTGTAAGTTTCAACAGATCAATATTACCATGGAATAAATAACTTTAAAAATTGTATAAGAGTTGGCTCAGTGGTGCAGGCCTGACATCCCAGGGGAAAAATATTTTAAGAAAAAAATATTTTAAAAAATGGGGATGTATCTCAGTGTGTAACCACCAAAATGCACTCACGCTCTATCCCTTGTCCACCTGAGATGCCCATCACAACACATGAAAGAACAGTATCTCAGTCTGCCACCTATCCAGCAGTTCTACTTTCCCAGCCCATCCGAACCCATTCTTCACTTGATGCCCATCTTTTTATGCCACCCTGTGAGTATGCATTGGGCCTGCACTAAGGAACACCAGCACAACTGGTTGCTAAGGTCCAGGTGGCAGGTATCCCTCATTCATTCCACTGGGACCTTATATTTTTTTAAAATGGGTTGCTAATAATTCAAAATGACAAGTTTATGGCTGAAATTACAGCTCAGTAGTAAACAAATTTCACATGTGGCTGTCTCTGTGTTCCAAGTCCAGCACCTAAAAAAACACAGGCAGGCCTAACGGCACATGCCTATAATCCCAGTGACTATAGAGGCTGAGGCAGGAGGCTCACAAGTATAAGGACAGTTTCAGCAATCTAGTAAAGCCCTAAAAATCTGTCTCTAAAATTTAAAAAGGGTTGGGGATGGTTATTCAGTGATTAAGCAATCATAGATTCAGTCCCCACAACCAAATACAAAAACAAACCCAAAGTAACAGTGAAAAACAACTGCATTCCCCAATATCCTTTGCAGGTAGGGGTCTCTGTGATTTTGTGCTGGCCAATGAGATAACATTGGAAGCAACTGGGACTCTTGCTCTTTGTTTTTTTTTTTCCCCTTTTTCTTTTTCCCCTGATTGCTGTATTAAATGGATGGCACAATGAAAAACAGGAAGGGCCCTGGGGCATGATGGAATAGCTGGATAGCCATAGCAGCCCGGACTACCAATCACTGGGCTTCTTGGTTTTCAAGTAAAAGGAAATATTTTTCAGTATTTGATGGGTTTACCTTTCTAGTATTGGAAAGACAGATGCATTGATTTTCCTCCTTGTTCTGATTTCTGTTCATTGTCTTCAGGTTCAGGAACAATGTAGGTCAAGAAAACCAGCCATCTTTGTCACCAATTGTTTTTCAGGTCTCTGGGGATGGAAGGAAAGTACAACACAGAACCTCTATAGTACCTAATCTGAGCCATTGGGACAGAGTTAGGCCTGAGTCATCTCCAGGGTCCCTCATCTGCTGCAGAATGTTCACAGAGAGTGAGTATCTTTTCTCTTGATGCCAACACTCAAGTCCAAAATCTCAGGGCTCCCATGGTTCTCCTGAGAACTATTCCACAACAGGCTGACACTGGTCCCAATCTCCATTTCTGCACTGATGGGCCATTGGGAAAGTGAGTTTAAGCAAGCTTTACTGTCCCCGATTTTCAAGTGTGTCTTCTCCAAAAAAAAAAAAAAAAAAAAAACTTGAAACTAAATGAGCTCTAAAGAAAGAAGTCAGGTTCCAAGGACTGAAGAAGAACCCTGCTACCAGAGAAACCTAGGATTTGAAAAAAAAGTCCAATTTAAGTGAGGTGGCAGGTAAATTATAGACCTTGACATAAAGCAATAGCCTTACAGCAAAAGGTCACGTGTGGGCATGGAAGTATGTATGAAAGACTGACTTTTCACAGCCTCCACAACAGGTAAACATGAATGCTAAATTTGTAACACATAACATAAGAAAAAGGAACCACATTTTTTTCTTACTTGCCTATTTTTCTTTCTTTATTCTTTTTTTCTTTTTCTTTCTTTTTTTTTCTTTTTTCCTTTTTCTTTCTTTCTTTCTTTCTTTCTTTTTTTTGTACAAGGGTTTCAAACTAGGGGAACATAACGACTGAGCCTCATCCTCAGATTTTTTTAATGTTATTTTTTAACTTTTGAGAAACATTGTTAATCACAATATTGAGGTATTCTTGTATCAAACAAGCCATACTACAAAGGTTCCAGAGCTAGAGAGAAAATCCTGCAATCGCAGAGTGTTAAATATGTCTGTGGAAGATGAGCCACATGGACACAATGTAGAAGATCAAATGGGTGGAGTGGGCATGGCTCTGCAGAACAGTGCAGGTAAGAAGCCATATGCTGGGTGGAGTCTATGAAAAAAAGTGGAGAGGACATAGTGGGGCTTAGTTGTTTGGCAGAGTTGGTGAGGCAGAGTCAGGCTGAGTGAGTGGATCCCAACCCATAAGAACAGTGGATGGTGAGAAGACAGGGGAAGCACGTTAGAAGCAGCATCCCACCCGGGACCCTTTAGGTGAGCACAGCCTATGAACCATGCAGTGATGAAGGAGCAGAGGGCATGGTTGGTGCATCCACAGGAAGCAAAGGGAGTCAGGAGAGGCATCCAGTAATTCTGTCAGAAGTCACTGTTGACCCAGTGGGGAAGAAGGGTCTTAGGGCTCTGAGATAGATATGTGACCTCAGGGTCTGCTCCACAAGGGGGCTCAGTTTACCCTCTTACACACTGAAGCAATGGAGGGAGGCTGAAGATGCCACAGCACAGCCTTTTTTGTTCCTCCCTCTCATGGGATGCAGTGCACTTTTCATTAATTTTTTCTGTTCTTCCAGGTCCAGGACAGTACCTAAATCTGTTCTCTAGACAACGATATTTGTAATAAACTCTTCAAAACCTTTTGGCAAGAATATCCGGGGAGAGCACTGTTTGGCTCACAGGAGCAAATAGGTAACAGCAGAATATGAGCCACCAGGACCAGACACTGATTTATAGAGAAAGATACTTTCCAAGAACCTCTCATGTTATCCTGACTCGTAGACAAAAAATTATCCCCAGGTTCTACCATGAAATCCTGAACTGAGGTCCCAAACTGGTAACCAGAGAAGCGCACCTAGCTCCAGGTTTTTGTTGGTTGGTTGTTCAGGTTTAAAATTTGCTTGGGGTCTGGGGCAGTGACTCCGTGGTAGAGCGATCGCTTAGCACGTACAAGGCCCTGGGATTGATCTTCAGCACCACATTAAAAATAAATAAATAAATAAATAAATAAATAAGATAAAGGTATTGTGTCCAACTACCACTAAAAAATAAATATTTAAAAAATTTGCTTGGAATTAGAACGCAATTCTTTTTTTATATTTATTTTTTAGTTTCAGGTGGACACAATATCTTTATTTTATATTTATGTGGTGCTGAGGATCTAACCCAGTGCCTCACACATACTAGGTGAGCCCTCTACCACTCAGCCCCGACGCCAGCCCTAGAACGTAATTCTTAAGATTCAGGAAAGTTTGCACAAAAACTCACGTTTCTAACTGTCCTTCAAAGTCACCAGGAGATCTGGCAGCCCCAGACTGAGTTCTTACACAGCAAGGATCGCTGGCACTGTGCTGCCAGTTTCCACGACTCCGGAGTGCAGTTGAGTCCTCTTTGCCCCTTTTGTGTCTGGCCCTGGAGGCCTTGAGTTTTGCTAACAAACTAAGGGTTAGATGAGCTGGGGCAGCAGGCAGGAGTCAGAATGGAACTTCTGGTCCAGCCCTGCTTCCTGCTTGCTGTGTGACATTGCTCCAGTCACACCACCTCTCTGTGCTTCAGTTTCCCTATCCGTCTGGAGGCCAATAGACTAGATCAGTGGTTTCCCACTTTAAGCCAAGGCAAGGCTGAGAGGTGGGCTGCCTTGTCTCCCTTTTCTCCTTTCTGAATTAGGCCTGGGCATCAGATTTTGCTTAGGTGACTCCCTGTTTATCCAGGGTTGGAAAACTCCCAGTTAACTACTTGTGTTAACCCCATAGCCAGGGCCTTGAGGTGTATTACAACAGAAAAGGGACAATACCTTTTTTATTTTGATTTCTTTTGTGGTAGTGGGGATTGAACCCAGGGTGCTTTACTGCTGAATTCTATCCACAGCCTCCACCTCCTTTATTTTTGAGACAAGGTCTTCTAAGTTGCTGAGGCTGGCCTCAAACTGGTGATCTTCCTGCCTCAGTTTCCTGAGCTGCTGGGATTACAGGCATGCGCCAAGGCTTCTGGAACCATAATGTGTTTATAGATAGGAATTATGGAATTTGATGAGCAGCATTATTCTCCTACAAAGACAGGCTCTCCTCCCCTGTTTTACAGATGCAGAAAGTGAAGTTTTGAGAGGCTGAGTAACTAGCCAGAGGTCACACAGCTACAAGTGGCCAAGAGCCCATGTTTGTGTCATTGCAGACAATGAGGCCCTAACTACTTTTTCTGTCCCTTAGGTGGCTTGGGAGGAGGTGGGTGTAGAGAGGTGTCCTGCAGCAAAGGGGAGGCCAGTGCCCTGGGAGACCCTGCCACCTCTTGCACTAGCCCTCCTTGAAGGCCATCGGCACACACAGGGGAGTCCTCCTCAGGCTCTGTGCTCAGGACCAGGCTTACCTCCCCCAGGGCTGACCCGGGCTGGGCTCCCAGGCTCCAGGTGATCAAAAGATCTGGCAGCCCTGGACTGAGTTCTTGCACAGCAAGGGTCGGTGGTGCTCTGCGCTGCCCTTGGATGGGATAGGGAGATGCACACGAGGCCCATCGAGTCAAAAGACCCTTGTGGTTCTTTGCAGGTGTAACAATTGCTCACCGAGCTCCACAAGCCACATTTTGCAGCCCAGACAACTGCTATGGTTTTTACGAGAATCCTGAAGAATGGTGGTTCTTGTAGTTCTCAGGACCCAGCGTGTTCTGTCTGAGTCTTGGTTCTCCCATGTGAGAAAGGAGAACCCCTGTCCATTCCCACTCCCAGCCTGTGTCCCTTTGATGGAAAGGGCAAGTGTAACCTCCTCTGCCAGGCTCCCCCTGCAGCTCATCCCTTCTGCAGCTCCTCTCAGGAAAGGGGCTGAATCCTCCCATTTACTGGTGATATCTGTAAAGGTTAATGTTATAGGCTCTGGCCAATGTCCTCAACTGCTGAGGACAGCTTGTGACTTTTTCCAAGGCCCCGTCCATTCCAGGCCTGGGTTCCCAATGGCTGGGGGAGCCTGGAACCAGTCAGGAACTCCTGGCAGCCTCTAGCCAGTCCTTGGGTGCAGGCTGCCCTTCCTGTGCTCGCTGCTTCCTGAGTGCTCTGGGCTCCAGGGAAAAAAAGTGGGTTCTCAGTGAGCCCCACTGCTGGGAGCCATCAGCCAAGTAGGTATGACAGTCTCCTTGCCAGCTTACTTCCATGCTGTCTGTGGAAGGACTTCTGAAAGGTGACCTTGCTCAAGGACCAGGGCAGGATCAGTGTTTAGGGTGTTCCCCCTTTAGAATAGGGCGGTTTAGCATAATAGGAGATTAGGGTGTTCCCCCTTTAGAATAGGGAAGTTTAGCATAATAGGAGAGTAGGGTGTTCCCCCTTTAGAATAGGGCGTATCCTCTGCTGAGTTCCTCTTGAGTGCTTAGGGTCAGACAGTATATTTTGGGAGACAGAAGCCCATGCGGTGTGGATTTGGGCAGAGAGTGGATTTGAGAGAGTGGATTTGGGCAGAGAACGTGGATTCCCCCAGAGCGTGTTTGTAGACGGCCAGTGTGAGTTCGGGAATAAAGAATTGCTCTTTGAATCTACAAGCTGTGTGGAGACTCGTGATTTGTGCCCAGCCAGAGACTGCGGCATCTGGTGGCTCGTACGCAGAACGTCTGAAACTTGGAGGTAAGTGAAATTGCTCGCCCCTGAGGGAAGGCGAGAGAATGGGTGACCATTTCAGAAAACAATGTGTTCTTCTTTTGATTTATTTTGTTTTTCTTTCAAGCTGCCTATCCCTAGAAATTTCTCAGGCAAACTGGAAAAAATGGTTGACTAAATGTTTGAAGTTTGTCGGCCCTGAGGAAGAGAAAATTGATACAACGATTTTTTATTCTGTTTTTGCTTCATTCAGTTTCGGTTTTGTTTTGTGTTATCTTATTGGGTTGCGTTATCTTTATAGTAGATTAAAACAAACTGAAAAGATGTTAAGTAAATTGTTAGAGGTTCAGAACATGGTGAAAGACATTTTAGATCAAGCAAAAGAGAAGGTCTCTCCAGCTAGTCAGACAGAGGAAGAAAATTTAAAGGAAAAGGGGTTGTTAGGAAAAAGGCCACAACAGGAGGCTGTTACTAACTCCGTTTTATCACAAGAGGGTTTAATTCAACCAACAGCCCCACCGATAGAGACAGCTGAGTGGCCCTCAAACCCCGTAGTTGATAAATGGAATCCTGAGACAGGACCTCAAAGATTAGCATGCCCTGTACTTGAACAGGTAGGAGGGCAGTGAATTCACCGTGCTTTAGATTTTAAAACAGTGAAGCAGTTAAAGGAGGCTGTAACAACCTATGGTCCCCAAGCTCCATTCACGGTGAGCATGGTCGAGTCCATTACTAACTTGGACATGACGCCAGCAGATTGGGCTAGTATGTGTAAATCTGTGCTAAATGGAGGACAATATTTGTTATGGAAGGTTGCCAATGAGGAATTTTGCGCAGAGACAGCTAGGCGAAATGCAGCAGCCGGTTACCCTCAAAGAAATCTAGAAATGCTGCTAGGGAAAGGACCTTATGAGGGTCAACGGCAGCAAATTGAATATGATCCTGCTATATATGCACAAATTGCTGCAGACGCTGTTAGGGCATGGAAGACTTTACAAGGACATGGAGATTTACAAGGTCAGCTCTCTAAGGTAATACAGAGAGCTAATGAACCTTACGCTGACTTTGTAGATAGGCTAATTCAAACGGCTGCCAAAATATTTGGGGATACGGAACAAGCAATGCCATTAATAAAACAACTGGCTTATGACCAAGCAAATCGTTGCTGCAGAGAGGTTATTAGACCATGGAGACATGAAGATTTAAACACATATATTAAATTATGTAGAGATATTAATGAACAAGGGCAAGTCTTGGCAGCTGCAGTACAACAGGCTTTAGATACCAGGCCAAAAACATGCTATGATTGTGAACAAACAGGACATTTTAAAAGGAGTTGCCCCATAGGAGGAGGATTTAACAAAACTAGGTATCAAAGAAATAGAATACCGGGTATTTGCCCACGATGCCGTAGAGGGAGACATTGGGCTAATGAATGCCGTTCTCAAACTATCATAGAGGGTACTCCCTTATCAAAAAACGGACAAGGACCAAGTATTTACCCACGATATCGTGGAGAAAGGCATCAGGCTCCATTGCCAAAAAACGGACAGCCGGGCCCAATGCTCCGGGGCCCACAACCACAAATATACGGGGCAGTGGAGAACCCAGCAACACCATCAGAGTAGTGCGCAGGACACATTGTCCATTAAATCCCTCATCAGACAAACCCGAGGGAGCGCAGGGTTGGACATCTGCGCCTCTGCCAGAGCAGTACTAACTCCAGAGATGGGAGTTCAAATCATTCCCACAGGAATAAAAGGACCTCTTTCCCAAGGAACAGTAGGCTTATTATTGGGACGTAGTTCATCTACATTAAAAGGACTTATGATAAGTCCTGGGGTAATTGATCCCGATTATGTAGGTGAAATAAAAATTATAGCTAGTTCTCCAAGAGGTATATCAGTAATTTCACCTGGAGATAGAATAGC
Source organism: Callospermophilus lateralis (assembly GCF_048772815.1). NCBI lineage: Eukaryota > Metazoa > Chordata > Mammalia > Rodentia > Sciuridae > Callospermophilus > Callospermophilus lateralis. The sequence continues at coordinate 1,044,286 of NW_027512918.1, forward strand.
ACAGTTGTTAATAATACCCATCCTACATAATAAATTTCCTAGTCATAGTGTAAAAAGAGGTTCCAGGGAATTAGGCTCCACAGGTGTAGATTGGGCTATGTTGTCTTTAAATTTAGATTCTCGCCCAATGTTAAAACTAAATATTCAAGGACACGACTTTAATGGGCTACTGGACACAGGTGCAGACCTTAGCATCATATCTAGTAAGGAATGGCCAAAACATTGGCCATTACAACAAGCCACTCAAACGCTTCGAGGCCTAGTTGTGGCTACTAATCCCCATAGAAGTGCAATGATATTAGATTGGAAGGATCCTGAAGGTTGTGAGGGAACTATACAGCCCTATGTATTGGATCATCTTCCTATAAATTTATGGGGACGAGATGTCCTAGATCAATTAGGTTTGACATTAACAAATAACATCAATCCTAATGCGCCCACTACTAGGGCTAGACAAGGTTTTAGGAAAGAAAAAAGATTAGGAAAACAAGGACAAGGTATAGCAGCACCAATTCAAATAGATCAAGGAACAGAGAGACATGGGTTGGATTTTCAGAAAGGGCCACTGAGACAATAAAAATTACTTGGAAATCAGAAAGACCAGTGTGGGTTCCTCAGTGGCCCCTGACTAAAGAAAAGATACAAGTAGCCCATGATCTGGTCAAACAACAATTAGCGGAAGGACATATACAACCTTCCATATCTCCCCATAATACTCCCATTTTTGTCATTAAAAAGAAATCTGGTAAATGGAGATTATTGCAAGATTTAAGAGCCATTAATAATGAAATGGTTATTATGGGACCTGCTCAATCAGGGATTCCTCAATTGTCTGCTTTGCCAAAAACCTGGCATGTTTTAGCCATAGATATTAAAGATTGTTTTTTTTTTTTCAATTCCAATTCATCCCGAGGATAGTCCACGTTTTGCATTTACTATCCCTGCATTAAATCATGAAGGTCCTGATCAGAGATATGAATGGAAAGTACTCCCTCAAGGGATGGCTAACAGTCCAACTATGTGTCAAATATATGTTAATAAAGCAATCCAGCCACTTAGAAATCAAAATCCTGAACTACAAATATTTCACTATATGGATGATGTATTATTGGCACATAAAGATAAAAACATATTGCTGGAATGTTATGCCACACTTACAAACTTATTAAAAAATTATAATCTAGAGATAGCAATAGATAAAGTACAATTAAATTTTCCAATTAATTATTTAGGAGTTCTATTATCCTCAACCATGGTCCGTCCACCAAAAATTCAAATACGAGTAGATCAACTCAAGTCACTTAACGACTTTCAAAAGTTATTGGGAGACATAAATTGGATAAGGCCTTATCTAGGCATACCAACAGGAGAGTTGGGACCTTTATTTGATATTCTAAAAGGTCCATCAGATCCTAACTCACCCCGCATGTTAACGCCTGAAGCAAGAAAGGCATTGAAAATTATTGAAACATATATGGGAAATATACATTTGGATAGAATTGATATAAGTTTGCCTTTATTATTTATTGTACTACCAACAAAAAATATTCCTACAGGAGTATTTTGGCAAGAAGGTCCATTATTGTGGATACATTTATCTTATTCTCCTAACACTATTCTTACTAGGTATCCTGAGGCTGTAGGACAATTAATACTCAAAGGAATAAAAGCAGCGAAGGGAGTGTTTGGAATTTCTCCCAATAAAATTATTACTCCATATACTATGGATCAAATTGATGAGTTAGCTAATGAGTTAAATACTTGGGCAATAATCATGTGTAAATCTAATGTTTCATTTGATAATCACTTACCATCTAATCCTTTGTTGTCTTTTTGGTCTAAGCATCCTGTAGTTTTTCCAAAAATGACAAGAAAAACCCCTATCATGAATGCTCCAAATATATTCACTGATGGGTCAAATAATGGTACAGCAGCAGTAGTTACCCCTGATCAAACTTTTACATTTTTAGTACCCAAACAATCAGCTCAAAAGGTAGAGCTTAATGCAGTATTACAAGCCTTTTTAATGTTTAAAGATTCTGTATTTAATTTATTTTCTGATAGTCAGTATGTAGTTAATGCTATAGTATCTCTTGAAGATGCTGGTAGGATTTCCCCTTCTTCTACTGTTTTCTCTTTGTTTTCCACTATACAAAGTCTAATCTGGGACAGAAAAGATCCATTCTTTATAGGACATATTAGAGCACATACAGGATTGCCTGGAGCCCTTAGTTTGGGCAATGATTTAGCAGATAAAACTACACATGACATACATATTTTCTCTACACTAGAAGAAGCTACGAATTTTCATAAAAAATTCCATGTTAATGCTAATACTTTACAAAAGCGTTTTAAAATAACTAAGGAACAAGCCAGACATATAATAAAACAATTTATAAATTGTGTGACCTTTTTACCACAAGTTAATCTTGGAGTCAATCCTAGAGGACTGATACCTAACCATATTTGGCAGATGGACGTCACACACTTGCCAGAATTTGGAAAATTAAAATATTTACATATTACAATTGATACTTCTTCTGGATTTTTGATGGGTTCCCTTCATGCCGGAGAAAAAACTAAAGATGTTATAGCTCATTGCTTACAAAATTTTGCCACTGTGGGTGTTCCTAAACAGTTAAAAACTGATAACGGTCCTGGCTATACCTCTACCTCTTTTAAACAATTTTGCTCATCATTTGGTATTACTCATATAACAGGAATTCCATACAATCCACAGGCACAAGGCATAGTTGAAAGAGCTCATCAAACTATTAAAACGTACTTACTAAAGCAAAAAGAGGGAATTGGAAAGGGGTATATATCCCCCAAAGATAAACTTAAAATAACACTTTTTACTCTAAACTTTTTAAATTTGGATTCATCAGGACTTAGTGCTGCAGAAAGGCATATGTATCCAAAAAATGTGCATAAGCCTAAAGTTCTTTGGAAAGATATTCTAACAGGACAATGGAAAGGTGCTGACCCAGTAATCATCTGGAGTCGGGGCTCTGTCTGTGTGTTTCCACAGGGAGAACAGCAGCCGATTTGGATTCCAGAAAGACTAACTAAAACGATTTCTACAGATCGAAAAGAAGATGATTTGACTCAAATCCATAACAGCTGATATCCAGAACTCCAGCTTGGCCATTCTTACGTCTGCGACTGTGATTAACCAGGATGTTTTTTTCAATATCTATTTTATTATTGCATTTTTCCACATCATAAGGTTCTATTTTTATTTTTTGAGCTCATACAAACCTAGGTTAATGTTTTTTTGATCAGTTTTATTTTTTGACTGTGGAGTTTTTAAACATTGCAATGGAGATTTCACCTAGGTAAAGCTACAAAGCCTTTATTATTATCTTATGTGTTGTACGTTTGTTTGCACATTTGTGTTTTGTGTTGTATGTCTGTGTGTGCGTATTTCATATATGAGGAGCGCTCATGAGAAAATGGATCCGAATTTTTTTTTTTATTCACGTGATTTAAATGGCTTAATTTAAATTAGGTAAACAGCTGTTAAGGATTATTTTTAAAGGTGGTTAACAGATCTGCTTGTTTACTAATTTAAATCAGGTAAACAGCTGTTAAGGATTGTTTTTTAAGAAGGTTAACAGATCTGTTTGTTTACTTTCACCTTTCCTTTTCATTATATTTAATAATTCTTTTCAGGATAATGTCTTTTTAGCATCATTGCCAGAATTCCTATCTTCATCCCAATGAATATAACTCAACAAGTATGCTCAATCAAGGAGTCAACTTACTTTGGGAGGAAACGGACTTTGGGAGGAGACGGACAGATTGATAGATTCCTCCCCTTTGAACTGCTTACAGAACTTGCCTGGACTATGTAACTACGTTTAGTGCAGCAAATTGTGGTAATGCTGGCATATCTTTGCTGATGGTGTCACCAGTGATCTTTGCTGATGGTGTCACCAATGATGCAATTTTTCCAAAGGAACTGTCAATTGGCTTGGTGTCGTGGCATTTCTGTATCCTCCTCCCTTCTGCTAGTGATGGTCTAAATTTGGGGGCCAATGGCTATATGCTGGACCGGCAGTCAGTGACGGGTATGATCCAATTGCAGTGGTATCAACCTAAGACAGGAGGCTGACGCCTAAAGGTCAGTTGCCTAAAGGTCAGTTTTCCGATGACGGGTAAGGACCATATGTTGAATTGGACAACCTACCAGGCGCGGTCCTTAAGCCACATTAACCTCACTCCCCCACTGGCACCAAGGCCAAATTTGGGGGCCAACAGAGGTGAGGCAAAGAACCTCACCCCCCCACTGGTGCATAGACCTATCCACAAGTATGGCTGTATGCTGGACCGGTAGTCAGTGACGGGTATGATCCAGTTGCATTGGTATCAACCTAAGACAGGAGGCTGACGCCTAATGGTCAGTTTTCCAATGACGGGTAAGAGCCATATGTTGAACTGGACAACCTACCAGGCACGGTCCTTAAGCCACATTACTTGTTGTTTAATTAATCAGAAGGGGGGAGATGCTGGGAGCCATCAGCCAAGTAGGTATGACAAATTCCTTGCCAGCTTACTCCCATGCTGTCTAGTGGAAGGACTTCTGAAAGGTGACCTTGCTCAAGGACCAGGGCAGGATCCGTGTTTAGGGTGTTCCCCCTTTAGAATAGGGCGGTTTAGCATAATAGGAGATTAGGGTGTTCCCCCTTTAGAATAGGGCGTATCCTGGTGCTGAGTTCCTCTTGAGTGCTTAGGGTCAGACAGTATATTTTGGGAGACAGAAGCCCATGCGGAGTGGATTTGGGGAGAGAACGTGGATTCCCCCAGAGCGTGTTTGTAGAAGGCCGGTGTGAGTTCGGGAATAAAGAATTGCTGTTTGAATCTACAAGCTGTGTGGAGACTCGTGATTTGTGCCCAGCCAGAGACTGCGGCACCCCACAGCCCTCCAGGAAGGAAGAGATTGCTTTCTTCCTCTAGGTGAAAGCAATTCCTGGAGGGCTGTGGGGCTCTCTTCCTGACTCTCCAGGGCGGAGTGGAGGGCTGTAGGCTCTCGGGCCTGCTGAGATCACCCTTCCCAGGTGGCTCCTGGGTGGGATTTGTGTGGAGATGTGCTTGGTCTTAGCGGCTGTCTTAGTAACAGGGCGCTCTTCTGTCCATCAGGGTTCAGGGTGCACATGACAGAGGTGACAACATAGGCCCAAGAGGGATTTCCTGGCCGGGGAGAGCTGCTGGGATGAATAGGAGAAGAACTAGGGCTTGGTTGGCTCCAGACCCTAGGGGACTAAGGAATGGACCACCCTCCAGGGAACCCCATCGTGGGGAGAGGCCCTTGTCCTGGTGTCGCTGTGTCCGTGGGCTGCAGAAAAAGGGCTTGGGGAAGCATATGCACTATCCTGCGTTAAAACGGAGAGTCCCTCAAGGTCCGCACAGGGAATAGTTGGGTCTTAGGGCACAGTCAGGGTGCTGGCAGCAGAGGCAGGGCAGAGGCTGCCTGGAGGCGGGGACACCTGCCCAAGCACTGCTGCTGTTTGGGTGTGCTGTCCCAACATCTTGGGAGGCTTCAGTGGCCTAGGTCGGGGTCGTGGGTTGGGCTGGGTTGAGAGGTTTTTTGCACATCAGACCAGCTTTGGGCCCTGGATTGGGTTTACCAAGTCACAGCACATGGGACATTGGGATGGGAGGGGTCTTGGGGGAAACCTGGTCCCCCAAAACAAAAAAACCCAGTCTCACCTTGAACCACAGGGAAATGGGAGTCCAGAGAGGCCAAAAGTTTCTCCAGGGCCCCACCACCCAGCAGGGACAGGTTGGAGAGTGGGGGTTGAGGTGGAGCACCACAATACCCTGTCCCCAAGGGAATATGGGCACCCTGGGGATGGGGCAGAGGTTGTAATGAGGACACACACACACTTTTAAAAACACTGACTGCTCATGAGTGCTTACGGGATAAAATTAAAAACAACCCTCAGCCACCCTCCTGCATTTCCCAGAGGAAACCGCCATTCTAGTTTCTGATGCCTGGTAATAGTCAATTGCGTGTTCGACCACATGTGTGACAGACACAGACATCTTCCTCCTGTCACTGCACCACGCTGTGGTCTGTGTTGGTAACAATTCCAAACCCGTTCATTCAGCACCACTTCAGGACTTTCTCTTTCCTTCCCTTCCTCTCTGGCTCCTTCCTTCCTTTCTCTCTCTCTCTTCCCTCTTTCTGTTTTGGTACTGGATTTGAACCCAGGGCCACACCTACTTGAGAAGCACTTGACCACATAGCCACACCCTCAGCCCCTTCTGTTATTTTGGGAGGGGATTGAACTCAGGGGCACTAAACCACTGAGCCACCTCCCCAGCCCTATTTTGTATTTTATTTAGAGACAGAGACTCACTGACTGCTTAGCACCTCTTCGAGGCTGAGGCTGGTTTTGAACTTGGAATCCTCCCATCTCAGCCTCCCACACGTGTGTGGCCCCTACTGTTTTTGAGACAGGGCCTCACTGAGTTGTCCAGGCCAGCCTGGAACTTGCAATCCCCCATTTTCAGCCTTCCAAGTCACTGGGATTGCGGGTGTGTGACACCACATCTGGGACATTAGTACTTTGTAAGTCAACTTGTTTTTGTTGACACTCGAAACACAGACAAGTCCACTGTCCACCAGCGTGTTCCAATGAGGAACAACAGGTCAAGCTTCCCAGGGGCCGACTGTGCTCCACCCTCTGCCCGAGGACAGTGGCTGCCCTCACTTGGAGGTTTTAATTGCTATGTGTTTTTTTTTAGTTGCTTTTTGTTTGAAAAACCAAACCAAACCCCAAACCAAAACAAAACAAAACAAAAAAACCCAGCCGGCACACCCCACTGGAGATTTCCCAGGGAGGATTGCTTGGGATGGCAATTGGGGTGCTAGGCTTGGGGCTCTGATTCTGTAACACAGGATGGCTTAGGCTTCTCAAACCCAGTAATGACAGTGGGAAAACTGGAGGCCACAGGGACCTTATTTTCTCCTGCTCACCCTCATTCCAGTCCCACCCCCTTGACTGTCCACACACAGTCCACCATGCCTGCAAGACATGGCTCATCTGTCATGCTGCAAGACACAGACTCCCCAGGACAAGTGGGGAAACTTAGGAAAGTGGCTTAGCCTCTGCCAGTGTATGTGTCCCAGCCTCTACCAATAACATGGCTCGGCTCTCTATCCCCCCTGCACCGTCAGAGCCTTGAGCAGGATAGGTGGGGGTCATGGGGAGCACCCACAGCGTCTGCTACAGCAAGTTACCCAGCCCCAGCCTCCACGGCTTCATCTGTTAAATTGGGACATCAGAACAATCTTGCTTGTTTGTCTATTTTAAATCATCTTGTTGTATTTTTTTAATGTTTATTTTACTTATTTTTATGTGCTGCTGAGGATCGAACCCAGTGCCTCATGCGAGCTAAGCAAGCAGCTCTACCACTGAGCCCCAGACCCAGCTCTGGAACAGCCTTGTTTAAAAAATAAGAAGCCAGTCATGGTGGCATGACCTTGTAGTCCCCGCTGTCCCCGCTGTACAGGAGGCTGTGACAATGAGAATCACTGGAGCCCAGGAGTTGGAAGCAAACCTGGTCAACATAAGCAAGACCTCGCCTCAAACATAAGATAAAGCCAGGCACGGTGATGCCCACCTGAAATCCCAGCTGCTTGGGAGGCTGAGGCAGAAGTATTGTGAGTTCAAAATTGGCCTCTGCAAAAGAGAGGAGCTAATAGTGGGGGTTGTGGCTCAAGTAACAGAGCACTCACCTAGCACATGTGAGGAACAGGATTCCATCCTCATCACCATAAAAAAATAAAGATATTATGTCCACCTAAAACTAAAGAATATATTTTTTTTTACAAGAAATGTGCTAAGGACTTCAGTGAGACCTTGTCTTTAAATAAAATACAAAATAGGGCTCAGATGTGTCTCAGTGGTCAAGAAATTAGGCTTTTTCCCAATTGTCTTACTAATGAGCACATTCCATTTAGAAAGTGGTTTTTCCACTCTACCCTTCTGTCACAAATGTGCTTTTTCTCACTCCTTCCCTAAACAGGCTGTGAATTCTCCATATTTTTCTTTTACATTATACATTTCAGCTTTAGATTATCCCATTGGTTCCAAGTTCTATAGAATACAATTTAAAGTAACCAGGAAGGAGACTGAATGCTGTTTTGACTACATATTTTCTCCATTAGATATTATAGTCCATCACTTCTAGATTTGGCCCTCCATAAGCTTCAGAGCATGGACACAGTTCAGCCACATTCACAGCAGAGGTGTGACAATTGTTGATTCCAGTTTCCAGTAGAATATCTTCATTTGCATTTGAGTTCTCATCAGCATGGTCCTTACTGTCTGTATTTCTATCAGCATTCTGGTCATGGCCATTTATCCCATCTTTCAGATATTTCAGATCTTTACAGGTTTAAGGCTCTGAGAGGTGTCCCTCTTGGATGCATCACAACATGGCAGGGGCCATGTTGTGTATCTCTCAAATCTATATCTTAGTTCTTTCTCCTTAAAAAACCACCAGAACTCCATCAAAGGGGCTCCATCCTAATGAAGTAATCAAACCTAAACATTTTTCAAGGGCCCTACCACTAAACACCATAGTCCAATTAGTTTCTACCTTCTTTAATATCATTGACATAAGAATTTTGTAATTAAATTCCTTCATGAGTTCAGAGAGACAACCCATTTTCATACATAGCCTCCAACGTATATTCAATTCATCATGAAAGAATTACTTAGACAACCTCTGTCATACAGTCTTCCAACAATACTTTTATTTAAAAGTGGAGAAGTTTTTAAATATCCTTCAATTAGCATTTTGAAAAACAAAAACCATAAATATGATAATAAATTCACCTGTATTTTAAGTTTAACATGGCTTGTAATTTAGTGTTTTATCATACATCTGTATGTAAGGTGTGTTTATGAAGACTCCTTTTTAAATACTAAAATAGTGTAAATTTAAACTTATATGCTTATGTGTCTATATATGACCAAACACCCAATGAACATATTTTATATTTTTTAACTTGAGCATTTGTAATCAAATGTCCCTCCAGATCAATAATCTTCAAATATATTTTGAAACTATTTTGCCATATATTATCATAGCAATAAGGTGTAAGATATTAACCAATAGATTATTATTTATAATTCATACAAGTTAAATTATAGAACACATTTTTATATAAATATTTAACCTGAATATCAAGAATGATTGAAATTGGAATTACTAGATCAAAAGTATACAGATTAATAAAAGTACACACATACTCCAAAATTTTGGCAAATTTTTCTTCAGAAAGTTTAGGAAGTGAAAATTCTTATATCAGTTTAACTTGTTTTACTCAGTGGCTCAGGAGGGGTGAAGCAGAAAAATCACAAGTTCAAAGCCAGGCTTAGAGACTTAGTAAGGCCCTAAGCAAATTAGTAAGTTATATATATATATATACACACATACATATATAAATTTAAAATAGTAAGATATATATATATATATATATATATATATATATATATACATATACATGCAAATATAAATTTATATAAAATATTTATTTATTTATAGGTTGTATATATGGAAAAGTTATAGATAATTTCATATATATATATGATATTATATATTATTTTATTTCTTTTATTCCATATGAGTCTGTTCAGTGATTCTAATGTTTTATTATTTATATTGCAAAATATAATAAACTTGTGAATTTCTCCTCTAATTTTAGTCTTACAACCTTCTTTTCAATTGCAAAATTAGTTATTCCAATGTTAGTTATCCACATCTTTTTCTTTGATTTCACTTCTTTCATTCTAATTTTGTCTTCTAAGTTTTGAGTTTTCCGGATGCAGTGACACACACCTGTAATCACAGCTGGTGGGGTGACCCCCCAAAAATGTTGAATCCATCTGGGATTAATTATGGTATCTTATCAAGATCCAATTTGATTTTCAAATGAAGCAAATTTGTTCATTGAAAAAATCCTCTTCTTTTTATTGAAATGCAATTCTCTTTATTTATTTATGTATTTATTCATGTATTTATTTTAAATATTTTTTAGTTGTATTTGGACAAAATGCCTTTGTTTTATGTATTTTTATGTGGTGCTGAGGTCTGAACCCAGTGCCTCATATGTGCTAGTCAAGCATACTACCACTGGCCACAACCCCAGCCCCTGCAATTCTTTTTTTTACTGTGTACATGAACATGTGTACACACTTGGACATGCACATATGTATCCACATCTAAAGTAATATGTTCTCTAAGATTATTTGTTTGTTACCCATTTTTTAGGTTTTTAATTGTTTATTTAAGTTGTTTATTTAAGTGATCTAATTCAGAAGCTCTCAAGATTTATTATCTATTATCTCTATTTCAAATAAAATGTAAAAGCATTACTTTCAGTAAAAAGACTCAGTGAAAAACAATAAACTCTAAACCTGTTGTTCGCCTAAAAGTTGAGAGTAGAACAGTGGTTAGGCAAGATTTAGAAGGGGTAGGGAAGTAATCAATGGGAATAGTTTTATAGTTAGAAGGAATAATTTCTGGAGTTTTATTGGCATTGAATAGAAGGTTTCAAGAACTTAGCTAGGAACACTGGATGGTCAGTGATGTAAAGCAGAGCTCATTTTTCCTAACTGGGTGCTTCTGGGTAGTCCACCAGAAGGTCAGTGCCTTCTTTGGTTTTCATGCTAACTGTCTGAGTTCAAGACTGCTACAATTTCAGTTCTCAGGGTTCATGTGGCTTTCCAAAACTTATATTGGCAGTAATTTTAGATTTTGTGAAGAAAAAAAAGTCAATGAGTGTAGGAACCAGGGAATAGGATGCATTTTCCTTCTGAAAGGGAACTTCATGTGAGAAAGAAAGTTTATCTGTGAAACACTATATTGATATAGGCAGGAAGGTTGATAAGGGCATGCTAACTCAGGTTGTTGAACAAAATAAAGTTGAAAAGTAGTGTTATAATGTAATCATCAGTTATTTTTTAAAAATATTTTTAGTTACAGATGTGCACAATACCTTTCTTTTATTTATTTCTTTTAATGTGGTGCTGAGGATTAAAACCCTATCACTGAATACTATAGCCCCACCAGTTATTTCTTGCAAAGGTTATTTTTGAGCTCATTAAATGAATGAGGTACATTCTAAGTGCCAGATATTTAGCAGTTAACAGGCAAGTGTTTTCATACATGCGAGGGGGTAAGTGGTTCTTACTGTTGCCTGATTTATAGAAGATGTTAAAATAAATGTCATTATAAAGAAAATAAAAATAAATGTAAGATCAAAGAAATTTTATCACAGAATATATGTGTGTGTATTGACATTTGTATTTAACTTTTTGCAAATAATAATAACAGTTAATGTAAAGTGCTTGCAAATTTTTTCTGATCCTCATGCAATAAGTAACCACCATGTTAATACTAGCAACATGTCATAAAATATCTATAGGTTAGAAGAAGTTTTTTCCCCATTTTCCTCACAACCTCTTATATGTAATTTTGTATAACAATGACGGTCTCCTTGCATTTGCATGCAATTTCCCTTTTCTCTCCCTTTCCCTCCAACCTCATGTCTCTGTTTAATGTTAATCTTTTTCTCCTGCTCTTCCTTCCTGCTCTGTTCTTAGTTGTTCTCATTATATCAAAGAAGACATTTGGCATTTGTTTTTTAGGGATTGGCTAGTTTCACTTAGCATAATCTGCTCTAATGCCATCCATTTCCCTGCAAATTCCATGATTTTGTCATTTTTTAGTGCTGCATAATACTCCATTGTGCATAAATGCCACATTTTTTTTTTATCCATTCATCTATTGAAGGGCATCTGGGTTGGTTCCACAGTCTAGCTATTGTGAATTGTGCTGCTATGAACATCGATGTGGCAGTATCCCTGTAGTACGCTCTTTTAAGGTCTTCAGGGTATAGTCCGAGAAGGGCAATACCTGGGTCAAATGGTGATTCCATTCCCAGCTTTCCCAGGAATCTCCATACTGCTTTCCAAATTGGCCGCACCAATTTGCAGCCCCACCAGCAATGTACAAGAGTACCCTTTTCCCCACATCCTCCCCAGCACCTGTTGTTGTTTGACTTCCTAATGGCTGCCAATCTTAGGGTGGTTTTGCTTTGCATTTCTCTGACTGCTAGGGATGGTGAGCAACATGTCAGAAAATATCTATAGGTTAGAAGAAGCTTATGCTTGTTAGTATTTTTCCTAGTGTAATGATTCTGGTAGCACCAGATTCAAACTATGAAGAGCACTGCTTTTAAATAATAGACAATTATGAACAAATTTCCATTAGACTTTTAAGTTGGTTAATAATAATCTGCTATTTAAAAACATCTAGCTCAGATTAGTGTTTCTGAGGTTAACTACAAAGGTCTGCACACAAATCATTAAAAATTCCTGGGCCATTTTATATTTTTTGTTAACATAGTATTTTTTTTAAATTACTGTATCATAATCTTACCTGGAATTTAAATTTTAAATTTCAGCTTTGCTTATACACTTAAATTATCCAGCTAAAATATTTTACAGAACATTTTCAAGAATATATTCTGATATAAATCATATGTGTTGTTAATAATTCATTTGTAAGCAAATATTACCACAATAATATTATGTAATATTATTTAGAGTGTGAGAGTATATAGAAATATTTATATATATATATATATATATATATATATATATATATATACACACACACACACACACACACACACACACACACACATACACAAATCACACATTCACACATCACACATACACACATACACACAAAGCTTGAAAAAACAATTTGGTTATCTATTGGATAGACAAATGCAAATTCAAATAAATGTAGCCGCAAACTTGCCATGTATATTAGAAATAGTTATACATAGTACTGATTTACTTGTCATTTTCTATGTAACTGTATTGTTACTACATGTCATATTCAATTATAACACTATGAAATTTGTAATCAGTATGAGCATATCATTAACAAAAATCAATAATACATTATTGCATTTCTGTGAGTTTACAAATCTCCAGTCCTTCTTAGAAAGTCTTACTAAAAGCTTTGAAGGATTTATAAATTTAACGTATTACTGCAATGTGTTGTTGGGGTCCATTACTAAGAAAAAAGATAGTTTCTAGATGGCATTGAAATACTTCTCTAAAACTTTGAAGAAAGTATGGAATGTAAGCTGGGCAAAAGAATAAAAACTACCTCAGGCATCAAGAACCACAGGAACTCAAGCACCACAGCAGCAAATTGTTGAATGAGCACTGCACAGTGCATCTTAGCCATACTCATGATAACCTGGGAGTTCACAGCTATCAGACTGAGGGAAGATTGAATAATAGAGAGTTTACAATTCATGTTAAGTGTGAATTGGACCCAATTAATGGTCTGCCCTCAGAAAATTAATGTGTTTTTAAGGTACACGTACAATAATATCCACATATACCCAAAATGAAAATTGTAATTTGTTAAAACACAAAGACTATATAAGTCCTGTTACATTTTCATTTTTACATTTAATCATTTCATTTAGTTTACATGGCAATCTCTAGTCACATACTAGCTTACATATTTTTATGTGTTGTCAAATTCTTTTCATCAATTTCAATACTTAAAGATGAAACTAAACAATTCCATTATTATATTTTAAGAAATTACCACCATGAAGAAAATAGACAGGAAATTCATCTTGTCCTTAGTTTACTTTGCTTTCTTTGTGTATTCTCATGCAGTGCTTTTTATTTATGATCTTGAGAAAGCCATGGGAAGGTGAATTCACCTTGTTGCAAAAAAACAGAGAAATATATTATAGAATGTTTAGTTGTTTTCTGGTGGTATCTTTTTCAAAAGGTATATGGAAATGACATTATAGACAATATCAAGTTACAGTTAAATATTTTTCTGTCAAGGAGAGAGGAGATTTCAGAAATATGAATCTGCTCCTCTTTGGGCCTATCTTGAATTCTGGCTCTTACACCCAGCCAACTGTCAGGCACAGATGTATGTAAACATGAATTCCTCACGGGTGGGTCTGAGATCTTTCAATTCCAGTCTTTAAAACTAAAGTTTCTTGACAGATGATATTTTAGGAAGACATCTCCTGAGACTTCCTCACAGTTCAATCAGGCATGTCTCGATTTGTATAGGAAAATCTCTGCATTTGCTCTATTGTTTCTTACAAGAGAGAGACTGTGCTCCCAATGAGTAGACACATTAAGATTTGCCTTCAGAGAAGGTTTATCCATGATTGTTTAAACATGATATTTATGCATTATTATTTTTGTGGGATAAGAAATTCAACATAAAGTATTCATTCCCATTTTAAAATTACAACCTTGGTTTCAGACTTGATAAGGGTTTGTAAAATTTTCTAAAGAAAATATTTTATATAGAAGAAATCATGTAATACCTTGAATTTCAAAGAAGTTTCACACTTGACTGAACAATCATATGGAATAGACAATATCTGAAAAGTCCAAAGTACAAAAACTACATGATAAAGGGTCCAGAATATGTAGGGATCTAAAACTATTTTTTTTGTATGAAATACACTTAATGGTCTCTCCAATTTTACAAATTTATGGCTAGCTTATAAAACAAGAACTATTGAGTTATATTTACCTTTGCAGATGCAGAAAACACACAACAAAAGTCAGACAGAGATTGAAATATTCCAGCCTTCCCATGAGATGATATTATTTCCATAAACTTTATATAGCAAAATTAAATTCTTCTCTAATTATAGCTAAGTATATTCACAAATCTTTAAAGATAAATATTGATTTAAGAAATTTTTAAGAACTTAAGAATACACTTAAGAAAAGGTCCTGAGTTATTGTAAAAAATATTTAATGCTGTTTTGTTTTAGGCTTTACATAATAAATTTGCAAAAGAAAAATAAATGCTTTTTCATATTGATATAATATGTACATAAGGGTATGCAGCTTAATATGTGCTTCTTTGTAGTGACATATTTCTAACAGTAAAAAAAAATTAAGAATTTAAATATTTAAGTGATTCTGTTTTTGTATGTCTTAGGAAAGAAATAAATGTGATGAGCTTATAAGGGATATTATCTCTTAAGATCAAGTTCATATCCATGAAGAAATTACAACCAAAAAATATGAACTACTTTGTAAAATGTCCAAGTTACATATTCAAGTTTCATTTAAAACTTTTTTTTTTCTTTCTTTTTTTCTGGGAGAGCAAGTGATCCAGTATTTGCCTCTTAGGAAAATTGAATTACTAACCAGTAATTACAGTTCTCTGAATGTCATATTCTCAGTGGATTTGTATCAATTGTCTAGGGGCATTTTGGCATATGAGTTCCAGTAATGTAACATTTTGAAATAAAGAAAATTAAGTTCTAATAGACTGTATCTTAAATTTGTCTAGTATATTTCTATAAAGCCACTTTGAATTTTTTTTCCCAACAGTCTTGTGAAATAGATTCAGTTAACCCAAGATGTAGTTCTTTAGTGCACAGAAAAGTGAAATCCAAATCCAAGATCATAATGTCATTTATGAAGCTAGAAAAATCTGTGCATGATGAGGTAGCACAGATTCACTCTGCTATATTGAGTCTGCAATTCCATTTTTTAAATTAGGTAGCAAAGCAATATAAATGGGAGATACTTATCTTTAGAACATTTAAAATACCCTCGCTATCATTGTCTTGTAATTTTTAAGCATTTAATTCATTATAACATGCTACATATTAAAGTATGAATTACTAATTAATATGTGTATTTAAAAACTGAGATAAATGTAGAAATTGAATTACTAGGAGAGTTTTTGAAAATACAAGATATTATAATCTAGAATCTAAAGTGAAAATGTTTAAGCATAATTATTATATTTCCAGTTATATGAACAGTAAGAAATATCTTACCATTTTAGAACCCTTAAAGATAAAAAAATATATTTGATTGAGTCAGGATTTTGTTTTAGGGTATAATGTAACTAAGGATGAACTAGTATTTTTTGGAAATCAGAAAGATAAAAATTTTACCTTATGTAATATTGATTTTGGGAAATTTTGAAGAAATACTTTAAAAAGCTTAATTTCCTTTAAATTTCAAAAGTTTTCTTACTGTTGCCAAATTAAAAGATTCTACTTTTCATTGACTTATATTCAATCAGTAAGGTTAAGTATTATTTTAAAACACATGAGCTTACTTAAAAACTAAGAGGTATGAAAATGAAGAAAGCTATTATTTTAGATATTTGGATGGTAAAAATTGCTATTATGCAAAGGGATTTTATCTTAATTATTCTGGAAGATGATTCAATTTATTTACATTGCATATCGTAAAATTAGCATACATGATTTATTTATTCATATGATTATCTGGAAATAAATATTGAACTAAGAAAAGATTAAGTTTTAAAATTAAAAATTTGGCTCTTGCCCTCTGAGTCAGTCTGAGTCAGGGGATAGGGGAATTTTCCAGAGAGATTTGCAACTCTAGGCCACATAACCTCCCGATCAGGGAGATTAATGAGACCAGTGGAGGACAGAAAGCCAATCAGTGCATTTGTTGTGAAAAGGAGGGTCATCAGAAAATGGAGACATCCCTCATGCTTCCGAGGGAAGCCACATGGTCAAGCAAGGCCTGGACCCATCCTAGCACAAATGGCACTAGCAGATCTGAGAAGCTGCTGCAAGTTCCCGAAGATTCTCAAGGAAACTCAGCTGACTGTTAACAATAGATAGAAACAAAAGTCAGTTTGACTTGCTTCATCTTAAACACTTAGCAAAGACAGTCAAAGCCAAAACACAGCTATTCCTGGGCATTTTAAATAAAATAATAGTTAAATGTTACTTCTATAAATAAGTAAACAAGAAGCTTCAAAAGAGATTCTCAGACAGGAATGCCTGATATCTATCAGAAGAAACTGCCAGAGTAGTTTTTAGTTCAAGGCCTTTATTTCTAACCTACGCAGGTAGGCTTAATGTTTGCTAGTATGGTTATCCAGCCCTAAGTAACAGAATTAAATATTTCTCTATTAGACACAGAGGTCGTACTAGTAAAAGGATTTTGCAAGCTCAGATGACATTAAGATATTAAACTGTATCTTAAGGAAAATTACATCTGTAACCCTAAAAGTTAAATGTTGTGTTTACACCCCTGACAATTCTGGCAATGTGACGAATATCCTTGAAGATTTACCTGCTCAGATAGAAGCCATGTCCTCAGCAACTTTGTCATGGAAACAATATCTTAGCTCCTGGTTCTTGGTACTTCCTGGTGGAAAACATTGTTAGTCTTTGTCTTTGCCATCATACGCATTGGCATATTCCTGTGCTATGGGATTTATTGCTGCATCAATCTGGTTCCAGTACTAATGAATTCTTGTTTCTCTTGTAGACCACCCATCACTCAAATGGCCTTCCAGTCTATTACTTCTCAATCAGTCTTCTATCATGGACCCACTCCATAGACCCAATTTTTAAAGGGAGATTCCAAACTGCTTGCCCCACACCATCCCTTTTCAGCCTGAAGAGGCCAGAAAGATTTTCTTTGCCCCCCTTGCTTACACCAGTAAGGAGTTCCCAAATTAGAGGGGGGAATGAAGCCAGATTTAAAGTTAGGTAGTAAGTGTAGTTAGGTAAATCGGGTCTAATATCCAGTGAAATCTAAAATGAAGGCCATGCTGGGAATGACTCAGGGAAAATGCAGGACAATTCATGGAATGTTAATGAAGTCCTGAAAAGGCCCTAGGCCAAAGTCCACCTCAAAGAAATGTTAATGGAGCTCAGGAAACAGCCCCCAACAGATTAGGAGATAGCCCATCCTAGAGAAATGATAAGCCCATCCCAAAAGGTGATAATTGGGCCCACCTGTGTTTTAACCCCTTCAACCTATATTCCATCACCAAAACTATAAAAAGTGGAAAGAACAACCCTTCCACGGATTCCCACCTTTTGGGTCCCCTTCTTTCTCCGGGAGAAGTCTTTTCTGCTGTCCTTTTATAAATTTCTAATTTCTACTCTGAAAAAAAAATCATCTTGTAATAAGCATATTTTGTTACTAATGACGTACATAACAGATTTTTTAAAGAGATTGTATGCAATACATATATTTGGGACTGGGAGTATACCTCAGTGGTAGAGCACTTGCATAGCAATTGTAAGGCCTTGGGTTTAATCCTCACCTTCACAGAAAAGGAAAAACAACCAGAACCAATTATTCCCTAACACTTTTGTCTATATGTTTGTGAGTATAATATAACTTGTATTTCAAATGAAGGGTTGTGTTTCTTATTTAAAGGAATGATTAGTTTCAAGTTTCCAGTATCAAAGATGACTTCCAGGTAGACATGTTTGTCATTGCCATGAGAACTGGTTGCCTTTTTCACTACCCTAGAATAATATGTTAAGTGGAAAATACAACATAAATTGAGTGAGTATTTGCCCAGGTCCAAGTATGAGTTAAAGTTTTAGAAATATTTTATTGTCAAAAAGAGTACAAAGTGTGAAATGCCTAAGAGTTTATAGGTTGTTCATTTTATTAAAATTAGATTTTAAGGTAATAATAAAGGCAACTATCCTTTGAAACTAACTATGAGTGCCAAGTACCTTGCAAGCACTATTGTATTTGAGGTTTACAACACCATTGTCTAGAGAGCTGTGTTCCTTGTTAAGTAGTAGAGGCAGAGATAGAATTGAGACTCAGAAAAGCATAACTCTAAAATGCAAACTTTCAACCCATGTACTATATTCCCTTCTGAGAACCAAAGTTTTTTTTTTTTTTTTGATTACTAAAAACTAAATCTATTCCAAGGATTAATTTACTTTTAATTGTATTAAAATTTTTTTTTGAAAGGGAATATTCTTATTACAAAAGTAGAACATCCTGTGAAGTCTATAAAAAAAGTTAAATCAAAGAAAAAATTAATTACCCATAGTCATAATACTCCCAAATTAATTCATTTAATAACTGGAAATTCTGTAGATTTTTTAACATTAGGTATCTGTAGGCCCACATAGCCAAAGACTAGTGATGGTCTTCTTCTATCTAAAACTTAGACCCTAAAATGTGAAGGCATTAAGATTAAATGATGCCTCCCTGTTATTATATAGCAAGTGATAAAGTTAAGTGTAATGTTTAAAAAATATTTTATTCTGATAACATTATAGTTTATTAAATGTTCATGTTGTCAATGTTTACAACATAATTGATAATAGTTCATGGTATTCCAGTAAATATGTAAGTATTTTAACACTTAGTTTCTTTAATTTTTTTTTACCAACTATTGGAGTTTAGTAAAATTTTACCATGTTTATTTTTGTTTAAACTTGAATCCATGTACTTATTCATTATGCATGCCTACATGATTGCAGAAATGCATTCCTTATTTATTTATTTATTTATTTATTTATTTATTTTGGTACCAAGGATTGGACCCAGTGATGCTTAACCACTGATCCACATACTCAGCCCTTTTTTTGTATTTTATTTAGAAACAGGATATCACTGAGTTCAGTTGCTGAGGGACTCGCTAAATTGCTGAGGCTGGCTTTAAACTCACAATCATCCTGCCTCAGCATCCCAAGACTCTGGCATGTACCACTGAAACCAGCTACATGAATTCATGTACAAGAGACCACATTGCAGTTAAATTCTCCAGGTATATTAAACGTATTGTCCTTAAAGTAATTTTTATGTAGGCAATGTGTGGGTATATATATATATATATATATATATATATATATATATATATATATAAATTACTTTAAAGAATTATATATATAATTGTATACAAACATATATAGGTATAAAAACTTGAAAAACAAAATACTTCTTTCCACTCTTTATTAGGATTATAAGATGATGGAAGAGGATTTCCCTGTAGGAAGTAAAAGGTCTCAGTATTCATATTTTTCAGGAATACCACCAAAGGAATTTTGAAGTAAGACTGCTAACAATGTGTAATGGTTTTCAGTCTATTGAGAAAACAGTGGATTGAGCAAGACTATATAATAGCACTATTTTAGAGTAGAAATTTTTTTGAGACAATTATTCACTCAAAGAAACTTGAGAAAATGATACATTTTTTTGCCTTAGAGAATTCAAAAGAGGTGTTTTCTACTGTGCTGATAGTATGATACTATTTTCACAAATTAAGAGCCCTCAATAGAGAAATGGCCCGACTCTCTAACTACTGTCAATGGTAATAGCTCAAGATCAACTACTTTAAAATTAAAATGACAATTTATTTTTTCAGCTCTTCTCTCCTGTTTAATTGGCATCTATTCAAAAATTCCATACATGGGTCAAATTATTTATTTACCTAGAAATACATTCTGCAATGAATTTACACTGGAGCCTTTTAAAGAGAGTTGTGGTGCAGAAAATTAGATGTCTCCTGGGTAAAACATTGTGATTTTCAATAAATGCAATGGTAGATTGGTAACATCAGTTTTTAACATTTTTGAAAGAAAATTATTCATGCTGTTTCTCTGCAGTGCTGAACTTTGAGGATTCCTATAATCATTTGACCTTATGTTACATGAAGCTGACCCAGATTTGCATGCAGAGAAAAAACATTTTGGCTCAGACAGCAATCACTAAACTCACTTAACTGAATAAATTGGTTGTTCAGTAAAAAGTCTTGGTTAAATTCCTGTATATTGAGAGATTGGGGTTTTGATGCTATGTTCAGCTTGTTAGAAAAAAAAGATATATAAACTTAGTATTACTACATAAACAAAAGCACTATTTTACTCAGGTATTAATTGCCTGAAACTTTTGTTCAATTGATTGGTTTCTATAGATAGTAACAATTCGATACCTAACCAAGCCAGTAACTATAGATAGTACCTGAATTTACAAGTGTTGTCTTTCTGACAAAATTATGGCTTTCTTCTTATACTGTATTCAATGAGTATCTTGCTTTAGGCTAAACAGTCATAGTAGATGATTTATACTTTAGAATTTTTGATTGAAAAAATCTGGGTCAAATCACCATTTCACCCAGCTATTGCCCTTCTTGGACTATTCCCTGAAGAACTTAAAATAGCATACTACAGGGATACTGCCACATCAATGTTCATAGCAGCACAATTCACAATACCTGGACTGTGGAACCAACCCATATTCCCTTCAATAAATGGATAAAAAAATGTGGCATTTATACACAGTGGAGTATTACTCAGCACTAAAAAGTGACAAAATCATGGAATTTGCAGGGAAATGGATGGCATTAGAGAAGATTATGCTAAGTGAAGCTAGCCAATCCCTAAAAATCAAATGCAAATGTCTTCTTTGATATAATGAGAGCTACTAAGAACAGAGCAGGGAGGAAGAGCAGGAGGAAAAGATTAATATTAAACACAGACATGAGGTGGGAGGGAAAGGGAGAGAAAAGGGAAATTGCATGCAAATGGAAGGAGACCCTTATTGTTTTACAAAATTACATATAAGAGGTTGTGAGGGGAATTGGAAAAAAACAAGGAGAGAAATGAATTACAGTAGCTGGGGTAGAGAGAGAAGAGGGGATTGGGGATAGTAGAGGATAGGAAAGGTAGCAGAATACAACAGTTACTAATGGCATTATGTAAAAATGTGGATGTGTAACCGATGTGATTCTGCAATCTGTATTTGGGCTAAAAATTAGAGTTCATAACGCACTTGAATCTAATGTATGAAATATGATATGTCAAGAACTTTTTATTGTTTTGAACAACCAATAATAAAGAGAAAGAAAAGAAAGAAAAAAAAGAAACACCATAATGTTGTGAAAATAAACTAACAAACATTGTTGAAATAGTAATACTGAATGGAGAAAGAATTTTAAGTATGACTAGCTTCATAATAACTATAAGTTCAAACTATGGTGATGTTTTTTTTCATTAAAGGAAAAGAATGACTGTTCTTTATAGGTATAGCATCTCTGTGGTTCTTATTTACTACTATATAATAAAATTACAAATTATTGTTAGTTATACAATATTTTTATACATGTCCAAAATCATTATACATGTCCAAAATAGATTTTTTACATTTAAAGTACTTTATACATAATAATGATTTTTAATCACTTCCCACTGAAGAAAACAATCACTATCCCCTTATTTTAGTGATTAGACACAGAGAAGTTTACCTTCTTGCTTATTGACACCTGAATATAGAGACAGAGGTCAGAGTATTCATCTAGATTTGGTTCTCATTCATTTCTGGCAAATGTCATTAGTAGTTTGTTTGTTGGCTTTTTTTTAATATTTACTTTTAGCTTTTGGCGGACACATCATGGGGTGCTGAGGATCAAAACTGGGCTGCCCGCATGCCAGGGAGTGCTGTACCATTTGAGCCACATTCTCTCTTGGGTGGCTTTTTAATGCAGTGCTGGGTGTTCAACCCAGTACCTCACACATGCTAGAAAAGTGCTTTACCTCTTATCCATAACCCTAGTCCCCAAAGTCCTTTACTTATTTTTTGGGGGGGAGGAGAGTGTGTGTGCGTAGTGCAAGGGATTGAATCCATGGCCTTAATCAGCAAAACAAGCAGTCTACTGACTAAGCTACATCCTCAGCCCTGATCTATAGTCTTTTAACAGTGACAATGGAGCAGCCTGTCATTCAGGCTTTGATTCTGCGCCCACTTGGCTCAGGTTGGAGGCAGGGCATGAAGTCTTGACCAATCAGTCTCTTAGCTGAGAACTGTCCAACCCTCAGGCAGCCAGTGATGAGGGGGAGGGCGTCCACAATCTTCTGTTCCCTTGGTGTCTGGAGCCCACCATTTTTTTCAATCTTTTTGTAGGCTTCTGTCCTGGATCCAAGCCCAGGTGTCTGTGCTATGCAGAAACTGAAAACAAATCACAGGGAGAACACTGAGAACCCTGAGAGCCAGGAAATGGTAAGTGTGCCTTGTTATCTTGAGACTGGGTAGGAAGGTGGCTTAAAGCTGACAGAAGTGGCAATGGTGGAAACTGGTAGTCATGGCTAGGGAGTCCTCATGGTCCTCTCCAGAGTCTTGTGGCCAGAGGGTCTCTCTGTGGTAACTTAGCGTTCACCTCCCTCTGACTAGTCTAGTGAGGCTTAGATCAGCAGTTGAAAACCTGGGCATTTTGTTCCATAATTGTAAGGTGTTTCCAGCTTTTTTCTAAAGCCCTTTGTGGGCTTCCATGTCCCATGATTCCAGCATGTCTCCAGAATGCATAATGAAGACTGAGATAATTACCAGGAGAGAACCACAACTTCATTTGTTGTATTCAAGCATGAGAGAGGCTGCTGATTTTAGGGCTTGTTACTCATGAGGGTTTGTTTATTTGTTTGTTTATTATTTTTTTTGTGTGTGCGTGTTTGTTTGTTGTTTTCTTTTTGGTACCAGAAATTCAACCCAGAGGTGTTCATCCACTGATTCACATTCCCATCCTTTTTTAATATTTTTATTTAGAAACAGGGTCACTTTGAAGTTCTTAGGGCCTCACACATTTGATGATGCTGGCTTTTAACTCATTCTCTTCATGAGTCCTGAGATTTTTAAATGTAGCAGAAGCAGTATCTCAAATCCAGAACAAAAACCTGAAATCCAGAACTTCAGCTTATCTCTCCATAGGTCTCAGAATAAACCCCTAGTTTTCTAACTCTCTGTTGACATATCCAAAACTAGGGTTCTCTGTTCACAGAGAATAAGTTTAATAATGACCATGTAATGCAGATAATGGGCCTCACTCAAAGACACCTGGTGGCTAACTGAAAGATGTTAATGAGCACCATTAAGGCCTATTTCAAAAGTAAAAGACCTTGAATCCCACTTGTGGGAACACCTTCTACAAAGTCCTTTGTCCCAGGAGTGATTCCTTATTGAATTTGAAGGAAAAAGGATGGGTCACAGAAAGAATAAAAGTGAACCCATATGGTAGTCAGGATGCCTTTTCCAAAGCCTATTTTAAATGAATTATGCTCCATGTTCTGCCCAAAACCATCAGTAAACTTCTAAGATGGCACACAAAAATGATTTTTTTTTCTGATATCAATCCTCATACAACATGGTGGGCATTCTATTTCTTCTTGCTTAAATAATCTTTTTTCTTCAAAATTTATGAAACAAGCACCCAGATTCATGGAAAACTGAGAAATTTTGGTTTATCTAAAAATTCCACTTTCAGCATTATTAATCATTATTTCCCCATGTTTTATTTCAAATGTATGCATCATTTATAATGTTTTTCTTCAAGAACTGGAGGGCACTTTTAAAAGATTTTAATTTATCATTCTGAGATTTTTACATGAGAAAAAAGCAGAATAATATCAGGTGACATTAAAAAAGTGAATCTCTCCTAAATGCGGTTTATATGTCCCATTTAAAATTTTTTTTAAAAACTGTAATGGGTCATCAATTGAGGGTGTATTTATTTATTAATTAATTTGTTTATTTACTTATTTATGGTCAGACCATTTCATTAAAATAACCCACAGAAGGGGCTGGGGTTGTGGCTCAGTGATAGAGCACTCACCTATCACATGCAAGGTCCTGGGTTCGATCCTCAGCACCAAATAAAAATAAGTAAATAATAAATAAATTAATAAATAAATAAATAACCCACAGAAACATTCCAAACATTTAAAGAAACGCTTTTATTCTGGTGTGGCAGGAAAAAATAGAAGTGGGACTAACTTGAATTGAAATTACATGCAAGTTCAATCTCTCTCTCCCTCTCTCCCTCTCTCTCTCTCTCTCTCTCTCACTCACTCTCTGTAGTGAGGATTGACCCCAGGGCCTCATTCTTAGAAGGCAAGAACTCTGCAAGCTGAATTATTTACTCAGTCCCTTTTTTTGGGGGGGGAGAGACCAGGGATTGAAGTGAGGAGCACTCTACCACTGAGCCACATTTCTACCCCAATTTTGTATTTTACTTAGAGACAGGGTTGCACTGAGTTGCTTAGTGCCTCACCATTGATGAGACTGGTTTTGAATTCATTAATTTTATTTCTCAGTCTTGTAAACAGCTGATATTACAGGCATGCACCATTATGCCTTGCCAACTTCAATCTTAAGGGCTAAAGTACAGGCAAATTAGATCAAAGTCCATGTCAGTATCTTGGTACTATATATATATAAAGGTGTTGATAGACCTTATGTTTTATTTACTTATATCTGGAGCTGAGAATTTATTCCAGTGTCTCAGATGTGTCAGACAAGAGCTCCACTGAGCTCCAGCCTTAGCCCCCTGGAACATTTTTTATTGGGGATATTGGAGATTGAACTCACGAACACTTCACTACTAAGACAAATCCCCAGGATTTTTGTTTTGTTTTGTTTTTTACTTTATTTTGTGAGAGGTTCTCACTGAGTTTTTTAGCACCTCGATTCTGCTAAGGCTGGTTTTGAACTTTTGATAACTCTTCCTCAGCCTCTTCAGCAACTGGGATTACAGGCTTGCACCCACACACCCAGCCCCTGCTACATTTTTAATACCTGTTATAGGTAGATTTTAACCAGTAGCCTTAACTTTTTTCTAATATATATTTGATTTGAATACATAATAGTGAAACAGATTCTATTTTTTATCTCCAACACTGCTTTTGGTTATGACAGTGTCTGAGTTAAGATTCCCCATTAAAGAATTTACTGTGTGTTGTGTTCTCATTCTGACTTCCCATATGACCTAGTTCTGAGTTTTAGAATATCTGAAACAAGGATCTCAGAGATTCCAAATTTTTTGGAGTATTTAGAAAACACCACTATCTGAGTCTTGCATTCTAGGGACCAGTTTGAATTTTAAGTATGTAGCTTCTGAAGGGATGGACTAATTGGATGCGTTGCAACTGGAAGGCATTTTATGATATACTTTCAATCTAAAAGGTACTTCATTTGTTTCTTTTTATTAGATACTGTGAATAAAGTTACAATAAAAATAGATGTGTGGCAATATATTTAGCAAAAGGATTCCAAATTTTTTACATGTATACCCAGAGTTATTATTAGCAGATTGTATGGCATTTTTTTTTTACCAAGAATTATTATTTATATTTTTTTATTTATTTAAATAATGGAGAATAACCCCAGGGAATTTTACCAGTGTGCTACATACCCAATCTCCAACACTTTTATTTATTGATTGATTTTTGAGAGAGGGTTTCACTGGGTTTCTTAGGACGTTGCCAAGTTCTTGAGGCTGGTCTTTAACTTGAGAATAAACCCCTAGTTTTCTACCTCTTATTCTCCTAAGCCACTGGGAGTACAGGCATGTACGACCTTGCACTTCTACCCCAAGTTATTACTAGTGGATTATGTGCATTTTTGTTTAGGGCTTTTAAAGAATCTTAACCCTTTTACAAAAGATATTTATTAAATTTATTTAAAATATATTTATTAAATGTATTTAAAAATGTCACCAACATTTTTACATATTTGTGTACTGTGGAATCCCTATTAATTATGAGATATTTGCTTGGTTTTGTATGGTTTGGTGCTGAATATTGAACCCAGAGTTGCATATCACTGAGATACATCCACATTCTTTTTTATGTTATATTTTGAGACATGCTCTCATTAAGTTGATTGTAGCCTTGTTATGTTAATGAGGCTGTCTTTGAACTCACAATTCACCTGTTTCATTTTCCATAGCTTCTAGAATTTCAGGCATATGCCACCATGCATGACAATTTTAGTTTTTTATAATAGCCATTCCAACAGAACTGCATAGGCTGCAGAAAATTTTTTGATTACTGCATTAAATCCCTGAGGCAGTTTATGTGAAGTAGCCAGTGTAGGAGTGTTGAGTAAAGATTAGCAAGGATTGTGGAATGTGATAGACATTATTATCTAAAGTACATGTATGGGGCTGGGGA
This sequence comes from Callospermophilus lateralis, assembly GCF_048772815.1. Lineage (NCBI taxonomy): Eukaryota > Metazoa > Chordata > Mammalia > Rodentia > Sciuridae > Callospermophilus > Callospermophilus lateralis. The sequence continues at coordinate 1,071,089 of NW_027512918.1, forward strand.
TGTGGCTCAAGTGGTAGTGCGCTCACCTGGCATGCGTGCGGCCGGGGTTTGATCCTCAGCACCACATACAAACAAAGGTGTTGTGTCCACCGAGCACTAAAAAATAAAAATATTAAAATTCTCTGTCTCTCTCTCTCTCTCTCTCTCCCTCTCTCTCTCTTTAAAAAAATAAAGTACAAATATGAAGACAGGAATTGATGTGAACATACTTTATATACAAACAGAGGTATGAAAAATTGTTCTATATGTGTAATAAGAATTACGATGCATTCTGCTGTCATGTATTTAAAAATAAAACAAATAATATTTATATGTATTGCTGAGAATCAAACTCAGTGCTTTTGCACATGCTAGCAAAGTAGTCTACCACTGAGACACAACTCCAGCCCATGTAACCAGCTTTTTATACTCTCTTTGTAGTAATCAAAAACAACTTTAAAAATTGAAATTGCATTTATATCACTTTTCCTAGTACAGTAATGCATTACTAACTAAACTTATTCTTAGTATTTTTTAAAAATAATCTAATGGATGACTGTTATTTCTTTCCAGAGACTATTTTATCACTTCTTTAGGCCTTGGTGAAGGGCCTTTTTTTTCAGAATATAGATTTCTTCTATTATCAAATGGGTCCATGCTAAGTGTGTTGAAAATAGTGATTCTAAAACTTCCACAATCTACACATTTCCAAGACTATAGAAGAAAGGGAAAGACAATATTCATAACCAAGAAACCATTTCCATTGGAAGCATAGTATAAGTGTCCAACCTGGAGTATAATCCAGGTCTTTCAGTGGTAAGGTTGTTTAAGAACCACAAACATAGGTTTTTGGGATCCTCTAAAGTACAATGAATGGCTTTAAATCACTACTCTTCTTCAAAATAAAATTTCTGCTACCTACTTAAAAATAAAGCACTATGAATGAGAAAGGTGAATGAGACATAAGTTCTGTGGAGGTACTGAGGTTGACCTTTAATTATAGTTCATAAATAGTCAAATAAGAAGGGCCTTAGGGTGGTCTCATCTTTTCCAACACATGATATGGAATACTTAGATGAACTGACATGAAATAATAAAAATGCATTTCAGGAAAGTGATGTCACAGAAATTTTCAGGGTAGAATCTTAGAAATGTGGGAAAAATATATTCATATTCATATGCATTTCTTTAGAAAAAAATAAGTGATAAGTACATGAGTAGGGTAAATTCAGTATGCCTCATGCATTGTAGGTTGAAGGTAATGATAAAGTAATAACTGAGGAGATCCAGAACTCTATAATTGTGGGAGACATTAATAGCAATTTAGAAAAAGAAATTATAGTTAAATCCCTTTAGATTTGCCTCGGTCATCTGTTCCTCTAATGAATTTGATTCTGTCAAATGAGATTATGTGAGTATGGTTCTCTCTGAATTTATGTTTTCTCTTGTTTTTAGGATTTTGTCAGATATGTCATGTAAAGCCCTGTCTAAACTCCCTTTGGGGATCTTTTACCTCCTGTTCTGGACTGCAGAGCAGAGATCCACCTCACTCATTCTGTGCAATGAATTGACTTTTGTAAGTCTTTGCCAACAATGGTTGGAAGAACAAGCATATTGGAGGATCTTTCATATCCTGTAATATGGTTGTCAAACCTTGTGGATTAAAAGGTAGTTACTTGCTATGTTAGCAACATCTTCCCTATGAGAAGGGCTTACCTAGATTGTTTGGTTTGGAAGCCCCGTGAACACAGAAGAGAAGCATTTATGCTCACAAACAAAGGAATGCCAAAAGCCATTAGATGTGAGAAAATACAAAAAATAAAATCTTCTCTTAGAGCTTTCAGAGGTAAAAAGTTTATTTCTGTTTTCTATAAGAAAACTAAAATTTCTCTTTGGCCTGACAATATTTTGATGTTTTAAACTTGCTTGCAATTTCTACCTGTGTTTTGAATTCACCTATGCCTGGCTATCCCTTACCAGATAGCAACCCTCTCTAAAACTTTACTGGTGCCTCATAAATTCTGGCTCCCACTGACCCAATAACAATTCTCTCTAAATCTCAGTGGCAGCTCATAAATTCTAAGTCTGGAGCTGAATTTATTCCCTCCCTTGAAATGTTAGCCATGTAGATCCTTAACCTGCTATCTGCCTTTATATTATGATTTTCAAAATCTTGTTAGCTGTAAGTACCTTAGCACCCACCTCCTTTGTAACTTTTTGTGCTGTACAAATATTTTCCTGAAAATCAGGGGGATGATCTCTAGCATGGGGTCTTGTAAGAGACAGTCCTGGCCAGCTTTTGTCTACACAATACAATCTTGATTTAATTTGATTTAAAATTGGAGTTGGTGGTCTTTACTTTGTGTTTTATTTTAAGATTAACCTTTTTTTTTAAGTTTACTGTAAATAAAACCAAAGAACACAACAAAACTCCTGTTAATGAGCCAGGTGCATAAGAATAGTCATTCCTTACTGAAAGCACAGTATTCATTATAGAAATGATATAAAAGATCTCTCAAATATCAAGAGAGTTTAGGAGGTAGAAATTTTATTTCTTTCAGAATATAGGTAGTAAAATAGTACAAAAGAGAAAATGTGAAGCATGAATATATTAAGTAATATGCAAAAAAAGTCACCAAAATATTTATTACAAAAAATCATATCTACAGAAATGGTTCAAAGAAGCTGTCTTTTTGTCAGGAATAAACACTTGGATAAGAATGGAAGTTTTGGTTCTCTTTTTAAGTAGTTTTACTCACAGTGAATTATCTTTACACTATTTCTGCATTTTACTGGTTGGAACTAATTATAATTCATATACCTTCAAAAAAGGTACTGAATGCAGAAAAATATTATTGCTCATGTTTGAATCACCTACATTATTTGATCTTTCCCTTTTTAAACCAAAAATCTGCATAAAACCATCTCTTAATAAATATCTCTATCTCTGTATATTAGCAGCAACTGAGTTATAAAATTTGCTATGATAACTTGTCTCTTCATGTACTTAAAGACTATGAATTTGCTGCTTAGCACTTAGGTATAATTCTCTATGGTGTTCTCTAGTTATTTTTGTCTCTATGTTTTATACCAAGCTCTTAGTGTGTGCCTTAATTACTCTGTGTAGCAATGTAGGATTTATGTCTTATTTGTGACACTTTGTTTCCAGAACTGTGTCTAAAGGGAAATATTTACAAAATGATTATCGAGGAAAAAAAATCTATTTAATATTATATTTTATTTTATATTTATTTATATGTTTATTTATACATATTTTATTATTTAGAAACACACTTTGATCTGAAACTATAGTGCTACTAGTGTACGTTAGCTTGAATTGGTTGTGAGAAACAAACTAAAAAGACATTTCTCTGTGTTGGTTGGTGATTTCTGGAACCTCAGGAACCTAGTGAATAATGGCAGAAATAAGTAACTCTCTAGTTTGAGACAGAACCACCAAACTAGATGATGTTTTGCTCCTGCTTTCTATCTTGATCATTGGAATCATAACTTTAAATATACATGGAGGACTTTTGGAATTCTGTACTGTTACTTCTTTTAAAAAAACTCAATGAAAGTGAAAAATAATGCAGGAAAGATAGATAATTAATTTCAAACTATTCATTTGTTAAAATAAATATTTTTTTTTAAATCACCAGAAATTCTGAAAAGTTAGAAAAGTTGAAAGCTTTAGAAATAGCCTAAGGCAATTTCTCTTTTCTCAGGATAGTAGACTGTTTCTCTTTTCTCAGGACAGTATACTATGTCTCCAACTCATTCCTCTATAGAATTGGACTGTGTGCAAATATGAAAAATAAGTGCTAAGATGCCCCACATGGCTTAGAAGTTTAAAATCCTGACAGAAGCTCAAATCTGCCATTTTTCTACTTTACAGAATACAAAATCTTAAATTTATAAACTTCACAAACATTTGAAGAAGTGTAATTCAAAATGACCTAAAAAATGAAAAAAATCATTGAAAGATGACCCATTGAACATGAGGACTTATAATATTGAAGCCCTTATATTAAATGTCTTCTTATCATTGTCAAAATTTTCCATGTTCATATTATCAATATATTCATCAAAATTTTGATGCATTTAATAACAAATATCTAATTTCCTATTTTATTCTGTCTTTTAAAAAATTAGTAGTAATCAATATTAATAATTTAATGCTCATTCTTTTAAAGTATGAAACATATACTTTAAAAGCTATGACTATAGCAAGTGAAAAATCCAGCCTAATTTTCATTTAAGACTGGAAGCCATCTCATCACAAAGGCATGAAAAGTTAATTTCTGCTTCATTATAAATTACCTTGATTTGTAACCTTGCTTGGAATGCATTCCAGTGCCTTGAACTCATCCATGTCTGGTTTTCCCTGATGAGATAACAACCCTCGCTGAAACTTTAGTGATGACTCATAAATTCTGGCTTTCCCTGACCAAATAACAACTCACTCTGAAACTTTAGTGGTGCATCATAAATTCTGATGTTGTTATCTAAATTTAATCCCTAGGTGCTGAACCATTTAGACCATTAAACTACTACCTGCATTTGTATTATGCTTATGAAAATCCTGTTATTCGTGTAAGTTCTCAAGACACCCCCCTTTTGCAACCTTTTGTGCTATAAAACTACAGTCCTAGAAAACTGGAATGGTGTCTTCTTTTACCATGGGTTCCAGGAGAGACTGTTATGCTCAAATATGGGACCCCCAAAAGACCACCAGAGACCAAGATCGATGTAAGCACCAAAGAGATGTTTATTGCAATCTAGCTCAATCCTCCACACATACAGCAACTGGTGGCTTAGAGGCCCTGAGCCCAGGGTTAGCAGTTTTATAACTCTTTTGGAGGGCAGGAACCCCACATACATCATAGCATCTCTTAGCAAATCATCACACACCTTGGGAAAATCATAAACAACTGTAAAACATGATTAGGACATTCACTGGTGGGAACAAGTTGGGTAAGCGTGATTAATTAGTACAAGATGGGTATTCATTTGAACAGACTGGCTTAGGCCACAAGGGGAGTGTATGCTGAATTGTATGGTTTCCCAAAATGTTATCAACCACCATAAACTACTGTAAGGGTCATTTGGAATACCAGGAATTTTCCCTGCTTCATGCTGATTGGTGGCTGCTAAGGGGTTGCTATGGATCCCCACCTAGCCTGACTGAGTCACAGACACCAGGCCCAGCAGATGTCGTCTGTTATTTGTAGATAAACAACTCAGCAGGTTGGGTATGAGCCTAGGAGTGCTCTGTGTGTCTTTCCAAGGAAAAGCGTCAAGCCCCCTTCCTTCAACAGTGTTTGCACTGAGGTAGAGGCTGGTTTCTCACCTTATACCTTATGGGTTTTTTATGTATTTTTTTTAGCTGTAGCTGGACACAATACCTTTATTTCACTTATTTATTTTTATGTGGTACTGAGTATTGAACCCAGGGTCTTGCACATGGGAGGTGAGCACTCTACTGCTGAGCCACAGTCCCAGCCCCTTATGTCTTATTTTTATTGGGCATTTTTACTTTAGGGGGTTTCTTCCCAGTTCAAACTTCAATCTGTCACCTAAAAAGAACAGAGATCAATCAATCAATCAATAAAATTTTATAATTATTGTCATCATTTTATATTAATTCCTGAATAATATACAAGCATATGTAATTCATAAACTGAAATAACTTTATATGTAAGTTTAAATTTAAATTAGTTTCCACTTATGGGAAAACAACCTTGTCTTAAAAATAACAGCAGCCTGAGACACTGGGGTACATTTCTCAGATTAAAAAAAAAAAAAAAAAAAAAAAAAAAAAAAAAAAAACAGCACTCAATGACCTGAGATTCTATCCCTTATTCTTGCCTGGATTGGATAATATCCCCTGTCACTCAAAAAAGGGCTCACTTCTCTCAGATCCAATGTTCATGATCTGAAGTCCCTTCCAATCAAGAGAATTTTGTGGGAACTGTCCAATCCTGTGTGTCATAAGGGAGTAGGAGGGTGGGCTTTCGCTTCTTATCTCCTGAGTCCTCCATTTTTGCCATCTGTAGTCTTATACTTTAGAGTCACAGGTTGTTCTGCTATGCAGGAACTGAGGATCCCAAATAGTCCTACTTCTGAGAACCATGAAATGGTGAGTGTGCATTGGCCTAGTAAGGGAGGCTGGGGGAGGAAGACTATTGGAACCACAAGACTGGCTGTGTTGAAAACAGGAGCTAGCAGATTGGGACCTTGGGCAGTCTCTGGAGTGTGCAGGCTTAAGTCCTCCACTGGGCCACTATGTCCTAAGTCCTACTGGGCAACCAGATGGGGAACATGTCACTGGCAGAGACTCTTTGCTGCCTTCCTTAAGCTCAGAGGGCATCCTCAGAATCTGCATAAAATACTATGTGGCAGGTGTGTTCCTGCAGCCCAGTGTCTTACCAGATGCTGGAGATTGACAGGTGAAATAATTAGCAAAATCAAATCTCCAAGGGCAATTTTCCTGCAGGAGAGGGGCTGTCATTTTGTCATTATGGTACCTAATTTCCTTTTGGGCTAGCTAATTTTCATTTTGACATTCTTTTATTTTTACTTTCTTCATTATTATTATTTTGTAAAAGTTAGGTGAACTCAGGGATACTTTACTACTTAGCCATATCCTTGGAAGTGGAGCCAGATTTACAGATAGGTAGTTAGTGTATTTAGGTAAATTGGGTCTAATAGCCAGTAAGATCAAGAATGAACACCATATTGAGGATGGAGTCAAGAATAAGGGGAATTGAAAATGTCCCCAAGGCCCTGAGCCCATCGCAAGGAAATTTTAATGAAGCAGCTCACAGCAAACATGAGGATGCTAATCCAAAAGCCCTTCCTGACCATATTACTCCTTCAGCCCACCTGTCCTCCACACTTTGGGTCTTCCCACCTACATTCCAACACTGCAAGATAACATAACAAAGGACAGGAATGTGATAGAAATGAGGGATAGCTGAAGGAAGACCTTAGCTATAAAAAAGCTAAAAGACCTTAGTTTTAAAAAAAAATACCTTTCATGGATTCTACCTCTTTGGCCCCCCTTTTTCTTCTTGGGAGAAGTCTTTTCTACTGTCCTTTAATAAAGCTTCTACTTTTCGCTCTAAACCTGCCTTGGCACAGTTCTCTGGTGTTATACTTCAGCATTTGGGAAGCAAGGACTCTTCACCCATAAACAGCCCTAACAGGTTTAAATTTATTTTGAGAAAGGCCCTAGCTAAGTTGCTGAGATTATTTTTGTCATGGTTTGATTTATCTAGAATTTTCTATTGCAATAAAGCATACTGTTTTTACATATATATGTGTTCATATGGGGATCTTATTTATATTGTGATTCTTTGATGATTATTGTAATATTATAATTTCAGAATATCTATGAATAGTAGGTCATGATAAGTTCGTTTTTTGCTCTTATAATTGAAAAGGTTTTTGACTAAAGTTACATATAACTTTGTAGATGAATTTTTAAAATTTATTCTTATTGCATTATTGCTGAATTTAATAGTCAGGTTTATTTTGACATAACCATAAAACATGGAATATAATTTGCCCCCCTTAGGTATCCAGTAGTTCCCTTTTGCCTATTCTCCTATTTTCTTCTATCTTATATTTATTTGTCATTTTTTAAAAAATTATTGCTTTATAGAATACACATAAAAGTAGACTTCATGTGATATGTTCATATTTGTACATAGAAATTTGGTGAGATATATTGTTTAATTTGAAAGAAAATTATCATCTTTATAATGATGAGTTTTATCCTCTGTACATGGGATGTATAATTCAGTCTTTTATGTGCTTTTTGTGACTTTAATTTTCTCATAATTTTTACATATTTAGTTTCTAAAAATGTACACATATGAAATACCACTTGCATAAGGCACCTATGTAAAATTTATGCATAGTGTTTTATGCTCTTTTGTAAACTGGATATATTATGGAATGTAACTGGCTCTAGTTACCAATTTTCCTACAGATTATTATTTATCTCTTCCATGATCTATATTGTATTGAGCCGTGTCCTTGGGCTTCAAGTGTTTGGGTGAGTACCATTGAGTACTTATATGTTATTATGATCACATATGCTCTAATTTCAGTAAGTCTCTGTGATGGGGAGTATCATGTATATTCAATAGCAAACTAGTTTCCACAAATAGATACTAATTTAAACTCCTTTTGAGTTAATGATTATTGATTTGTTTTAAATGTTTATCAATAGTACTTAATTTTTCCCATGATGGTTTTTTTTGTATTTCTTAAGTTTCTAAAGTTTTTGAATTTTATACTTAATAAACATATCTCATGTATAAATTTGTAGTTCAAACTTCTGTCATTTATATCTTTTTGGCTTAAAAGATGAGAAAAGAATGTAAAAATGCAGCTAGCGATTGATTTCAAGAAAAAGAAAAAGTTTTAAATTATTTTTTTAAATTGACATTTTTCTTTCCTCATCTTTTATTATAGATTTTTTTGTATGATGTTGTCCATGGCCCAGATCTCCTATTTTGAGTAAACCTGTGGCCTGCAGCTTAGAAAAATGGCTTGCTTTCTATAAAACTTAGAATTGCATGGCTTGGGGGAGTTTTTTAGAGGGAGGTTTTAAAGAAAATCAGGATGAAAGAAAAAGAAAGTAAAAACTTGACCCCTTGCCCCCCATCTTGCCAATGTGGTCCAATCTATTCAAGGAGGGGGGGGAGGGGAAGAATACTTAGGAAAATACTACAGACTAATTTAACAGAGAGGAAACACCAAGCTGTTTTTCACTCAAACAATTATTAGTGTGCCTAACAATTTATTGAAAGTTATTAGTGTTATAATCTCCTTTATTTGAATTGCTGTATACTCTAAAGAAAAATGCTTCTAAATATATCTATTATGCTATCTCATTAATAGATATATCGAGAAACCTATTTAAAGGAGACCTACTGGTTTACTACATTTTGACAAATTTTACTTAGATTTTCCCAGGCAGTCTTGTCCCACCCACTTTATCCCAGCTACCCAATAAACAACTACATTCTCCAAGAGTGACAACCTGATGTGAAAAAGAGTTGGGTTTGCTATCAGTGAATCTTCCTTTGGGAATTTTTTTTAATGTCTGGAAATAGTTGCATCCTGATAAGAAATGATGGGATAATGTGTGCCTGCCAAGTAGCCCAGTGGATTTTCACAGGAGGAACACATGGAGCATGACCTGCACTTTAGAATCCCCCATGATGCTTCAATCCAGAGTACTTATTCCTTCCCAGGTCACCACAGCTCCCTTCTCTTGGGTGGTGAGATGAGACCAATATTCTCTTTTCTCTCTGGTTGTTTAGATGCAGCTACATAGATCTATGTACATAGTTTTGTCATTTTAATGTCCCAATAGTATTTCCGTAAATGATTATACCACTTATTCATTGATGAGTTTTACTGAGACAGACATTGAGTCCTCTGGTTTTCAGCTGTGTAAATCTTGTGGTCGATGCACACACACATTTCTGCAGGATAAGTCCATTCCTAGGGGTGAAATAATTGGTGATAGATGATGCTTATTTTGTGCCTTAGTGGAGACTTCTGGACAGTTCTCCAGAGGGGTTGCTCCCATTCACACTCCTCCTAGCAGCAGCTTCCACACTGTCAGCAGAACTTGAAAACATTCATCTCTGTTGCTTTACAGCTCTCCACACATGGTGTGCCATGTGATGTCCTTTGACCTGAGTTGAACTTCCCAGGTTTGCAGATGGAATCTGCCTCACATGTACATTCCTTATTACCCTGAGTTGGGTTTACATCCTGGAGAACAAAGGTCATGTGTCAGGCAGGTCTTATCCCTTGAAGGCTTAAGCAGGATTGGGCAAACCTCTGTTAAGGTGAATCTTGCTTCTATGAAGCGATGCATTAAGACAATAGATGAGTTGGAGATAGAAAGGGCCAGAAAAGTACAATATAAATACATGTTACTGAACCATTTACATATTTATCTACTTTAACAACATTTTGGTGCTTAAAAAAATCAGTGGCTCCCATTTTCTACATAACTTAGTTTATTGCTTCTTTTTCCAACATTTTTTTAGATTTAATTTAATTTTATTATTGGTTCCTTTTTGTTATACATTACAGTAGAATCCATTTTGACATAATTATACAAGCATGGAATATATTTTGTTCTTATTGAGGCACCAGTATCTCTCCTTCCCCTTCCTTCTCCCCAGCCCCTTCTCTCTATTGATCTTTCTGTCATTTACCCACAGTTATTTTATCTTATTTTTAAAAATTAATTTCTTGTGGCATACATGATGGTGAGGTTCACTGTGGTACACTCGTATACTTAGAAATGGTGTGTCCTCTGAACATAAACCTACATTTCTTTAGGAAGATAGTTTGATTTCTGTGACCTGGCTGAGCATTTCTGTCTCTCCCGCTATCTATACCTGAAGTCAATAGAAGCCACATCCTGATACCAAACTCTCCATTACTCCTTCAAGAGACAAGACCAGCGGTGTGCTGAAATGGTACATGCAGATATCTAAAGACTCAGGAGAGCCCTGTTATAATTCTCTTTTACCCAACTGTTTTCAAAGTAAGAAATAAAGGTAGGGAGAATAACAGCCTCATCCCCAATGTCTTGGTGGCATTTAACATCAACAGATTTTTGCTGAAAATTAAGATTTCCATAGAAATGATAATCACCCTCCTGTGACAATATGGAACTCAGAAAACCTGCAATGGTCAGCAAGCATTGAGGGTTTCATCCCTGGAATAAATTTCTAAATAACCCTGAGGAGAAAGAGGGAGGGAGGAAAAGAAGAAAGTTTAGAGTGTGGAAAGTAAAATCTGCAAACTTCACAGTTTCAGGATTATCTTTTAATTGTGGCCATCAATCAGCACACATCTGGTCTCTCCCAGTGCTCAAGAAGTTCCATCCAAAGCCATATGATCCAACCAACAGAGAATCTGTGGCCTATTAAGAATCCTCAGGGCAGGGAGCAATATGGAAGGAAGTACCCTGTAGGTAGTTTTAGGAAATTACCTAAAAATAGGATAACAGATCTCCTTTCAACATATTCTAGGAAAACCCAAGAGGAAAGCTACGCTTTTAATTAACAAGATAAATGCTGCTGTGTCCTGTACCAGGTCAGGCATCAACTGCTAATCTTTTTCGAAGGGCTTTGCTTTTCCAAATTATTTTATTTCAATCTATATTTTTACTAATGCATGAAACCGACCTGCAGTTAGTCATTTTATGAACATGATTTTATATTCTCTTTAAATGAAGACCGTTTAAAGTTGAGCATTTAGAAATATATTTGCTCCATTAATTGGTGCTGAGGGACACCCACAAATGTCTTTATGGATAGCTGATATTTTTAAGGTTTAAAATGTTTCCATTTCTTCTTATTGAGGGGGTTCATTCTGACTGTTCCTAAAGTTCTGCAGCTGAGGAATTAAATGGCATTAGTCTTTTTGAGCTCCAATGTGTTTAGAACAGTGTTCAACTGTGGTAATCCCTGTGTCGCGCTGCATTTATTTCCCATTAGATACCTAAATGGTTTCTGCTTCTTCTCAGGCAGATAATTGCAGTGGGGTTGGAACCAGAGAAAACAGTTGAGCTGATGCTGAGCGGTGGATATAAAATAAGTGTCACCCTGGTGGAAGTAAATAGACTCTGAGACTATAATCTCTGCCCTCATTTATTTTTGAAACCATAAATGCCCCTGGGGAAAGCTAGTCATTTATTTGTCTGCAGAAATATTTATCTGCAGTCATGTATGGTTTTTAACTTGGTGTTATTTCTGTTCATTCCCTTCTTGCATCCTCTGTCTAGTCCCACTTTAGTTTTTACTCTAAAGACAGATTCCGTCGCCATGTGTTTCTGGGCCATAGTCTCCAAAATTCTTTGTGTTTTAAAAATAGCGGTGTGTCCATCACTGGTTTTCCCAACAGAGTTCCTCAGGTGATCTAATGATCAGAAACATCCAGCTGACGCACAGCGGGAAGTACGTCTGCATGGTGCACACGGGAGTGGACAGTGTCTCCTCTGCCGCCGAGCTCATAGTGAGAGGTAACAGGAACGCCTCCTGGATTTCCTACCTTCACATCTTAGCTGATCATTCCTTACTGGAGGGAGAGCCGTGATGAGAGGGAATGTGAACATGCAAATTATAGTGTTGATTTGAGTCCTCCTCTTGCCAGCAAATACGACAATTCAGATGAGTGTCAATTCAGAGAAACAAGATTCTTGACTCTGCCCTTCAAATAGCTCTCACTGTGACGGGGATGGCTGCCAAGCTGATATGTTCTTGAGCATGCCATCAATCATCAATCAGCATATGGATTAAATAGGAGAGAGAATATGGGGTGTGTGTGTGTGTGGGTGTGTGTGCTTGCGTGAGAGAGAATATGGTGTGTGTGCGCGTGCAAGTGAGTGTATGTCCTTCTAAAAGAATCAGGATTATTTATTCAGGATTCCTGAGAAAATTTGCCAACCTAGGCTACTGTCCAGAGTACTGTTGCTATTGGGATGGAAAATGACCAGAGTGAATCATGAATTAAAACATCACTAGATAACAAGCTGAGAACTACAGAGGTAAACCACTGGGTTTAAGGGAAAGTCAGTGTATCCAAAGCCAGGGGCACTGCATTTGGGAGGAGCAGGAATCCTACATACAGTCACAAGGGAGCATGGGGGATTATGGCCTTCTATCCAGATTTAAGATCTAACAATGGAAATATGTGTCAGGGGATATTATTACTAGGTACCTGGCCTTTGTCACTAAGCACTTTCTAAACGGGGACCTCATGGAGGTACTGAAGTGGTCACGGGACATACTCTTCACTTTGGTGGAAGTGGGTGACAGTGGTATGCGTACTCACCTTCTTTAGGTTCACCTGGACCACCAGGATATGTGAAGGTAGAAGAAATCACAGACACCACAGCCCAGCTGTCTTGGAAAGAAGGCACAGACAACCACAGTCCAGTTATCTCCTACGCTATCCAAGCAAGGACACCTTTCTCTGTGGGCTGGCAAACTGTTACAACAGGTAAGGGGAGAGGCAACCACTGTCCCTGCTTAGGAAAGGATTTCAAGGCCTTGCTGGGCACCACAGACTCTGACAACTCTGAACTGTTCCTTTGTAGTGCCTGAGGTCATCGATGGGAAAACACACACAGCTACCGTAGTGGAGTTAAACCCCTGGGTGGAATACGAATTTCGGGTTGTAGCCAGTAACAAAATCGGAGGTGGAGAACCCAGTTTACCCTCAGAAAAAGTAAGAACTGAAGAGGCAGGTTAGTGTTTCTGTTTTCTGAGTAATGGGTGAAGAGATGTCCCTGGGTGTGCATCTCCAGTTCCCTTGGCCCTGGTCTCCAGGCCCAGTGGGGACTCCATATCCATAATGCAGTGTCACAATTATCTGACTTTTCTAATGAAATCTGCCATATGGCTTTAGTCAACCCATGTAAGTGACTCTGATGTTGTATGACATTTCCAGGAGTTCAATCCCTCCTAAACTATCATTAGTGCATGTTGAGTGAATACATTTTTGTCATTTAAGGTTATAATTACTATCTGACATCATTACCCTGTTAGTAGGGAAGAGCTGTTTTCATTTAAAACAATCATTGACAAATTGGCAAAACAATGGCATTTGGAATTTTTGCTGCTAGGAAATCTCATTCTGTCACTGAGCTCAGTGAACACACACGAGCTCAAACAATTGATGGGTATTATATTTTGGCTTTTCAACTGTTCAATTAAGTAAGAATTATTGTTATTAATTTCCATGTAAGGTAACTATTAATATAAATGGCTTTATGATCCTAAAATTATCCTAATTTTAAGACTTAGAAGTGGAATGCATACCCAGCATCACATTATTGAGACAGCTGAGGGGACGTAAACTTTCCTTTTCATAATCTGCATATTAATTAATATTAACTAATAGAATATTTGAAACAGCAAGCATGTCACTTTAGGAGCTAACTAAGTCCAGATAAAGTCCAAGGATATGTCTCCACATTTTAGTGACGCCATTTGATTGGCACAGTGCACGTGGTACATGTGGCAGGTACTAGGAGACATGGGGGCCGGTGCCTGCCTACAGCCTGCTCATTTGTTCACACCGCACGTATTCAGGAGTGTCTACTGTGTGCTCAGCACTTTGCAGACTTTGCAGATACAGCTATGGGCATGACAAAGACCCACCTTCAAAGAATTTATATGCTAGCTGTGTCATTGAGTTTACTAAAGGAAAGTTCTCAGCAGAAGTGTGAAAGTCGATGCCTGCCTGAGGTTTATAAATACCTCCTACCAGGATGGGAGGGTCCCAGTCTGTATCCTTCCTCCATAAAGCCACTGTTGTTCTGAAACTCATGTCTCTGCTTGGAATAGCCACAGTTCAGGGTTCATGCTGGAGTGGTTTCCCAGCGTCCCTGGTGAATCCATTTTCCATATTTTATTAGCCTTCACACCAGTCACAATGTCCCTTTCAAATAAGTTTCATTTTTATTACCTCTTGAGAGGTTTTAAATGTTTTATAATTTCAGGTAAAATAAAATCATCTGATGATCTCACCCAAAATATTTCATAATTTCATGCAATATACATTACATTGTTACCTAAGGCATCTGTGAATGTATACATATGGGATATATACACGCACGTGTGTGTGTGTGTGTGTGTGTGTGTGTGTGTACATTAGGTCGTTACCTAAGGTATCTGTGAATGTGTGTGTGTGTGTGTGTGTGTGTGTGTGTGTGTAATGTGTCAATGATGAAGCTCCTTCATGTATTTTAAAAGCAACAATGAGTCTTCTTTTGGATAAATATTGCTACATGCAAAGAGGGTTTCATCTCTTTCTCTCTGACCCACGCAGTTCCAGAAGTGCCTCCCTCTGAAGTCAGTGGAGGAGGCAGAAGCCGGTCTGAACTGGTGATCACCTGGGATGTAAGTGTCCAGGCAGCACTTCCCTCATGAGAGTGCTCCTATTTTCATGATCCTTATGGCCTCCTGGGTGGTGTCCATGCTGTTAGTGATGCTGCAGGGCTGGTACTGATGGTGCTCCTTCTAAGGATGCTATAGTTGACGCTAGTGCTGGTAGCACTGGTGGTTCTGGTGGTAATGGTACTGGTGCTAGTCCTAGTAGTAATATTGGTGATGGTGCTGGCGATGTTGGCGATGTTGGTGATGCTGGTGATGCTGGTGATGGTGCTTATAGTGATGTTCCTGATTTGAACAGTGTACTGATACCGGTGGTGCAGATTCTGGTGCTGCTGATACTAGTAATGGTGTCAGCGCTATTGGTGGTACTGAATGTGATGCTGTTGCCATGGTAGTGCTGGTCCTTGAGCTGGTGGCACTAGTAATGCTGGAGGAATGGTCCTGGTGGTGCTGGTGCTCACGATGCTCTTGTAATAGTACTGATGGCACTAGGGCTGGTGGCGGTCATAACTGTGGTGCTGGTGATGCTAATGGAGATGTTGCTGGGGGAATGAACTGGGTACTGCACATTGAGTCTGTGCAGTTGCTGGGGGTGCTGGTGGTTCTGGTACTGGTTCTAGTGCTGGTACTGGATCTACCAATAACACCCGTGTTGGAGGTGGCACAGGTGGTGTTGCTTCTGGTGCTGGTGCTATGGTGATGCTGATGCTGGTGGTCCTGCTATGAATGAGATAGCTTTGGCTGCTGCTGGCTCCTACCCTGCTGCTGCTGCTGGTGGGCCTGGCGCTTTTGTTGGTGCTTATGGAGGCAGTGCTGCTAATGCTGCTGAGAGTTGTCGGGTTGGTGACAGTGGTGCTGGGGATGGACTGGTGATGTGGGGGCTGGTGGTGGTAGTGGTTGTAGTAGTGGTGCAATTGGTACTGGTTTTTTTGGTGGTGGGTTTTGTGGCACAGGTGCTAGTAGTGGTGCTGAGAACACAGGTATTCATGGTGTCACTGGTGTGCAGATGTAGTTATTCTGGTGTTGGTGCTGATGGTGCTGATGGTGTGTGTGCTCATTTTCATGGTGCTGGTGATACAGCTGGTGGCACAGGTGCCGCTGCTGGAGGTGTTGGTACTGGTGGTGTAGGTCATTGTTTTGGTGGTGGTACTATTGATGGAACAGGTGCTACTGGTTCTCATGTCTCCAGTGCTGGTGACACTGATGCTGGGAATTGTGGTGCCTGTGTTGGTGGGACTGGTGGTACTATCAGTGGTGCTTGTGATGTGGGTTCTGATGCTGGCGTTGCTATTGCTGCTGATAATGGTACCGCTGTTGCCACTACTGGTAGCACCGGTAGCAAATATTTCAGTGCTAATCACTGTTCCTGTCATTTTGCAAAAGTTTTCTTATTTCATTCTTGGAACATTTATATATTAAAACACTGAGGCACAAAGATAGTAATTTGCACATGGACACCTGGCTGCTAAACAGAGGGTGAGAGTCAACTCCTGGCTGCTGACTCTTGAGGTTCCCTTACTGCTCTCCTTGCATTTCTGGAATGTCCTGCTGATGATGTCACACATCCCCACAGGTGCTTGAGTCTATATTTCTTTCCTGACCATCTTTTATCCTTTGCTTTTGTCAAGTTAGGGGGAAAATGTAATTAACATGTATGAAATAGGGGGGGCTAGCACTAAATTTATTTATATTAATTGAATATGTTAACAAACAAATGAAGCATCATGAGCTTGTGATAAATGCCAATAGAATTTTTGGCATGAGTCCATGCATCCTTGAGTTCAGTAAGCTGTATTTACTTTCTTTTGCTTTTCTTTTCTTTTCTTTTCTTTTTTTGCTCCTTTGTACTTAATCACTGTATCAAGGTATGATTTCTTTCCATAAAACCAACACTAGGGATTTGATAATTTTTATTTGACTTAAAATATCTAGTATGTTAGACTCAGAGTATGGGTTATTAGAAACCCAGACGTGGACTTAAAGACACTCATATGTCAAATAATCTCTGAGAAGTCTAGCTCAGTACCTCGGTGCCTGGTAAGAGTATTATATGTCTCTTAAAAATCAGCTGAATTAAATGTGCCCCTGTTGTTCCTCTTCTTTTTAAAATCTCCGACTTGATATGGTGAAGGTTATTATTTGATAATTCATAGGAAACACTAAGGATGAGGACTCATCACTTTGCTATGCCCTTGTCTTTAAGGGTGACACAATGTACCTTTTCTTTACAGCCAGTCCCTGAAGAGCTGCAGAATGGTGAAGGTTTTGGGTATGTGGTTGATTTCCGCCCTCTTGGGGTTACCAACTGGATCCAGACAGTGGTGACATCCCCTGACACCCCAAGATATGTCTTCAGGAATGAAAGCATCATGCCATTTTCACCCTATGAAGTCAAAGTGGGTGTCTATAATAACAGAGGTGAAGGCCCATTTAGCCCAGTGACAACAGTGTTCTCTGCAGAAGAAGGTGCGGGAAACAAGTTTGTATATCGATAAGCTTGTTGTGCTCAAACCTGACTAGAAAATTCTCTGTGGCTTTAGGGGTATGTTTTTTTCCTCAAGTCAACAGTAATCAAACTTGTGGTTATGTCCCCAGGGCAGGTCATAAAGATCAACCATAACTGACTTGAAGTATAAGACTCGAGAGACAGAGAATCTAACAATTGGTTGCAACCCTGTTCTTCTTGGTTGAAGAATAAAATAGTCCCTGGAAGCTACCCTAGTTCAAAGTTCTGTTGTGGTTTCTGCAACTGAGAAACGGTCACTAGCAAGACAGAAAGCGAGGGCCAAGATGCCATCCAAGAGATGTACAATGTGAACCTTTGAGGGATATGAGTACCTGTCATTCTGGCCTCATTGCATCATTCTGCTGTGTGCACACACACTTCACTTGAAAACCATTGAGTCATTCTCTCCTATTAAATCTGCTCCACATTCTGAGACATCTCAAGATCACTCTAGAAAATGATAGCAAATCACTATTTTATAGATGACTGCAACTGAATATTGGCCACCTCATGTGGTTCCACCTAACAAAGATGTTAGGGGCCAACCTGTATTGCATCTTTGCCATCTGCCAGGAGTTACCTAATTAGAATTTTCAAATGAAAAGTCTCCCATCTACAAATTAGAAAATGAAAGCCTGATGAAAGAGATGAATAAATCTGCCAAAACTCCTGTAGTAAGAGCCAGGATTTTAACCCAGGGCCATTGGCCTTAAGCATTCTGAGCTCATGCAGTATATCCCAGTGTCTCTCCTAACCTCAGAACTGGCAGTAAATTGAAAAAAAAAAAGGTCCACAGTTATCATTCCTAAAAATAGACTCCATATTTCTGAGGACGGAGGACGGCCACCCTTATTCTTGTCTTCTCATTTCCCATTGAGTTCTGAAAAGGATAAAAACAGGTATTATAGGCATCTTTGCAAAAGAAAGACTCTTGCATTCATAACCAGACCCCGTTTCCAAGAGCTTCCAGGAATTACAAGGGCAGGTTGTGAGTCTGGGAAGTGATGGAAATTAGCCAGCAGGAGGACATCAGACACTGTCTGCCCTCAGCATCTAGGGCCTGAGAACTGGCTGTGGGAAGTAGGGAACAGACTTAGCCTTTGGCCTATTCCTGTGCCCCTCACCTCCCTTCTCCTGAATCATCCTTATCACTCTGAGGAGTTGGTCAAAGGGCTGTCTGTTCACACATAAGAAAGATATTTAGTTGCCTAAGAAAAAAATGAGGGGCTTGTTGGAAATACACTCAGACATTTCAGTGAATCAGAGGAAGACTTTATCATTGAGCCTTATGAGATTCCCATGAATCCCCAAGAATGTTCATTATAAGGGGGTGTTCTTACTGGAGATCACATGGGCATGTCTACCTACTCCTTCAAAAGAGTCAGTATCCAAATTCACACCGCCCCTTGTGTGAAATTAGGCACTCAGTGCTTGCTGAGTAAATGAACTTTACTTGAACTTGACTTTGACTTTGTTTGACCCAAATAAGAAAGTAGTATAGGAGTTCCCAAGCAGCTGGTGTGGGGTGAAAGAGAGGGGAAAAAGGGGTAGAGAGAACAGAGGGAAGAAGGAAATACTGAGAAAGAGGTGCAAGAGAGGAAGGCACAGGTTGCTGTGGGCGCTGAGCAAGGAAAACCCCTGTGGCACTGTGGCCACCTCGTCCTCAGCAATAGATCAGTGTCTGTGTTTTCAAGACATGGTGCTTGTTTTCAAATATTTTTATGGGATGACTATAAAAGTTTCACTTATGTTAAAATGCTTTCTCAAAAATAAGGATGTCAAAGGATTGTTTTATTCAACTGCAGAAATGATCATTGGTTTTCAATTTCTATTCCTAAACAGAGCCTACAATGCCCCAACTGAAGTTTCTGCCCATAGCCTGTCTTCTTCAGAAATTGAAGTTTTGTGGAACACCATTCCTTGGAAGTTGAGCAATGGACATTTGCTTGGCTATGAGGTAAACTAACTTGTGTTTGTATGCTACCACGCTACTTTGCTTCTTTCACTAAAACTTCTTCTGAACAATGACAACTTATATGAATTCTGTTCTGGGTTGCTCTTTTCTTACCCACACATTGTGCCATCTGATTATTAGTACATACCTAATTTAACCCTGCCAGGGGCATGAGTACCACCTTAGTTGGGGTGGAAAAGGAACAAAACAGTGAATATGAAAGGCAGTCATGGGCACTGTCAGCCAGATCTTATGATGGATTCACTGAAAACTGAGGGTGAGATTGAAAGGCTGTGGTCCTATCATTGGATGGCTATGTCAGTAGAAAGTCACCTTCCTCCAGCTATGGTCTTATGTCCTTGGTTGTGAGATTCTCTCCTGAATTCTAGAGAATTCAGCTGCCCGTAGTATAATTTGTGTTTCCAGAGACCTTGATGTATGGTGAAATAAGATGAAATATCCAAAAGAGAGGGCATCATAAGACCTAATATAATGAAGTATGAATAGTTCATCTGAGCAAGAAGTGTTTGAGGAAGAAGGATGACACAGCTTTACAGACTTCCAGATGGTAGGAAGGTTTAACCAGGACTTTGGAGGGAAAGAAAATGAATGTAGAGGTACTGAGAACATTCCAGATTGAGCACAGCATTTTGGAGGAGTAAAGGAGTAGAGGCTGTGTACAAAACCAAGGTTACACTGAAGATGATGCCCACCGAGGCATAGGAGAGCAGGTCACAGATGAATTTGAATGTAAGAGGAACTACGTGAAATGTACCCCATATTTCATAGGGAACAGTGGAATTAGGAAGTGGTGAGATAAACACATTTTAAGACTTATCTAGCAATGCTGTTATAGAGGTCATGGTTGTGACTTCATCCCCACCACGCACTGCTGGCTTCTTAGGAAACTGCCCTCATGTGTAATTGCTGATTCAGTGGCAGACTAACATAGCCATATTAGCATGACACAGCCATGTACCCCTCCACTCCCCAATACAGTCTCCAGTGGTTGTATCCCAGTGACCATGTGACCAAAGTCAACTGGTCTGCACAGTGAGCTGACCCAGTCAGATTCTTGTGTGAGATATTTAAGTAAGAAATACAGAGGTTATAGTTAATGAGGGTCATGTGGTCATATGTCATATTTGTAGCCAAGTTCACACTTCTTAGGCCATTGGCATGTAGGAAAAAGTATGTCTGCAAAGATGAGATAGAGCAGATATCTCCCCACTTCACCCTCACAAGGTGAGAAACAAGGTCCCTACAACCTTACAAGAGTAAAATAGAAGAGCTCTTTGACAACTGCTCAATTCTCAAGTGGACTTCTTACATCCTTTTTCATAGTGCTTTGTCCTTCTTGACAGTGAACTCCCTTTCTATCTGAGCAGCTTCAAGAGAGTTTCTGTTCCCTATAACCACATAGCATTGGCCTGAATAAATATTATCAAATGAAACAGACAGCACTGAAGCAGTGAGGCTCTGCATACAGGCCATTCAGGGGCAATACCTGAATTTGTAATTGAAATTGAGCTCCCAGTTTTTGGTTCTTGGCTTTGTTTCTTGAGCTTTGGGAATCTTATTAACAAAATGAATGCCTGTACACATATTGTAGAGTGTTGTCTGTGTGTTTTCTTCTAGAAGTTGCAATGTTCCTGGTCTTATTCCTAAGTCTTTATTCCACTTTGAGTGGATTTTTGTGCAGGATGAGACATAGACTTCTGTATGGCAAAGGAAGTAACTAAAAACATGGAGAGGTGGGAGAAAGTCTTTGCCAGCTACTTCTCTAACATGGGATTAATAACAAGAATATATAAATAACTCAATAAACTTAACACCAGAAAAAAAAAGGAATGACCCAATCAATAAATGGGAAAATTGACTAAACAGACATTTCTCAGAAGAAATGCAAATGGCTAACAATATGAAAAATATTAAGAATGTTCAACATCTTAAGAAGCAGAGAAATGAAAATCAAAACTACATTGAGATTTCATCTCACTCCAGTTAGAGTGGAAATCATCAAGAATACAAATAATAAATGCTGGCAAGGATGTGGGGAAAAGGTACACTCATATATCATCAGTAGCACTGCAAATTACTACTAACCAATTTGGAAAGCAGTATGGAGATTTCTCAATAAACTAGGAATAGATCCATCATGTGACCCAGATATCCCACTCCTTGGTATTTATCCAAAAGAACTAAAATCAGTATACTGTAGTGATACAGCCACATTAATGTTTATAGCAGTTTGATTCATAACAGACAAGAATGGCTAGAGCCCAGGTGTCCATCAGCAAATGAATGGATAAGGAAAATGTGGAATACATATTCAATGGAGTACTCGGCCTTAAAGAAGAATGAAATTATAGCATTTTCTGGTAGATGGATGGAACTGGAGAATATCGTGCGAAGTGAAATCAGCCAGACCTAGAAAGTCAAGGGTCCAATGTGATCTCTCATGTGAAAGAGAAAAGGGAATTTAAAGAAATGAACACATGTGACTCTCCTCAGTGAAGGAGTTGGACTGAGACACAGTCCCACTATGGATAATTGCCCTGTATGAGCCATAATGGCAGAATCATATCCCCAATCTGGTTGTACCTTGTGAAATACTGGAGAAAAATGAAGGAGAGGTTACATAGAAGAGAACTGTGGGCTTATAAGCATTGTAGGGGTCTTGAAAGTTGATGGTAGTTAATGGAGAGCTTGAGGGCAAGGAGATGCTAATTTTTTTTCCATATCAATTTAAACTGACAAGGACTCATCCAGGTAAAAATATTCTATATGAAAATGGAATGGTATCTCTTAGCCATGTCAGGAAAGAGTATTTGGCTGAAGGACATTAAAGAATGCTAGTGGAAACTCATATTTTCTAGTTAAGGCTCTACCATTTTGGAATTAGACAGTTCTGCATTCAAAACTAGTAGGTTACTGTATAAGCTCCACAAGGGACAGGAACTCTGTGTGTTTGTTTAATGATATCTCCCAAGTTCACAGAGCAATATCGGGCACATGGGTGACATGCACAAACTATGTGTTGATGGAAAAAATGCAGTTTGGGCTTTGCTATCTCACTGCTGCATGTTCTTAAGCAAGTCATTAAAGCTCTCCAAGGCTCAGTTAGAATAGAGTAACAGTCGTCCATAACTCATAGCATCATTTGAGAATTGCAGCCATTGTTAAAACCACCCTGAGAGACTTGCAGCTTCTGCTTTTTTTCTGTTTATATATTGGGCTTCAGGGTGAGATTTCATTGAAAGAAAAAGAAAACTGAAAAGCAGCAAAGAGTAGAAGAATACTTTCTACTTTACACAAGGAAAATACACTCCCCGAGTGACTCTCATGCCTGTTGCCACTAGGGTCAGAGGCAAAAGATGAGAAGGAAATGGAACTTTTCTTGGTATCAATTATGGGTTAAAATGCATTTCATCTTGGGGCTGGGATTGTGGCTCAGCAGTAGAGCGCTCGCCTTGCACATGGGAGACCCTGGGTTCGACCCTCAGCACCACATAAAAATATATAAGTGAAATAAAGTTATTAAGTCCAACTACAACTAAAAAATAAATGCTTTTTTTTAAAAAAATGCATCATAACTTATCTATTTGTATAGAGAGTAGCAGACAAAATATTCAAATGTAACATGTATACTGTATTGAAAGGAAAAACAAGGATTAAAAATTTCTTCCCCAAGTGCTTGGTAGAATATATGAAAAGAAAGAGAAGCTAAGAGAAAGATGTACTAATTAGAAAAAAATCTCAAATAATTTATGTAATTCCACCAAGTTAAAAATATGTCTTTTGTTCGTTTCAGTAATGATTTAAAAATTAACCTAGAAAAATAAATGACTTAGCAGAGTATTTAATTATCAGTCCTGTGGCTAACTTTGTGGGTTGCAGTTTCCCCAGTTTGGCTTTAAAATCGTTAATATCTCCTACCTTTCTCTCATCTTGGCGTGAGTTGATCGTGTGCCTCGCAACATGCTGAGCACACATCATCATTAGCATCTAGACTAATTTTCTTTCTGATTTGACCAACCAGTAGTTGAGCTCATTTCCCTAGACTCCAATTTATTTCATCTGCTGTGCCTTTAAACTCAGGCTCAGATCTTTCCTGGTGCCCTTCTGGATAGGAATAAGAGAGGCAGACCCACAAAAGAGGATCCAGAGCCATTAAGTTCATGGAGAGTGGGCACCAAGAGGAGAGAGCGCTAGAGTTCCTGCCTGGAATATACCATGGCTTTAAAGTCCTTTTGTGCTTAGAAAAAATAAACTCTAGTTCACAATAATCTCTTCGCTGTTTCTATGAAGAACTCCAAGGTTCCAAACAAAAAGAAATGATAACAAGATGGAAAAGATAATTACTCTGATTGATCTATGTGAGGTACACGCAGGCATTAGAGTATTACGCTGCACTCCCTAAATATGTACCATTACTACATGCTAATAAAAGTAAACATTAAGAAAGAATAAACCTTGGGAAGAACAAATTTAATAAGCAAATGAAATAAGTCAACATTTGCAAAATAATAAGAGTTGAATATTTGGGGGGAACCGCATAGGATTATTTTTTATGTGTGACAGAGGAACTTAAGAAATGTAATATATCAGAATGCCAAACCAAACTTTCTAGATGCCTTCCTCCAGCCTCCTGTTCCCACAACTGTATGGAATGTGCACAGGGCCTGATATTTTAATCAGAGTAGAAAAAGATGTTAAATATTTGAGTACCTTTTTTTTTTCTTTTGAGGATATGAAAATTCCACTTGAAGAAAAGCTATGTGTCCGGGATCTCATCTCCTGCTGTCTTGCAGTGAATTCAATTCATTGTGGCATGAGTTGAATGTACATAGGAAAATTGGGTACAGACAGCTGAGATATTCTTACATCAATATCAAAAAAGTAAAATGTGTTTAGGTGAATAAAAGGCAGACTTTGGGAGGGACAGAGGCTTGGTGATACAGCAGGAATGGTTTCCAATACCATGGAGACAAGCAGAGAGGAGAGGGTCCAGTGTGTAGCAGGCTTCACTCTGTGTGGGGGATTCTGGGAATGACCCTCACTGCCCATGTGCTGCTGTGTTCTTTGTTAGAAGGTCCCTACTAAACCCTGGCACAGCACTATAAATGGTGGGGAGTAAACATCCCAGTCTCTCCTGAGTCCTGCTGATTAAACCCAAAGAGAAGTCAGAGGGCAAGGACATACACAATACCTCTCCCCGGGCTGAGAGCAGAGGAGGACAGACCTGGACTTATCTCCCTAAAAGACATTCAGATGCATTTCCCCCTCTGGCTTCTGCTGATTTAAATGTGCCCAATCTAATAGCTAAGTTAAAGTGTTCATCTCTCTAGAAATCTGTAAATATACATAAAATTATTTTAGTCTATTAAAAGAGTTTTTCCAACTTAACACCTGTTTCCTTCAAGCCTAAAAAAAGGTTCTACTTTTAAATACATTAGTTTTATAAGCTATATTTCATTTTATGTTTAAATTAAATGAAAGATCTGATGCAGTGATATTAAGGAGTACTTGGAGCAGGAACATTAGTTTTGGGAATAACCAAATTACTCACAGAAACTGAAATCATATTTTTAGTTTTGACATTCTTCAAGTTTGTCTCTGTTTATTTATCCAGAAAAAAATATATTGACTTGTGAACTGGTTTTATTTTTCTGAAGGAAAAAAAATACCATATTATCTCATCAGAAAATTGAATTACCAGTGTTTATAGATGCAGAAAATTTGAGAACTTGAATACTGAGTTTGGTAGATCTCCATGGTCAGAGGAAGGAAACATTTTTAAACTGTTAAGAGTGAAGCCGTTTAAGTCATTTAGTAATTCGACAATATGGAGGGTTCTATCCCTAGCCACCATTCATCCATAGGAGACATGGTCCAGGAACCCCAGTGGTTGCCTGAAACCACAAACAGTAAAGTTCAACTTGTAAATTTGGCACAATAAAGAGATTAATGGCAATAATTAATAATAAAATAGAACAATTATAACAATATACTATAATAAAGATTTTATGAAAGTAGTCTCTCAAAGTATCTTTGTGTATGTTGTTACCCTTCTTGCCTGTTTTTGAAAGAGGGCAGCTGAGACCACAGAGGGAAAACCCATGGATCAGGGGGACAGCTGTGTGTACAGGTCCGCTGTCAGCAGTAATGACCAGAACCTAGAGGCCCCTGCCCATCACGACCTGCATTATTGCTGTCTACTCTGTCAGGAAATGAGGTCCTTCCCTCCCAGGCCCCAGCCTCACCTGTAAACCCCAACTCAGGGGCTCAGGAACGGCTCAGAGGAGCAGACTGGATCCCTCAGATTCTTAGGGATGAAGCATGGTTGAGAACCTAAGGCTGTCTTAACCAACCTCTCCTGTGCCTTTTATTGTTCCCTCACTAAATTCAGAGTTTGCACCATGAAAATGCTCATATCTTCAGCTCTGGAAAGATCTCAGCCATTTTTTCCTCTGAGCGTTGCCTTTTCCTTTATCTCTCCTTTGGGAACTCTGTTTGGAACTTTGCATTCTGTTCTCAATGCCACAGCTTTGCTTTGGTAATTTTCATTTCTTTGCTCAGGCTATGTCCTGGGCTCATTAATTCACCCTTCCACTATTAGTCTATAGCTTTACTCTTATTACTGATTTCCTTAATTTTTTAATCATTGCATTTTTTCAGGTCTACAAGTCCTACTTATTGTTTTTCAAATTGGGCTGATCTTTTTTCTTTATCTCCTATTCTTACATAATAGATTCAATCTCTTGTCAAACAGACTTGGACATTTTAGGTATAGTTATTTTATAATCCATTACTCATCAGTGTATTTAGCTGCCCTGCCTCTAGTCGTATCTACACTGGCTTTTTTATTAACAGGGTGTGTCTTGTGTTTTATTAACAGGGTGTGTCTTGGTAATGTGCGTCTCTCTGATCATCCTTTGTAGATGCCACCTTCATATTCTGTCAACTTTATATTCACCCTTTTCTGCACAATTACATTTTCAAAGTTTGTTCCTCCAACATAGACATCTTTCCTTTCCCATCCCTGTATTGTGATTGTGCCCATAAAAATCCAAATTAGCATAGAAATATTCTCTTCTCTCAGTTGGAGTACTTTTATTATTTAAATCCAGAACACAACTGAGAGGAAAATGGGATATTTGTCTTTCTTATTTCTTTCTTAACTATTCCACCTTATTAAAAAAACGATCTAGCCCTATAGAAGCATTTTTGAACAAAATTTCTTGGAACATAATGGAATTCTTTCAGAAAATTGGCAATATTAGTGGCACGTCTCTGTTTCCTTATGTTTTAGTTACATGAATATTTATTCAGCTCTTTAAGGAAAGCTGTTTAAAAAGATTATATAATCAGTCTTCACTAACTAGTATCATGTTCAACTTTGTCACAATTTTTCTCTGTGTCTAAATGTTTCTAATACCTCTCAGCAACTAAGATCTAAAAATAAAGCTCTCCTTCTGATGCATGGAGATTGGTTAAAGTACTTTAAAACAGGCCGCTATCAAGAACTTTCAAGTACTTTCTATAAACGGATTTACAAAAAGAGATTCCACATTACCAATTATAAATTATTTTTATGTCTTCTTTAAATCAGCCTCCTAAGAACATTTTCTTAGGCAACTTGTGTTCAACCAGATTGATATGTCAGAAAAGGAACAACCCTGACACTGGAACCTGACAGGGGAGGGAAGATTGGGCGGTCCTGATTTTACCACCTGAATCCTCCCTGCTGCCGTCTTACAGTCATATTTATATGCTACCCCGTCTATGCTGTATCCCAAGATTCAGGTTTTGTGTCTGGTACATTTTATTATAATTATTGATCTGTATCATTCTTAGTTAATAACTAGACAATGCTCTTAGGAGCATGGAAATCTTCTTATCATTTACGGCTCATCTAGACCTAACAACACACAGTGTTTTCTCTTGGTGAGTCTACCATATATAAAAGCTTTTAGTATCCATTAACAGGCTATTTGGCTATGGCATTAGAAAAGAAACCATGTATCCTTTTCAATGCTACTTGTTTGGGCTCACATCCTCCCTTTGAGATTCTTATTAAAACTAATAACCCTTCTCTGAGAGAAATTCACATAAAGGCATCCATAGATCAGCATTTTGTGTGAATATAAGGGTACATATCCTTCCATGTGCACATACATAGGGATATTTTTATCTAGCACAATATATAATTTGCTTTCACTTATCATTTAGGGCCTTAACACTCACCCAGTGGTGTTTTAAGAGAGAATAAGTTGTAGTGTGTTTTGTACAGAGGATTGACACTTGTAATCAGCTGTGGCCCATAAGCACATTTTGTTTGATCAACACAGTATTGGTTTTGAGTCAACCCTAAATTTAGGACATTTTACATGAAAATTAGAACTCTGCTTTTTTAAAATTAATTAATTAATTAATTAAATAGAAAGTCTATCCTCCTCCAATCAGGCAAAGCTGAGTAGCTCCATTATTAAAAATCTGCTCTGTCCTATGTCCAGCTTCCCAGTCCCTTAAGCCTTCTTTCCTTTCCTTTTTCTTTCTTCTTTTTTTCCTTTTTGGCCACTGAGCTATGTTCTTAGTCTTTAAGTTTTTGTTTTTGTTTCTTGTGGTCACAAGCCTTTACCATTTCCAACATTCTGTGCACTCAGAAGCAATTATTGCCAGTTTCATTGAGCTCAAATTGCTTTTTAGTTGTATAAGTTATAATAATTATTTCCTATTTTTATATTTTGCCTTCAACAGTAAAACATAAAGGCCAGAACAAGGTGGCCACATACTGCAATGAAGAGAGTAGAGCTGGGCATGGTGGGCACACCTGTAGTCCCAGCAGCTCGGGAGGCTGAGGCAGGAGGATCGCCAGTTCAGAGCCAGACTTAGGGACCACAAGGAACGTGGCAACTTACTGAGACCCGGTCTCTAAATAAAATACAAAATAGGGCTTGGGATGTGGCTCACTGGTTGAGTGTCCCTGAGTTCAATTCCCAACACCAAAAAGAAGAAGAAGAAGAAGAAGAAGAAGAAGGAGGAGGAGGAGGAGGAGGAGGAGGAGGAGGAGGAAGAGGAGGAGAAGGAGAAGGAGAAGAAGAAAGAACGAGCGAACAGAGATTGTCTATATTTATAAAAGTAAGAAATATGCTTAAGCCCTTGTGAGAACCTAGTAGATCTGCTGTTGTATTTACTATGTGGCCCCTGCTTTAGATCAGCAGATAGTAATACCAGGTCTTATCTACACAAAGAATATGTAAACTTTCCTAAATCATTTATTTGCATAAATTTTTGTATTTACTTTGTTTACTTATAGACAATCTGTATGTTCAAAAAAAGAAAGCATACAAAATTTTATAGTAAAATACTTTATAATGTGAATTGTAAGTACTTAAGAATGTATTTTTATTTTATTCTCTACCTTTTTCCTCCCTTCAGCAAATATTCTCTTATATTCATATTTTTTCACCATATGTTTATATATCTTTCTCTTAATTAATTAATTTATTTTAATCAGGTATAAATGACAGCAAAAGGCATTTTGATTCATTGTTCACAATTGCAGCACAACTTTTCATTTCTCTGGTTGTACACCATGTAGCATCACATCATATGTGCAGTCGTACATGTACCTAGGTTAATGATGTCCATCTCATTCCACCATCTTTCCTGCCCCCATGCACCATCCCTACCCTCTCTCCCCTTTGCAGGACCAAAGTTCCTCCATTTTTCCCATGCCTCCCCCTCCCTGTTATGGATCAGAATCCACTTATTAGAACATTTACCCTTAGCTTTTGGGGATTGGCTTACCTCACTTAGCATGATATTCTCCAACTCCACCCAGTTACCTGCAAATGCCACAATTTTATTCTCTGTTAATGTTGTGTAATATTCCATTGGGTATATATACCACAGTTTCTTTATTCATTCATATATTGAAGGGAATCTGGTTTGGTTTCACAATTTAGCTATTGTGAATTGTGCTGCTATAAACATTGATATGGCTGTGTCCCTATAGTATGCTGTTTTTAAGTCCTTTGGGTATAAACCAAGGAGTGGGATAGTTGGGTCAAATGGTGGTTTCATTCCACATTTTCTAAGGAATCTCCATACTGCTTTCCAGATGGGTTGCACCAACTTGTAGTCCCACCAGCAATGTATGAGTGTGCCTTTTCC
Source organism: Callospermophilus lateralis (assembly GCF_048772815.1). Lineage (NCBI taxonomy): Eukaryota > Metazoa > Chordata > Mammalia > Rodentia > Sciuridae > Callospermophilus > Callospermophilus lateralis. The sequence continues at coordinate 1,100,655 of NW_027512918.1, forward strand.
CCCACATCCTTGCCAACACTATTGTTTTCTGTATTCTTAATAGCTGCCATTCTGACTGGAGTAAGATGAAATCTTAGAGTAGTTTTGATTTGCATTTCTCTAATTACAAGACATGTTGAACATTTTTTCCTATATTTGTTGATTGAATGTATATCTTCTTCTGAGAAGTGTCTATTCAGGTCCTTAGCCCATTTATTGATTGGTTGGTTGGTTGGTGTTAAGTATTTTGAGTTCTTTATATGTCCTGGTATGTCTAAGATCACTTTGCCTGGCCCAGGATAATGAAATATATGAAAAATATTTTAATGCCCATTCCTATTGAAAATCAGCCCTTTTAACTGCTTTTACTCCCTCTGGTGCAGCTCTGTGTGCACTGTTAGTCACCTGACAGTGGCTGGCACTGCAGGACAGTCAATCTAATAATGTTTTCCTCTGACAGTTCACTTTCTTCCAGGAAGGAACCTCAGCTGTCCATAGAGTTCGTGCCTTTCTGCCAGTGTTCTGGACTTGACCTTGGGCTCAGTTGGTTAAGAGTTGAGAAGGCAGGCAGATTTCCCCTTCCTTCTCCCACTGTGATATTGTAGTCTTATCATGCTCAACACTCTAAATTTATCTGCTCTGTCTGTGTACATGTTTGTCCTTATTCTCCTCCTAGGGTTCCTTTCCTGTGTGTACACTGCTGTGCCACAGAGCCTAATGCAGCACCTGGCACACAGTAGATCCTCTGGAAGTATTTGTCAAATAAAGAAGAAAGTAAATCGCAGTCCTCATTTTAATGAAAACCACAGAATGAGGAAGGTGGTGCTTTGTCCAGCCTTCTCATCTGGTGCATCTTCCTCACCAGGTGCGGTACTGGGTCAGTGTGGAAGAGCAGGAGTCCTCAAGCAAGGTGAGAGTGGCCGGAAACAAGACCTCAGCCAGGCTCCGGGGACTGAAGAGCAACCTTGCCTATTACGCGGCTGTCCGGGCATACAACAGTGCAGGCACCGGCCCCTTCAGTGCCACAGTTAACGCGACCACCAAGAAAACCCGTATGTATTTTCCCACCTTTTGAATATCTAGGAAAATAGTCTGTATTAAAAATGATGGCATCCTTCAACATTTTCAGTGGACTAGTCAGGTCATTAATCCCACTGAGTGATATAAACCTGGTCCAAACCCTTACTCAAGCCCCACATAGTCTAGTCTTCATGATAGCCCTAAATATTTAAGTGGAGGCTCCATATGAAAATGAATAAGCACCTTTTGATAAATCTTATGGTGCACTGTTATTTTTAAATGGGATGCATTTCAATGGGTTCATTTCCATTAAATTTTAGTTCCCCCAAATCTTGGGTGTTATTGATAAGCAGAAATAAGTTTAATAGCAACGACTTGGAAGTGGTATTTTTTTTTCGCTCTTTAATTTTCTTTCTCACGTTATTCAAAAGATGGCAATATACTTTAACAGGTAATGCTCAGAGATTCTGGTGCACACGTAGATATTGATACTTTGAAAACTGAAGCAGAGATAGATGTGTCACCTTCAAAGCTGAGTTTCTGTTGACTGTGTGTTCACAGGTAAAACTCACCTGCAGTAATGAGCAGTTATGATTTAAGTAGCCTATGAGAAATCATCAGTTTACATTTTGGAGTGTTCCACGGAAATTTCAGTTGAAATGTTCTCATGATGCCCAGCTGATCGTGGTGTCTCATTGCTGCTCTATCACAGCACACCCATCTGAGTTGTGCTGTTTATTCTTTTATAGCCAAAAATGACTGAGAGCATTCATGAGCCAAGCCATCCATGTTCAGTTCCTTCTTATTTTCGTTTTACAGGTGATAAGAAAGGGGAGCGAAGAAATTAGGGGATTTTAGCACATTAATATTTTTGCTTGCAGAAAACCATTTCCTTAATTTAATTTTCAAAATTTACTCTAGTAAATTTATCTGCTTAATTGATTTTACAAAGGAGTGAGGCAGTGATTATGTTTTGTCACCAATTTCATTAGTCCACTCCTGCGTTCATATGTTATTTCCAAATTTATTTGAAAGCATACATTTACTGGCTAAAATGTCTAACAACTTTAATTACATGAAGTTGGATATAATGGGCCAGCATTGTTATTGATAGTTTAAAATATATATAAACATAATCCTACTGCTTTAGATGTTAATTGATAAGCATCAATTTTATCAGGGAAGTTTGCACATTTATCTTTGCATTATGTATAAGGGGGGAAAGAGCATGGCTAGTAGCTTACCAGCATAATGAATATCACAGAGCAAAAGTTTAGCAACAAAACATTTTAGTACCTTCACAAGCAGCAGCTCCTATGGCAGTTGAACATTATCCTTGCCTGATCATGAGGGAAGGCTAACCAATATCATGCATATCATGTGGCTGCTCTTAGAAAAAAGGAGAAGATTGGCTTGGAAATACGTACACTGAAAACGTTCTGTATTTACAACTTTTTACTAAATATGTTTGTCTTTCCCAGTAACAGTTCTGAATTAGTAAAACATATAAATACACCATTATTTATATATTGAAATTCTGATTGTGAAGATGTATGCAGACAGCTTTGTTGAGCTCTTTCTTCAGACTTGATAATCGATGTGATTACTCATTGGGAAATATGGTCGCACAAGATGGTTTAATGTCATGATGGAATTGGTGAAAAACAGTGAATTGGGAAGACAGTTCACAAAGGAAGAGGCCGATTATAAGTTAGTGAGAATGTAACAATAACATACAATGAATGAAGTAAAATTGCAAGAAGAAAAAAACCTTTTATAATTTAGATATAGCATATAAATAACCAATTTAAAGTACAAATTTGTCCATAACAGTGATAATGATAATTATACTATGAATGACTAATACTTAGTGAGCAATTTCCAGTCACAGTTCCAAGTACTTTTCCTGTATTGATTCTTAATTCTCACAGCGACTGCATGGCCTGGAAGTGGTGAGGATCCTCACTCTAGAGATGAAAGGGCTGTGGCACATAGGGCTAGATGACTTTACAGAAAAAGCAGAGAACGTGGCAGGACAGCCATACAGACCCAGAAATGCTCTTAAGCACTCCTCTAACCATATGATTAAAATATTCATGACTCATGTGGTGCTAGTATCTATTTTGAGTTTGCTCTGTGCTTAGGAGCTGGGTAAGGTAATCACAGATAGACAGGGTTTCTGTGCTGATAGATCAGTCCTCTGATGGGAATTTCAACAACTGAATAAAATCTCTTCAAAATTATGCCCTCCTGGTGCTTCAATTTGCCTACACTCTACATGGTGACCTGCAGATGTTATTAAGGAAAAGTTTGCTACAATGTGTGGGAAATCCATAAAAGATCATTAAAACCCCTGGGCATATTAAATGGTACATTTAATTTTTAAATTTTATGTTAACAATTGTTCAAACATGTGCCAAAGTAGAAGTAAAACTGACTCTTTTAAAACTATTCCTACTAATCATCCTAACCTTTGACAGGGTCCAGCTCTGAATCCTGTTTAAGAATTATAGTAATGCGCTTGTGAATATTACTAGGAAGAAAATGATCTGTATCCCTGGTGCATAAAGAACTAAGATGGCATTTGTTTTTTACGTGCTCTCTTTCTCACCCTTCGATATGTCACCCTTGAAGGGAAAGAGTCCTTCCAAACTCACTCACCAGTCCAAACCTAGCACTCATTATCTGTGGAAAGGCTGGCTGAGTGGATGAATCCTCAAAACCTAGGTCAACCTGGAAGTACTACCATTAATCGGGTGAGCTTCTTCTTGTCGGCACGTTGCAAATTCGGAACACACACTGCAGCCTTTTACCACCTTGCTTCCAAGGTGCGACTATCACCTACTCAGAATCCTGGAATTCTATATGCAAGGCTTATATCAGCACAGAGCATAGGTGATATTTCTGATTAATGTAAAATAACACAAGGATTCTCAAGGATAGTACTGTAGCTTCCATTAAACACTTAATTTTTTTGATAGCCAAATACTTGGGCTTTTTAAAAGCATTTTTAAGTTAACATTGATTAGCCTCTTGAAGTAATCTAAGTTGTGTTTCTGTCACATGCAACCCAGAGAGTGAGCTCTTGACAACATCATCGTCAGTGAGGCTGATGAGGAATAGTGGCAGATGGCTTCAAAATGGAGAAATGTCGTTACTTTCTAAAAGGAGACTTTGTCAGAGTTTTACATCCAGAATTCACAAGAAAGAATCTGTAGGACCAATATTTTGCTTTGCATAACCGAAAATTCAAGAGGTAACTGTGGTTGTCAGTGTGGATGGATCCAGGCCCTTGACATCCTCAAGAATTATCTAATAAGAACTCAAATTAAACATTTCTTAAATTGAGCTCTCGATTGCACTCCCAGCCATTACAAACCTGTATCTTCTACAATTTCAGCAAAAGCAACCCCCATTATTTCAGTCCCTTGGGCCAGTGGATCCCAGTCGTCATTAACGCTCTTTCTCTCATACCCTACAATGGATGCAGTATCTGACTTTAAATTTGCTGAGAATCTACCACTTACTGCATTAACCCTAGAACACACTACCCCATCTCTCCCATGGATCAGGGTATTGGCCTTTACTGTCGAGATGTTCTGCCCTGGGTCAGAGTGATCCTAAAGGTGTCACACTGTTGCTCAGACCTCTCCAGTCCCTTTCCATCCACTCATTTATTTTTTTTATTGGTTATTCAAAACATTACAAAGATTGCCACTCTTTATATAAATCCTTAAAATACCCAAAAAGGTCTTCTACAATCTATCCCCACTTCCTGTTCCTGCTCATTTTCTCCTGAGCTGACTTGCCATTTCACTTTTCCTGTGGGGCCTTGACCTTTGCTGTCCAGATGGCCAGGAGACACTCCTGCCTCTCTTAGGCCCTCCCTGCAGTATGTCCTCAGTTCCCCCTGAGTCCATGTTTAATCAGCAGCCCTGCGTCTCCTGATATCCCCTTATCCTGCTATGTTCTGGGGCACCACTTAGAGCCACGTGCATACCACATCTTGCATGTGGTCATCTGATTGCTGCCCCCACTCCTTGCTGGAGTCTCATCTCTTTGAGGCATAGACATTGTCAGGTTTGATCATTATTTAACTCCTGAGTTCTCCCAAGTAATCAGAGCTGTTGCCCAATGAGTATCTGTTCAACAGTGACTCTCTCCAGGTCTGTTTCTCTTCCTGGTGGAATTGGTTTAGTTTAGTTCCCTCTTCAGGGTAGCAATATTCCTACCAGAATGTTAAGGACTGTTTTCTATCATCCGAACACTCTGGGGAGAGTGGGCATCTTAGTTTCTGAGTTTTGGATGAGTCATAAAGTAGATGTTTCTGTTTCAAAACATGGTGTCCATTTCCTGTGATCCAAAGATTTAAGTCCATTTATAATACTTGAAGTGATTCTGAAATGAATCTTTCTCCCTGTTGGACAGAAAGTAGCTTTTGATTACTTGATTTCTGCCCAGTGCCACATTTTTGGGCAGCTTGCTTACTAATGTTGATGATCATCTCAATGGAAGTCCGTGCCGAGTGTATTTTTCAGCTACTGCTGACAGCATTCCCTTTCATGAAAGTCATCTTATTACCATCAGGTGTCCAAGAGAAGGAGCTGAGAAACATACTGAGTTCTGTATAATTAATCTCTGCAAGCATATGTTCTTGAAATCCCATATTTTTAAAGGAAATGCCAGGTACAGTCACCAGTATGGAGACATTATCCCTGAAAACTCCACACAACAATGTTCTTCAGATGAACAACCTCTATTTTTTATTAAATGGAGGAAAACATATTTACTATAGAAAATTTGCGGGGGGGAGGGGGAGAAAATAAAATCACCCACAATACTATCCTGTCGTGCAGAAATAAGATCATTAAAATAATTTGTCTTTTCCTCCCAGACTTGTGTTCCATGGATTATTTCTCTTACATAAAACATGTCTTGAAGGTTATGCTGTGTATTTAGTTATCTCTGTATCATAGTACTATATCTTATTCTTTTGTGATAACACCCCACAAATTATTTAGTCATTTTCCTATTGTAGGAATGTCTTATATTCCTCACTTTATTCGGTCTTAGAAATATCATAGTGGCCACTTTTTGCATGCTGAGTTTACAGAATAAGTAAATTGATAGGGCTGATATTGAGGAGTGACAGAGGGCCTAAGAAAAACCCTCCAAGATAAAACTATTTTGTTATGTAACATTTAAAAGTATCCACATAATCTTATAGCCTGCCACTCAGTGTTATTCTACAAATCTTAGGAGATGCTGCCTTTATACAAAATAAATTCATTTGTTGCCACGTTTTCTGTCTTAGCATACTGCAATAATAGAAATTGAACTGACAGAGGAAAAAATCTATAGGATATGATTGTTGATAAATAATTTCCAAAAATATTCAAAATGCAGACCACACATCAAGTTAGGCCCCAAAACATTTGAAATTGAGTCAGCCTATTCTGGGTTGTGTTTCTGCACAGAACAGTAAAATGAGAAGTCCTAGGAGAGATGCGCTGTCGAGATCCCCTGCTCATTCCCACTTCACACCTGCTCTGTGCCTTTGAAGTTCACAGTGCGCCTTCAAAGCTCTATAGCCTACTGGCCATATCAGTCACATAGGGCCAGTTCAGTGCAGTTCCACAGGTCCCCACTCCTCAATGGCTTACAACTAAAAGAGTGTCTCTTTCCTACTAGTCACCAAATGTTGATCATGAGTGAGATTCAGACCTGATCTGTTCCATCTTTACTCCATGGCCAAGACTTTAGGAACAGCCACTCTCACTGATGTGCTGGTCTCATGGCAGAAAGAAGAAAGGCCAGTTCAGTTCCCAGCACTAAGAAAAAAAAAAAAAAAACAGAAGAAAGGCCAGCCACGCCCTTCCATTTTTCCTAAAAACTCCCTCATTGAAACCACCTGTTTCTTATTTGCTCTTATTTCACTGGTGAAAGCATATCCAGTAATGAAGCCTGAAGTCCCCATGATGCCAAGGAACAGGGTGGTGCGTCCTCTCCCCAGAGAGGGCAGCAGGAGCCTCACAGCCCCACCTAGTGCCAGGTAGAAAAGTATAAGGTCATCAGGGTCCAGAATTAAACAGAGCTGTTTTGAATCCACATAACACCCCTTCCTAGTTAACTATCTTAGGATTGTGTTAAAATTTTTAATTGTACTGAATTATATTCATAAGTTGGAATTTACCATCTTGGCCATTTTTTAATGCACATTTGCAATAGGGTTAAAATAAGGTTAAGGGCACTGATGCAGCTGTGTGAGATGGTCAAGACCTTCTCCACTGCACAGAACTGAAGCTCTCCATCCATGAGACCAGGTCCCATTCCCCTCCCCAGCTCCAGGCAACTGCCATCCTACTTTCCATCTCTGAATTTTACTATTCCATGTTATCACATATAAACAGAACCACACAGTATTTCTTTGTATGATTGGCTTATCTCATCTAGCATAATGTCTTCCAGGTCCATCCATGTAATAGCACATGTCATGATGTCATTCCTTTTGTTTTATTTTTGTTTTTTTTGGTACCAGGGATTGAACCCTGGGGCATTTAACCACTGAGCAACATCCCCAACCCTTCCTACTTTTTGTTTGTTTGTTTGTTTTTTGAGACTGGTTCTCAATAGGTTGCTTATAGCCTTGTTGGGTTGCTGAGATTGACTTTGAATCTTCTGTCCTCCTTTCTCAGCCTCTAAAACCACTGGGATTACGGGCATGGGCCACCATGCCTAGATCTTCATTCTTTTTAAAGGCATATGCAAATAGCCCCCTTTTGTTTATCCATTCATGTGCTGATAGATTGTGAAAATGATTGTGTTAACCTTTTCATTGTTGTAAATGAACATGAGTGACAAGTATGCATCTTTGTTTATTAACTCTGAGTTTTTCAAATAGGCACCGTGACAATGCAGGGAATTTTTAAAAAGAATATTCTGGAATTTCTCACACATTATGGACATTTACTATGCATTTGTTACTAGCAACAATAGAACCTTGAAAATGGAAGAAAGTTCATCTGGCCCAGAATCTCCCAGATAGTGTCATTCTTCCCTGTCATAATAAGGCAGATGATTATTCATGTGATTGTAAAATTCTAAGTGAAATATTAGTTTAATTTACTTTAAATACTATCAAACAATGTAATTAGCACATCCAGCTCATTATTATGTGAATGTTAATGTTTAGAATGTGGCTGAAATAAATGTTTATGCTTTTAAACAAGTGCGTTTTTCAAAAATAGCAAAATGATCAAAATGGAACATGTCTCTCTGGTGCTCAGGAAACACTGACATGATTTGAAAAGAGCTTTGAAACCCTCTGTTTTTCCTCTTTCATTTTTCAGATTTTTTTTTTCTTTTTGTCATTTCAAAGAGTATTCATTTCAGGCTGAACTCATTCAAGTCATCTATTTTGGGACTCACACAAGACAAATCCCAATTTTCAGTCCTATGTTCTGCCAGCCTGCTGTTGGGGGTCAGTGTATTTACCCAAAATTACTCAAACTTTCTATAACTTGTAAGCACCCATATTTTGGTAGGCCAAACCATGCTGAATGAAGGATGTTTTCTGAGCTCCATCAAATCAAGCTGTCCTTTTATGGTGCTGTCAGCCACAGGGAATCACAGGCGCTGGGAAAGTGTTCTAACAAGTGTGGGTTCATAGCATCTGGACTGGGCAACCAAATCTCTAGTATTTCAGTCCTAAGCAATTGCCCATATACATTCTTACAGATGTCTTATCACAGCATTGCAGTGTAGACAATCTGAGCTGATCTGTTAGTATCACATCACAAAAATTTAAAGGCAACAGAACAGTGTTAAAGAGGACACAATCAACCAAAGAACCCACCAGGAGGACAGTCTTGAACGGTGTTATTAGCCACATAACTGCACATGAGAGCTTTTTCCATCTGTAAGTCCAGCTGTATTTCCATCCTGGCGTGAGTCAATGATGTTTAGAAATTCCTCTGGAGAGGTAATTGTTTATATCACTTTCCCATTACAAATTCAGTTAACCAAATCACATTCTGTGCTTAAATCCACAAGAATAAGATATTTCAGCATGTTTTGGGCAGTTGTGATGCTGTTGAAAAATGAGTAATATGTTTGCTGTTTTGCAATTGACAAGGAACTGAATCCCTAATGTCCCATCCATCCATATTAGGGAGTGCTTCTGACCACGTCCACCCGAGTCCCCCAGAACCAGTTTCCTCTCCAGGTTGCTAAGCTGTGGGTCCATGTTTATAAATCTATGAGAGTTTCATTAATCCTCTAATGGAATTCTCATTAAATTTTTAGTGTTTTGCCTTATTTTTCTCAAAAATTGATTTGAACTCAGAAAAAAGACTTTAAAATATGGATTCTCTGTGGCAATTTTTCACATGTGTAGCTATTACTTCACGAGAATAAATCTTATTTTTGAGTGCCTCTCATTTTGCCCATCTCATCTTACAACACTGGCTTGAAAATCATCCACACTTCATTTCATGTGACTTTAATCTGCTCCTTTGGCAATTTCTCTCAGCCTCTCTGTGTGTCAAAACAAGTCCAAATGCCTGCCTTTCCTGGTTCACCCTCAAGCATCCCTCTAGTGGTGGATAAAGGAACTTGTGTATCTGTATTGTCAGTTTGTCTTCTGGGGGACTTGAAGTGCATTAAATCCTTAAAGTATGTGTTGAGCCAAGTGTGGTGGCACAAGCCTGTAGTCCCAGCAGCTTGGGAGGCTGCAGCAGGGGGATTGCAAGTTCAAAGTCTGAGCATCTTAGAGAGGTTCTAAGCGAGTCTCAAGATAAAACATAAAATCAAGAGATGGGGATATGGCTCATTGGTGAAGCGCCCCTGGGTTCAACCCCTGGCCCCAAAAAATTAAAGTAAAATAAATTATGTGTTGAATATGATAACATGCAATTTCTCACAGTTTAATTGAAATGCCCCCTTTAAAGGAAGTTTTTCTATTCTGTTAATTTTTCTTTTTCCTGATTCCATCTACATACCATGCCTTACCAGAGAGTCCCTGCAGTCGCCTCGGTGCTCAGCAGGTATCTGCTCATGTAAAACAGTACTCCATGCTCAAATCAGTTTTAATTTCTCCTTTTTGCATTGCAAGCTCCCAGTCAGCCTCCTGGGAATGTGGTTTGGAATGCTACAGACACTAAAGTGTTACTTAATTGGGAACAAGTAAAAGCAATGGAGAATGAATCAGAAGTAACAGGCTATAAAGTAAGTTGAATCATTTGCAACACTGTATTTTCCCTTTTTCACTTATACTTTGCAAATCTTTAAAAATTTTGATGATATTATTTCAGTAATCCAATTTTGACATAAACATCAAGTTTTTCATAAAAGGGTATACTACCAAACTCTCTGAATTGTTAAATACAGATTTACATGAAATAATGCTGCTCACATGGGAATTGTGGACACGATGTTTGTGCATTGTGTTAATCAGCTTTCTATATTTCTAACAAGCTCCTCCAGGGGAGAAAGCTGCTCTTCCCCACCTCCTTGATTTTGAGAGCATAATGATCCTAGTGTCTGCTAATCCATAATCCAGGACCTATGCATGGAGCTGGGAATGTGTTTTTGTATTCTGATGTGGACAGAATGACAAAATAATTTCAGAGCAACGAGAGTATGTGAAGAAAGTAAAAGAAGGTAATGTAAGAATGAAGTGTATTTGTTCGTGCGTTTTAGGTATTCTATAGGACTAGCAGTCAAAATAGCGTGCAAGTGCTGTACACAAACAAAACTTCAGCTGAACTTGTGCTGCCCTTTCAAGAGGACTACATTATGAAGTCAAGGCTACCACAGATGGAGGGGATGGCACCAGCAGTGAGCAGATCAGGATTCCAAGAATAACCAGTAAGTTGGTTGGACTCAGCTTCCCCTTGACCTGCGTCAGTGTTGTTAGCCACCAGGAGCCCATCAGCCACTGCCCCTCCCTCCACCCACCCTTTCCTCCCAGCATGCCCTTCATGTGAACACAAGGTGATTTTGCAACATGAGCAAGTAAAACCAGGAAGAAAAACTCTAGAGTGGTGCAGAACAGGGAAAAATATGAGCACAGAAAGGAAAGACATGGAAAAGTAGTTTAAAACCCCATTCATTTGAATTATTTCCCTTATTTATTGCACCTATAGATTGCCTAGAATAGAATTCCCAAAGCAGTTCTCATGGGCAAGCCTGAACCCATGCCCTGTTTTTAAGACCTCTGATATTCCAGTTGTATGCCTCCTAAAAACTATATATGGATCTTATCAATTCTTTCAGTAGGAAAATCAGCATTGGCAAAGTCATGAAACTTTTACACGTGGCACACAAAAAAAGATGACATTTTTAAAGAAATGTGTTCCAAGTTTCAGAGGAATTTCATGCTCTTTCCTCTTAAAATCCTAATGAAAGCTATTTCACCATTGAAAGTACACTTTTAGGGGGCTGGGGTTGTGGTTCAGTGGAAAAGAACTTGCCTGACATGTGTTGAGGCACTGGGTTCCATTCTCAGCACTGTAGATAGATAGATAGATAGATAGATAGATAGATAGATAGATAGATAATAGATAGATAGATAGATAGATAGAAAGAATGAATAAAGGTTCATTGACTACTAAAAATATTTTTAAAAAAATAAAGAAAGTAGACTTTTAGAGTGAAGAGGAACAAACCTCAGCATACATATTTTTATCAGTGACCATGGAAGAGAACTTGTATCTTCACTTTGAAATCCTGTGTCTGGAGTTTTCAGGCCTCAATTTAAGTAACACGGAGCCTACTCTGTCTTCATAGTCTATTCTACAATCCTCAGTGACGTAGATAACTTTGTTCCCTGTTTTCATTTATCGACTGTGGTTTAGTCTATATAGTAGCAGGTGACCAAGACTGAAGCAAGTTTCTTTAATCTTGAAAAAGAAAATGACTGAAGAAAATGGGAGAGACCAACCCTTGCAGGAATTCTCTCTTTCTATGAAATCATAACCTGCCACACTTGAAGTAAAAGTAATAAGAAAATGGGGGCTACCTGTCTGTAAATAAGTATGTAAACAACTATTTCAGACTGCAGAGATTTGTACATCTGTGTGTGCTTCAGGAGACCCAAACAGGATCAGGTTGCTAACTGTTATCTGCTGAGGCTTTACAGTAGGGAATGGTCCTTGCTTCTTGCATTGTGCAGGGTGTCAGAGTTAGCATAACAGCGTGGACAGAGGGGCACTGTTCAAAGAAGCAGCTTCTGTGCTTTTGCGGGGACAGACGCCACCGTGGCATTTTCAGGCTGCTGAGTCAAGAGCAGCCTTTTCGTCTGATGTCTGTGGACTTGCTGAGCTTGCACAGACCAGTGCCTGCACGAGGCCGTCTCTGAAAATGGAGCTTTCATCGATTGCATTTTAAAAGATGATGTCTTGTATTAAGTACGATAATTCATCTGCATAAAATAGAAACAAGTAGATTTTCCAGACATTCATCCAATGACGTTTTCTTTCATTAAACCATCAAGTTATCTGAAATTGTTTGTGACCAGGTATCATTAATGGCAAAATGACTGACTTGGATTTTTTTCAATTTCAATTAAAGTTAAATAATACTAGATAAACAAAGCTTAGATTCATTTAAGAAATCCTAAACACGTCGGTATTTTTATGGATACCCTTGGTAACACCTATGTATTACACTGATCGATAAAATAAGGACTTGTAGTCCCAGGTTAGGTTCATGCCATGATTTGATTTTGACAGGAAACCCATCACTTTTGTCTGCGTCTTAGTCCTTCAGAATGCTGTAAGAATACACCCTGGACAGGGTGTCTTATAACTACAGAAATTTAACTTTTCACAGTTCTGGAGACTGGGAACTCTTATATTAAGATGCAGCTAGTTCTGTGTCAGTTGTCAAAAGCTCATTTCCTAATGTCACAACACTGGAGCTAGGATGTCAATGTGTGATTTTCAGGAGACATATGCATGCATTCTCTACCACTCTGACTACCTGTTAATACAGTCCTCCTTTATTTTTTTATTTATTCTAATGAGGTCTATATGACAGGAGAATGCAATTTGATCCATTGTATACAATCGCAGCACAACTTTTCATTTCTCCAGTTGTACAGGATGTAGCATCTCACCATATGTGCAGTAATACATGTACCTAGGGTAATGATGTCCATCTCATTCTGCCATCTTTCCTGCCCCCATGCACCATCCCTACCCTCCCTCCCCTTGGCCCAATCACAGTTCGACCATTTTTCCCATGCCCCCCCCACTATGGATCAGCATCTACTTATCAGAGGTATAGTCCTTCTTAATGAGCTGTTTATCATCTTTGACAGATATGGATGCAAGAGGATCCACATCAGCCATCTCGAATGTTCACCCCGTGTCAAGTTATATACCTATGGTACTATTTTTCCTTGTAAATGCCCTATGGTGATATTTATTCTTTTTTATTATTTACTGGAAAGTTCATTGGTTACCATAATAAGTGCTTTCATGAAACACAGTGATTATGCATGGTTTTTTTTCCAACTTTGTGTTTTTAACTTTCTACTTCATTATAGGTAAAATAAGAGTATAATAAAACAACAGTAAATCCTTTTAGAGGAATCTGAAATGCCTTAATATTTACTTGATAAACCAAAGGAATTTACATGTTACATACTGCAAACTTTTGATACAAATGTTCTTAAGCTATGAGTTTAAGCACTGCCTATGGAGAAAAACCTCCACCCCGACATACACACACACACACACACACACACACACACACACACACAGAGTTTCTTATTTGCATTGGAAAACTCTTCATTTATTCCAAAAACTCTTTTCCAGTTATGAAAGCATTGTTTGAAGAGTTAATAAGTATTATTTTAAAGATTTAAATGATTTAAACCCCACGGGTTGAAAAATACATTTAAACACTTACCCTGCTGGAAGCGGGTGGTGTTTGTGATTCAGGAGTGTTTTTGGAAAATGCTGCTCTGGAGCAGAGGAGGGTGACCTGGTTCAGTGTACTCACTACTAAATGTCTGTGAGACTCTAGAAATCACTCTGCTCTCTGTACCTCTCAATTATTCATCTACAAAATGTGGAGGTAATAATAACCATCTGATCTGCCTCTGCCCCATGAATTAATGGTTAAAAGATAAAGAAGGACCCACGAAAGGGCTTTGTCACCCCAAATGCCATGTCCCTTTGCGAAATACTTGCATGAATTTCCCTGAGCATTTGAAAGTCATTTTCTAAACTTGCATTCCAGTATGCTTTTTCCTTCAATGATAGAAAATGGAAATAAGCACATTTCATCCTTTCTCAAAATTTAAAACAAAACTAGAACAGGAATTGTTTTCTTCACACCTGAGAATAAACTTACAGGCTTTATTAAAATGCAGTTGAGAAAATAAGTAGCACCCTGAATGTCAACCCAAATGTTAAACAAAATCCACACAATTCTTCCTTTCCAATTTCTGATTCCATTAAAGGACCCTCTCTCTTTTGGATGGCGGAGATTTTTTTTTTTTTTTAATGAAATCTCACTGCCTATTGCAGTGAGTCAGGCAGGCATTTTAGTTCCTGAGTTAAATTGGTAATAGAACCACAGCGATGTTGCTGGCTTTGATGTGTATGACTCAGTCTTTCAATATGTGGTTTTCAAAGCATCGTTGGAGACACTGCTTCATAGCAATATGTAAAGAATATATGAAAATCAGCAGATGAGTGTTAGTCATTCAAAATCAGTTTTTTTTACCTCTTTCCTACCAATTTCACATTTTGCTGTAACTTGTTCGTCTTTCCAGAGATATCAGAATTTGAAACCAACAAACAGTTCATCTCTCAAGAAAGATAACGAATTAGCAAAATTCTAATACCATTTTATATTTAGATTACATTTAAGATAAACTAATTATATACAAAGGAGAAAAGTATGACTTTCTCTGTAGTGTCTGTATATACTGTATATATCTAGAAAAAATCTGAATGACAAGTAGATTTCATATGACCATTGTTATTTCCAGTCAAAAAGTGGGGAAACATTCTCCAATACTTGTATTTTATTCTACATGTAATGGAGTTGTACCTTTTTATTATCTAGTAATTCCTATAATATGCTCCTATACTTTTCATTTTCAAGATGATGACTCTTGTTCCATGTTATTTCTAGCAGTATATCTCCATGAGATTTGGACATTGTTTCATATTGAAAAGGATGAAATTGATCTTTAAATTCCTGTGTGTGTATCCTATGGTTATCTGTATGTATTATTTTCTATTATTCTAATAAAATTTATAACCTTCAAGTGCTCCTGCATTATTCATTGTGGTAAAAGAAGAATAACTACCTGGAAAAGCATTTTGTTGCTGTGACCTAAAGATCTGGTAAGAACAACTTAGAGAAGGAAAAGTTTATTTTGGCTCAAGGTTTCAGAGATTTAGTCCAAGGTCGGTGGACTCCATAGGTGTTGACTGAAGTGAGGCAGAACATCATGGCAGAAGACAGTGGAAGAGGCAAGCAGCTCAGAACAACCAGGAAGCTCTATTCAAAAGGGATAAAACATAAACCCTAAGGGCATGCCCCATGACCCATCTCCTCCAGCTGTATTCTACCTATCTACAGTCACCACCCAATTAATCCATTCAAGTGGATTGATGCACTGACAAGGTTACAGCTCTCATAATCTCATCATTTCACCTCTGAACATTCTTGAATTGTCTCACATATGAGTTTTGCGGGGGACATCTTGTATCTAAACCATAACAAACTGTAATAGCTGCACTGATGCTATCCTTTCTTGTATTTTCAACCAGCATTAACTTTTCATCTTTTAACAGGACATCGTTTAATTATTTTATACCCTACTGATTCAGTAAAATGAGCAATTTGTAACAGTGATCTCTACATTAAAGCTATTTCAGCTGTAAGGTGATGAGAAAGAAAGAATAAAATTTACTTTATATCGTTAAGATATCTAATTTCTTTTTTTTCTTTAATGAACCAGTTTTTTCCTCAAATTGTTATCAATTCATGACACTGTTCACAGACTGTCTCTTTGGTATCAATGTTATAGTACTATAACATTGATATTAGTGCTATAAAAAAGATTTTATTTTTTAATTAGTAAGCATTCTAAATGTTATTGTTAATATAAGGAGAATGATAACTAAAATTCTAATTCAATCATTTTCTTTCTTGAGGATTGAATTTGTGTAAAATCCAGTGAGGAAACTGTAGGGGTATGTGTGTGTGTGTGTGTATGTGTGTTTAAATTTAAGGGGAGTTGCAATGGGTACATTTGTCTACCTTTTGAAGGGGAAATAATTAGAAAATATGCAGACAGCGTATCTCTAGCAGTCCTGTCCAGGGCTAATGGACATGCAGAATCAAGTTCAGCCTGAGTCATGCTTCCTGGATTGTGGTAACAACTTCACCAGTCCTGATTGTGCAACCTTATTCAAGTTTCCTTGCTTCTCTGAGCTTCACTTTCCCTACATGCAGAATGGGGACCATGGTAATGTTACACTCACGTGGTCATGAGATCTTTAGCCAGTGAATTGAAAGCTTCCTCTTACTGGGGCTGGGAGGTAGGAAATGGAATGAGATGAGCAAGTCTGTGCATTAGAGCTCAGCTTCATTCTTCCCACCAATAGGAAATGAGCAACAAGGATGGCAGAACTTGGTTTCTCTTTGAGCTCTTTTTCAATGTCTGTTCACCGTGAAGAGAGCTGTGATTCCAAGAATTTCTAGAGGATGGAGTAAAGCGATTCTGGGATCAGATTTTTTTTTTTTTTGTTAAGATGCAAGGTTGACAATGTTAAGTAACGTAAATGTACTGTGTGTGCCAGACACAGAGCTAAGCCTTTACCTGTGCTAAGTTATCTGCCTCTGATCTCACTGGGGAGGTTCTCATAGCCCATTGTACAGAGTAAGAAACAGGCTGAGGAAGATTAAGTGAAGGTCATAGTAAAATGGGGTTCAGGGAAGATTTGGTGCAACCCATAAGCTCTTAACATGGGTAGGCTGTTAGTCCCTCTTGAAATCAAATCCATAAGCTATAGACTCTGAGTAAGAATCTTCAGGATGAATTTGTGGTGTACTTTATCTTCTATTATGGATCACAGTTCAAATTAGGGAACTTGGGTATCCTTAGTTTTCATTATCCATTTAAAAAACATTTTGGAGATGGCTTCTGCTGTTTTTCAAAAATTTCTCCATTTCCAATGAAAACCAAACAGTATAACAAACATAAAGAAAATGTTAAAATGAAAGGACTGTATCAATTTTTTTTAAATTTTAAATCCCCCCTGCCATTTTGTACTCTTATAATGCCAGCATTTTTATTAAAATGAATCCTAATTGGGTTCTTTTTTTCTAAAGTATTTTACCCTTTTAAAAACTGAAAATTGCCCTGTTATTATTCATTGTAATTTGGATACATTTCAGCAAATATTGGAGGTAAATCAACTCACAACAGCAATTACAAAATTAGCAATTAGTAAATTTTACCATTCTTTTGAAAGAAAATATGTAAACAGATTGGAACATCGCTCATTTAAACTGTTAGGTTTTTCTGCTGTTCAAATGTAAACCCAGTGCCCTAATTTAACATGTCTTGCTTACATGAAGGAAGTAATTACCTTGTGAACTTGCACAGAATTAATGCACTGATAAGAGAATTAAACTTGTAAGAGAAGAATGCTTCTCTTATTCGTCAGTGTTCATTCTTTACTCCCACTCTCTGCCTGTTGAAATTATCTTAGAGCCTTGATCATTAGTAAGTGGGAAAGGAAAAGAACTAGATACTGTATAATTGGGTATTACCTTGAAAATTTCAAAAGAAAAACAGGGAAATGATAAGGATGGCAAATTAGCAGATGTACTTTGGCATCATACAGTAGAATGTGACAGACGCCAGCTAATAAGGAGTGCATCTCATGGAAACCCCATTGGGATGTCATCGGTGCATTGGCATTTCCAATGTATCCAGGCAAAAAGGACTTTCCACCCAAGGCGACATTGGAGGATGACACCAAGATGCACTCACTAGGGTCTCTGTCTGAGGTACAGTACTCTCCTTGTACAAAGTTCATCTTCATTGGCTCAGTACCTACTTGTGGAATGAAACCAGTAAATTTCTCACCATTTCTTCTTACCCTCTCCTATTTTCTTCACTTTTTTCTTGTCTCCCTTGCTGACCCTGGAGATTATAAATGTTGATCAATTGGAGAAGAAGACTTATTATATACCATATTGGAAACAGTGGTAAACAGACCATCTGTACTGAGGAAGTTAACAGATTTGTGAAGAGAGTCGATCCCAGTGGTTAATAACAATTGTTTCTAGATGTCTAGTTAGAATCCTAATCATGTCCTTCCATAAGTGTGTGACCATAAGCAAGCAGGTGAATCCCTACAAGGAAAGAATCTTCATCTCTGAAATGGCACTAATGGACAGACCTGTCTTGTAGGACTGTCACCTGAGCTGATTCATCATTGTCTCATGAGTAATCAAGAACATACTCTAGTAAGTTAATAACATCATTGTCATTATTATTAAGGCTTAAGTTCTGGATGAGTCTTTAAAGACCAACCATTGCAGTATCTCCCTTAAAGCACGTTCCATTCCATCATTAGGAACTAATGATGGAGCTCCTCTCGGGGAGCTACCTTCAGTAATAAAAGTGAAGAAGGTACTGGTGTTTGGGAAGACTGAGGTGGTGTTTCCATAGCTTCTAACACAGGGGTGGGAGCATGCCCAGAACTCAGCCTCTCCAGCTGTTGTCCTTCATCCCTCAAGGCAGCTCCCAGACGGCCATAGCTCACGATGTGGCCACTGACAAGATTAGCAATGTGACTGACCCAGAAAAATGATGAATAGGAAACTAAAGCTTTACTTGTGCTTTAAGAGTGCCTCTGCTTTTAAGTAAATAGAGCCAACATATAACTGAGCTAAACAAGCACCACTCGACCTGGAAGGGCTGGTCTAGTCCACAGAGAAGTCCTGTACATTAGTCCTGAAAGCCTGATTACCTGGGAGCATTAACAGTCTTGGCACAGAGGAATGATATTGAGGAAAAGGATCTAGTCGCCTGAAGCCATTGGAGAGCACCTCACAGAGGCCCCTTTTCAGAAGAGCTTGCTATTCTTGTGTTCTTACCTGGGACAGGCTCCCTCAAACTGCTGGGACCACCCCCACAAGAGACAGAGAAGCTCCCCCCAGGCATAGAAGCTGAAAAGGCCAATGTCTTTAGCCTCTCCCTTCAGCAATTCAACAGCTGCCTCTGTGCACCTCTGACTATGCCCTTTTTGTGCAAAAGAAAGCCAGCCTCTCCTTGTAATTCTCCTCTTCTGTAAGGGAAAATGCTACAAAACGCATAAAGAATGGGGTTGGCGTGCAAAAATATAATTGCCTCATTCCATACTTTGAAAGATTCAATTCACTGTAATAAAGTAAATCTCAACAAGGAGAGAATAATGGGCATGAGTCAAGATTTGAACCTTCTCAAGTGAAGGATAAGGGGAGAATGAGTGGTAAGTCTACTTTCCGATGTACTAGTGACTGAAAATATGTCACTCATTTTCAACTGACATTTACCTTTTGCAGAAGTCAAAGAGAATTTTTTTAATGCACAGCCCCCTATGTCCACCCATGAGATTCATTAGGTACCACAGAAGGAATCCTGTTTGCAACCCCCGTGCTCTTTAAAAGCAGGTAACAGGCTACAGGTGTTGCTCAAGGTGGTGGAGTCTCCTGGGTAAGCATAGACACTGGAACTTACTTAGCATGCTCCCATGAAGCTGCCTGGGACACACCGCAGACAGGAACTTGCCAGGCAAAGATTTTCCAGATCTGAGCAACAGGGTTGGTAGGAAGGAAGTTATGCAGAGCTTTGAGGTCTGCAGTCTGCTCTTGGTATGTTATATATAAAGTGCCCTCTTGAAGTTATGATAGAAGAGAGTCTGAGAAATGATTCTGGGCTTTGGAATCAGCCAGCCAGCAAGTAAGTTCTGGAACTGACACTCAACTGCCTGGAGCACTTAGAGTAAGTTGCCAAATTTCTTTCTTCCTTATTTCTTTCCCGTGATACAAATATTTTAGAGCATTTTGGACTTGAATGCACAGGTAAGATAATTTGTTTTTAAAACCTACCAAGAGACTGGTGCTCCCTAACAACAAAAGTGAGGGTAATTTTAAAACCCTGTTTTTGGTAAATATATTTTTAGCAGATAAAGCCATATATATGAATTGAATGTATTACTGAGGTAGTATGTAATGGTAACAGGTGAATATATTAGGTAGTGTTCAAATCAGGCTAAACATATCCAGCTCTTCAAGCATGCAACTCCTTCTTTCCCGTGAAGATCTTTGTCCAATGCTTCTATTCAGCAGCTTTGTCAAAAGTCAGCCCTCTGCGGATGTGTGGTTGACTTCTGGGCTATTCCATTGCTTCCCGTCTTTGTGTCGTTTGTGCCCGTCCCCCGCTGTTTGGATCACTACATATTTAGACTGTTTTGAAGTCAGGTATTCTGATACCTCCTGTTTCCTTCTTTGTGCTCAAAACAGCTTTGGCTATTTCACATTTTTGTTTTTTTTTTTTGTTTTTTTTGTTTTTTTTTTCATGCTTCCACATAAATTTAATCACTTTACGTTTCTTTTCCTGGCATATAAAATGGAGCTGAGATGCTCCTGCCTGGGTTGGTGTGATCATTAAAAATAATCTGAGGGCTGGGCTGGGAGGTAGCCCAGGCTGCGAGGTTGCACTCAGCTTGCGCCCAGCCTGGGCTTCGATCCCCCAGCGCACGCGCAGCCCCACCCCACACCCCCCACCGAGGGAGAAAGATGCTGGAGCAGCGGGAGGAAGCCGGCTAGGGCTCCTCAGCAGCCGCCGCTGGCTGAGGAGAAAACTGCACCTCAGCCAGGTGAGTAGGTAAGGAACCTGACAGAAACGTCCTAAATGGTAAAACAAACAAACAAATAAACAAACAAACAAAAAAAAAAAACACCGACGGAGGGGCCGGGGCGTGGCTCGTAGTGAGGGCTCAGTGAACGCTCGCCGGCACGTCCACCTCAGCCCCGAGAAAAATAAATAAGTAAAGGTATCGGGCCCTTTTACGACCAAAACATTAAAAATAATAATAATAAATAAATAAAAATAAGCAGAGAGGCCCAGGGGCCGGCGAGGGGCCCGGAGCCAGCAGAGGAGCCAGGGCGGGCATCGAGAGGGCAGGGGACCAGAGGCCAGCGCCTCCGACACCTCCCTGGAGCAAGGCTGAGGCGGGCCCGGGGCCTCTGGGGATGGGGCTCAGGAAAGCAGGCCCAAGGGGTCCCAGGGGGTCCCCCGGGGTGGCCCGCGGGAGCCCTCCTCAGCCCGAAAATCCAAGCCCTTCCCAGAAATCTGAGCCCTTTGCAGGTGGGAAGACGCCCTGGGGCTTGGGAGGTAGAATTTACATCTTGAAAAGGCCTCGTCAGCAAAAGCACTAGGCAGATTCCATGCAGTCCCTCCAAATAAGTGACATTCTTCACAAAACTAGGAAAAATAAAAAATAAAAAATCCTTAAGTCCATGCAGAAGTGACCCAGAATAGCCAAAGGAATCCTAACAAGTACAGAGAAGCAGTACCTGGTCTGAAATTATATTACAGACCTGTGGTTGAATGAATGAATGAATCAATCAATCAAATTAAAAATTAAAAAAGCAGCATGGTATGGTCACCAAAACAGACATGAAGACCAATGTAACAGAATAGAACACAAAACCTACACCCATCTGATACTTGACAAAGGTGCCAAAAATCTATGTGGGAGAAAAGACCTCCTATTCATCAACTTGTGTTGAGAAAAAAATTGAATAGCTATATGTAGAAAAAAATGAGACTAGATCCCTATCTCTTACCCTGCACAAAACTCAAAATGGAACAAAGTTGAGGAATTAGACCCAAAACCTTGCAACTGCTGGAAGAAAATATAGGGTTAACACTCCAACATATAGATGCAGGCACCACTTCCTTAACAAGACCCCCCCCCAGAGCACAAGAAATAAAACCAAGAATCAGTAAGTGGGATGCCATCAAACTAAAAACCTTCTGCACAGAATGACTGAGAGTGTGAACAGAGCCTGCTGAACAGGAGAAAATCTGGGTCGGCTACTCCTCTGACAGGGGACTAATTTCCAGAATATACAAAGAACTCAAAAAACTGAACACCAAAAAATACATAAGTAACCCAGTCAATAAATAGGCAAAAGAACTAAATACAAACTTCTCAAAGATTAAACGCAAATGGCCAATAAAATTTATGAAAAAAAAAAGTCAACATCTCTAGCCCTCAGGGGAATGCAAATCAAACTACACTAAGATTTCACCTCCATTCAGAATGGCAATGATCAAGAATGCAAACAATAGCACATTCTTGGGAGAATGTGGGGGAAAATGTACAATTGTACATTGTTGGTGAGACTGTAAACTAGTATAACCACTAGGAAAGAAGTAGGGAAATTCCTCAAAAAATCGGGGTGGAACTACCATATGACAGATACCCATTCGTTGATATTTAAAAAGAAACGAAACCCTAAAATCAGTATACTAGAGCCATACAGCCACCTCACAATAGCTAAATTATGGAATCAACCCAGTTGATGTTCAATAGATGAATGGATTAAGCAAATGTGATTGAGATACACAATGGAGTTCTCATTTACCATAAAGAATGAATTTGTGGCATTTGCTTGTAAATGGATGGAAATGGAGACTACCTGGCTAGGTGAAATAACCAAACTCAGAAACTCAAAGGTCGAATGTTTTCTCTCATATAGGGAAGCTGGAGTAAAATGAAGGAAAGGAGGGGGAAGGACAGGATAGCATTAAGATACAGGGAAGATCAGTAATCTAGTAGGAGGCAGAAAGGCAGAGTGGAGGAATGGGAAAGGGGAGGCAACATGGAATGAATTCTTAAACAACCATTTTCTGTGCATATGTAAGTAAACTTCACGTTTATAAGTAAAATGTGCCAACCAAATATAAATAAGTGGAGGAAAAGGAAGTTAACAGAGTAAAGAAAACAGGGGAGGGGAAGAGGACAGGAGGGAGAACCATGAACTGAATTCAAATTCCAGGCAGGCATGATTTTGTTGGGATGAACCCAACTACTATTATGTAACTATAAAGCTGTGATTTAAAAAAAAATTGTCAGTATAAAAATATCACTTAACTTGCAAGACAAATGACTGTCAAATATATTCTGTAGATACACTGGGCATTGGATAGCTGTCTAGTCTAGAATCTAATTTCATCCTTAAAAATTATTGAAAATCATAGATAGTTTAGATAGTTTTCTAGAAAAGGGTAAACGTTTTGGGAATGCAAACTTCAGAACAATCTGTCAGTGGTACTTAGAAATTGATTCTAGACAATCATGGGTGAGGTTTGGGATGACAAAAAAGCATTAATATGAAAGCTTCGTGTCTAAAATAAATAAGAATATGATATGAATTGGGGAAGCGTGAGAGGTTTACATAATGAACCCTTAATAAGATATATTTTCTTCCTTCACAGTATTATGTATTTTCCTATTTCCAAGTTAAAAAAAAAATCTTTTCTGTTACGTATCCATATCCTAAGATGGGTAGTGTTTATTTTTTCAATGAAATGTGCCTTTAACATTTTGCTACTGGCTTATAAAAGCATCTGACGCTGGCTTATTTCAAACTACTTTATTTTCTTAGAAATTGGGTATGTGTCTGAATCTTGAAAAGAGTTCCATAAATACCGTCACTTACAGGAGTTACGAGAGCTTGTTTATTATTGTTTTACTTGTCTACTCACATAACAGCCAGTGTCTCTAGGGCAGGGAATTCATTTGTTTGCTTTGGGCTTTGTGTTTTTGGCATATTATATGCAGCTTGATAATTGGTAGGCAATCAATAAATAAAAGCATTATTAAAATGAATCTGAGAATGGGAGTTCCGGATCATTTTCTTCCATCTTTCAATCAGAGGTAATCTCCTTATTCCTATTTCCTTCTAACTGACATCCATGCATGAATCATGGGAAAAGACATGAAATGTCTATTCTCTTAATTAACCAAACACTGCAGAGTTTCTCTTTTCCTCCAGTGAAAGACAGATGCTGAACTCAGAATCACAAGTGATCAGGCACAGTGGGGGTGAAATGTGCCATGCCTTCTCTCATCAGCCCAGATGATTTGCTGAAGTGTTCTTGTGTCTGATGCCTATTGGGATAAAAGACACTAGATTCCCTAATATGTAAAAATGAGACTATAACCATCACAGCCACTCAATAAGGTTGTTATGAGAATGAACAGCAGGACTGAGGTCACAAGCCAAGTGCAGTGTGCATACACAGGAGTTCAATAAACAGTCGTGATTCACAGTGACTTGACCTTGTGCTGCAGGGTGCTTCAGATCAGGCTCCTATTGAATTTGGGGACAGGAAATCAGTTGTGTAAACAAAATCATTCTGTTCTTCAACTCGCCTAGACTTTCTCAACATAAATAATAGTTGTTTTTTTTTTCCTTTCCTCTTGGATGATTGCCATATTTTCCTTACCTTGTCCATCTATATGTACTCTCCCACTAAAAATAGTATATTTAAAAGAAATGTTTAATGGGGACATGGGACGTAATGCAACATCAAGTGTTTGTGTGTGTGCAATTTATGTTATGGTCTTATTCCTCTTGAGTGTGCCTCCTGTGTCCATTATATGGCTCTTCATGCTGGGGCTGGAATGTAGCCCTTAGCCAGGGAAACTATAGCTGTGTCCTCACAGAGCTTCTGTTCTGTGAGGAATAGGAGGCAGGAGGCCAGTGAGCCAAAGATAAATTGAAAACACCAGACAGGGAAGGAAACAAATGGATGTGTGGGCAATAGGAGGAAAGAAGGACTTATACCTAGCAACTTGAGAGGCTGAGGTAGGAGGATTGCAAGTTCAATGCCAGCTTCAGCAACTTAGTAGGCCCTAAGTAACTTAGCAAGACTTGGTCTCTAAATAAAATATAAAAGAGAGGTGGAGATGTGGCTTAGTGGTTAAGCACTCCTGGGTTCAATCCCTAGTACCAAAAGAGAGAGAGAGAGAGAGAGAGAGAGAGAGAGAGAGAGAGAGAGAGAGAGAGAGAGTCTCTAAACAGAAGCTGGCTTATCAACACAAAGGCTTTGAGGCAAGAATAAAGATTGGATGGGGAAAATAGACCAGATTAAATAGATGAGAATCCAGAGAGTGTCTAGGGCCTTAAAGACTGTGAGAAGGAAGTTGGGTTTTATGGCCCAATAAAATAGGAAGCAATATAACATTTTATGCAGAATTTTTTTTTGGCACCAGGGATTGAACCCAGGGCATTTAACCATTGAGATACACCCCCAGCCTTTTTAAAAAATGTTTTTAAGTAGAGACAGGGTCTTGCTGTGTTGCTTAGGGCCTTGCTAAATTTGCTGATGCTAGCTTTGAACTTGAAATCCTCCAGCCACAACCTCCCAAGCTGCTGGGATTATAGGTGTGTGCCACTGTGCCTGACTTAATTGGCTTTTTAAAAACATTCTCCTGGCTGCCTGTCGGCACATGGATTGAGTTGGGGAGACCTGCCAGGGGTTTCTTGTGATAGTTCCAGGGGGAACCTGTTCTGGGCAGGGCTCAAGTGAAGGAACTGTGATGGACAGGAATGAAGTCACTTTCCAGAATGGGGGTTCAGTTTAGTGTTATATTGAAGAATTTGATGGAAGAAATGAGAAGATAGAAATAAATAGTGACTGTTAAAATTGTTTTCCTCTTGTTTTTGCTTAATCATCCAAAGTAAAACTCAAAGGACAACACATTTTAGATCATTCCAAAAAATTCCCTATATAATAACCCAATTTTTTCTTTCCTTGGGTCCTTGGTCTTATTATTTGTACCACAAGTGATTAGCATATTCTCTTCAGATAAAATTAAATTTTTAAATTTTTTTAAATTGAGTTTATCTTAAAAAGGCAGTATCAAATTATTTTCAAAATCATAGCACCTTAGGAAACCCAGATGAGTTTTTAACTGTATAGTGTTTCTAAGACTGGTAGTATTTTTCAGCATACCAGTGCTTTCTGGTTATATATAAAAGGTGCATGATCCTATTGAATTTTGTAGATTTTTCAAGTTCTTCTAATTTATTAGCAGACTTTTTTTGTTGTTGTTGTTTTGGGGGAAAAAAAGGCTCAATAAATTTATCCTAATCTTTTTTTTTTTTTGGCAGGGGAGTTACTGGGGATTGAACTCAGGGGCACTAGACTACTGAGCCACAATCCCCAACCTTAGTTTGCACTTTATTTAGAGACAAGGTCTCACTGAGTTGCTTAGTGCTTCACTAAATGCTAAGGCTGGCTTTGAACTGGAGATCCTCCTGCCTCAGCCTGAGCTGCTGAGATTACAGGTGTGGGCCACTGTGCCTGGCTTACCCTAATCTTTCTAATAATGAAGATCCCACTCCATAGAGATAGGTTAGATATTTGCAGTCACAGAATGAGTAAAACCCAGAGGTGCTGGTTTCTGAAATTCCCTGTGTGTAGGTCCCCAATTTTCGACTAACCATCCATACCAGTTTATTTTGGCAAAGTATTGAACAGTCATTAATGTAGTGATTTAAACTAATCTTAACATTTTAGAAAGCTTACTTGGTAAGATTTCTGTCTGCGACATTGATATTTTATCAAAAGTTTTATCTGATGGTGTCTGGCAAAGAGAAGGGCAGCATACTATTGAACCACATTCAGTTTTAATTTGACTAAATACCAAAAAAGTTTCACAAGTCAGCATTACATGTAGAAGTAATAGCTTACTGCCCTTTCACTTCTATATAACACTATGTCAAAAACATTATATCTGCCAATATGTGATTCCGCAAGCGACCTTTGGCATTTGGAGCATGTATTCTCAAGCATCATTAGAGATTTCATGCCAAACCCAATAACATACTTCTGTGTTGTTTTCAAATGCCTCCCAAAGCAAAAGGTTAATGATCAATAAAACGCACTGAAATGGTTCTTTTTGTTGCCATAGCTCATCTATTTCTCTTTTCACTCAATCTCCACGTGCTTTTAATATTTCCTAAGCAGCTTTTGTTTTTTCACTTAATGAAGAGTAACTAATGTAGCATTTCTCTTTTTATAAAATAATACTCTCTAATAGACCTCAGCCTATGGGGATCAGTTATATCCAAGATGCCTTTCATTTGCCCTACGACAGTGGGTTAACTCACCATTTGACAATTGTGTGCCTTTAAAAATTAAAGGTCATGCATAAAATCTCCCATTTGCATGAGTTTGCACAAAATTGTAAAATTTATTTAAATACTATCTGGCTTTGAAAGCTATAGCTCTAGTTTTGGACGATAAAATGTAATATAAAGCAAAACTCAGAAAACTGTGGCCCTCACACAATGTGGCCCACCATTTACTTTTTGTAGATAAAGTTTTATTGGCACACATCCATGGCCATTTGTTTACATTTGTGCTTCAATGGCAGAACTAAATAGTTCCAACAGAGGGCTTTAAAGTTGAAAGTATTTATTTTTTTGTCCCTCACAGAAAGAAAAAAAATTGGACAGTTCCTGATCTAAGTAAAAACAGGGCCTCTGTCACTTCTGAGATTATACAGTCACAAAAATGTAGACTAGTTGACATCTATATTTCATGGAAACCAAAATGTTTGAATATAAAAGTCAATTTGCAAAGCAAGTTATGCATTTTCTTTTTTAAAATGTAAATCCCATTAGTCAATATTTGCATATACCTCAGAAATACACCAAGTACAATACATGTTTTTAGTTGAGGAGAAAGGAAGAAATTTTAGCTTTTAATTAAATAACCTATTATAGTTCTGGAATTACACCACAGTAAGCATGTGATATGTTCTAGTGTATGTGGGTATATTTTTTTAAAAAAATAGATAGGTAGTTACTAACAACTCTGTCCTTTGGTAGCGCTATTACTATCTGCTGCAATATGACTAGTATTTAGTTCTATACTTCAATTAGGAATTTTCAGCATTAGTATTAAAATATTATAAAATAATTCTACTTTATAATGTGAAACATAAGACTATCACAGACAATGTTACCTTGGGCATTGTTGCTACCTGACAAAATGAAGACAATAATTTATTCCAGACAAAATAATGATAATAATAATAATAATAATTATAATAATACTTGGAGTACACTACTTTGCAGGGATGTACAGATGAGGATGGCCATTCACCTCCTCCCTGATGTTAGAACAATTGCATAAAATATCCATCTGAGTTTGGTGCTGTTATACCTGCTTTTTTTTTTAAAGGGGGTGGGGGAGATTAGGTTGAGCTATTAGATCCTAGATAAGTAATCAGATATTTGACATTGAACACCAATGTCTGCCCTCCGCCATTACTGTGTGGTGATTCTTAATAGGTTGAGAGCTTACATTTGAGCTAGAATGGCTTGATCAGATGTATTTATTGATGTTGTGTGGATAAGGTGCTGTAACAGTTTCTGAGCCTTTGAAGAATTACACTAATCTTACTGGACACCATCCTAGATGCTATATAAGTTTTTTTAAATTCACAGGAAATTTAAAAACCATCACTTCTCTGTAATCCTAAACATCAAATAACTCTAATAATTTGTCTTGTTCCCCTCCCTATGAGAAGCATTACTTTTGTAAGTGTCCTAGTTAATTTCTGTGCATATCTATAGGCAAATGTTCCAGAATAATGAGATTGCAAGGTCAAAAGGCAGACATCTTTATTTTTATTTATTTATTTTTTGGCAGTGCTGGGGATCAAACTCAAGGCCTCACACATGCTAGGCAAGTGCTTTACAACTGAGCCACATCCCCAGCCCCAACATCTTTATTTTGATAGGAATTGCTACATAGCACTCCAAAATGGTTATAACAGTATATTCTCAGTAACGTTTTACCAGGATAACCATTTCCCCAAGGTGTAGTTTTTATTGCGATATGTCTTTAATGAGAAGCATTAGCATCATTGGTTATTAATGTTCTCTCAACAGCTGGGTATGGTGACACACTCCTGTAATACCAGTGGCTCAGGAGGCTGAGGTAGAAGCATTGTGAGTTTGAATACAGCCTCGGAAACTTAGTGAGGGCCTAAGCAATTTAGCAAAACTCTGTCTCAAAAATAATAACAACAATAGAGGGCTGAGGATGTTGCTCAGTGGTTAAGCACCCATGGGTCCCATCCTTGGTACCAAAAAACAGAAATAAAAACAAAATTAGTACAGACTATGCCTACGTCTTGATTAGGAACTTAACAAAAAATTTTTCATTGTTGACTCTTAATTTTGATTTTTACAATTGTCCAATAATTTGTATTTAAACCTTTGAGAAGGCAACATACATCATAGACCTGATCTCTCTGTGGTCCCCTGCTTGAGGGAAAACTCCATTGCTATACATATGCTCGTCAACACGCTGATCAGAGCACATGCTTCATTTTTGATGGATGAAGGAAATACAGCATGTGACTCTCAGCTTTACTTTGTATGGATGAAAACATGCAAAACAGCAAACAAGGGTATTATTCAAGTTCTGATTTCTAACCTAAATGGAACATCACTGATGTTACAAATACAGAGCGGTTTCGCCAAGGTTCTTCATATTTTTCACCATACCCCAGGAAGAGTTAAAAAAAATTGTTAAAAGTTCAGTTAAAAAATAGCTTCAGAGATTGCTGGATGTAGTCTTTAAGAATATATCCAAATTCTGAGTATACACAATAACTCCAGTATAAAATGTATATAACTTGTCATTTTTAGAAGATATTGAATTTATATATTCTTCTCTAAGGTTATTAAGTGTTTATCATAATAGATGACTAAGTTGTTGAACCGTAACCAAGAAGTCTACCTCTCGAATTTTACTTTTTTACTTTTTTAATGTTTTCTGGACTTTAAAAAAAAGGCAATGTTCCTTTGAATTTTAGCTCATTCACACAACAAAATTTGACCACCTTCTATATAGGAGGTACAACTCTGAGGAGAAATCTAGGAACTAGGAAAAACAGCTGGTAAGAGAGGCAGAAGAAAGTCTGTTTAGTACTTGGGGAGTTTTGTGAGGTTTTGTTATATTATAAAGTACAGCATTTGAGTATATTAGTACTTCTTTTGCTTTGAGATACTCATACTTGATACTGTCAGAATATCTTTTCTCTTATTGTTCTGGTTAGTAATACCATCACGTCCAGAGAAATACCTTGATCCAAAATAATAAATCCACTCTTGCTGAAGATGAGTGATATTTAATCTGCATTCATCTCAGACACTTTAAGGATCTCATGTAAGCAAAATTCCTTACCCAGGAGAGAAAAATACATTTAAGTCTTGTGCACATGGATTGCACCAGTCTAAAGGCTTTCACTGGAACCAGCATGCTTGATGACTCATTAGAATTAAGGATTATATGCTATTAGATATTTATTAAGATATTTGAAAATTATCAATCCATTATATAGTATATTCATCCAGTGATTTATTGATTTATTCACCACATAGGTGATTGAATTTTAGTGTTGTTATATGATCAGTACTGTGTTGGACATTGCCATTACTCTAAAAATAATTTTATGTAATTATTTAATGTGAGTTTCATCTTAAACCAATCACTAGACCCTCTAAAATGAGGTTCAGTATTTCTGTGAAATTCAGCATCAAACATTTGTGCATTTGCCACATGTCAATCCCTTCTGGTCTTATCAGGACTTAACCAAATAAGAGAAAATTTGTTTCTTACTTTTATCAGGGCTGAAAGAACATTTGATTATGTAATTATTTAGAAACTATATTTCATACAAAGCAAGGAAAAGTCAAAATACACTGTGGAGTCACTCACGTTACCTGCCAATGTATTTTTTTCAGTGAGTTGCAAGGTAATTACATAAAAGACTACAACGGAAGCTGTTTTCCACTCACTGATTTTCTAAAACAAGTGACTCAATCCCTCTTACACCTGTCAAGTATCTGTGATAATCTGGAGCACCACATTAAATAAGGCATATTTAAATTAACAGTTTAATTTTTCCAAGTGGCATCCGTAATTTTTAACATAATAAGCATTACCAACTTTGGTTCAGGTCTTGCTGAGACCGAGTGACACCTGAATTACAAGTAGGAGAGGATCTGTTGTGGAACGAGGCACTGATTTAAAATCAGTACACTCAAGAGATGGTTACAAATGAGATTCCAGCCCCGAAACTGCCTTCTGTGTGACTTCATTATCACATCCGTGGCCTGCTCCTGTGCATAATTAAGTAGTGATAAGAAACACAGAACTTTCTTTCTTCATGTCACAAATGGGTTGCAACTGTAATCCAGAGAGACTGCAACATCTCAGAAACTGTCAGTTTCAGAGTCTTTTAGTCTCTAAGCTAGCAAAAAATATATGTCTCCATCTGGACCTGTCAATAAATCATTAGTTCCTAAAAATATGAAAACAAAAGCATTGATCTTCATTCAATAAAAAGGAAATATACATGAAGAATGGGAGGCGCCTGTAAGCCTAAATTTCTTCTTCAAGGGTAAATTTTAGGATGATCCACATCATCTGTAATCCTTTTCCCTTAAATTAATTTTAGCAATGCCTGCTATCAACTTTAGATTTTAACTCAACAAACAAATAGGGTAAAACGGATCCTTCTGGGTTCAGTTCTGAGCAATGTGGAAGATAAGCTAGAACCAACCCTTCTGTTGAAAAGAATAAAAAATAAACAGAAGTAAAGAAATGCATATGTAGGCCACCAAGAAAACACCAAGCTGAGGCCAATAGTAGAGTCATCGCAAGAAACAGAATAGACTGAACAGGAAACCAGCTTTTGCCTGAGGGCATATGCAAATCACAGTTGTCCCAACTATAATTTTTTTGACATTTCTCCATATAGAGGCTAAGTATTGGGGCGGGGCAGGGGGAATTCTAAAACTGAGTCAAATTGGGAAAGTCAAATCAAAGATCCTCTCATTATTGGGACTCCAACATATTATACTATCCATGTAAGGGTGAATTCAAAATAAGTATGACCCAGGGAAAACATGGAAATTCCTCCAAATTTGGTACTGCCCAAAGAAGGAAAATACTTCCCTTAAAATATGTTACCACAAGGTGACATATGAACAGGTTTCTAACATGAATTCCTACTACATGGTCAGTCTAGAAACTTCCACAGTGAGAAATGGAGATTTAAGTAGCCCTATGTTGAAGACTGCTGCTAGGACCAGTAGCAAATCTCCCTCAGACAATTCTTCCTCATCTGAATCCTCAGAGGACTTCTGAAGGTAACTTTTACCAGTGAAATGGGCAACAGGTAGCCAAAGCTCAGTGGCCACCTGAGTAATTAAGACATCCCAAACTAAATCCAGAAAAAAATGACAGAACAATGTAAGTCACCTGACATATAAAATGCATGAATTGTCATCATTAGGAGGAAAGTAGTAGCCCACTCCCTAAGAAAATGCTTGGCTTCCTAAGATGGCACTTATAAATAAGTTTGAGAGTAGAACCATTATCAGAGAGGCTACTATCCTCAGGGGACTATTTTTTATTTTATTTAGGTTTTGGGACTTGAAATTAGACAAAGATATGTAATCTTGCTATATACTTGCCCAAGGTTGCAATAAGTAACGTCTTTAAGCTTTGTATGTTTGTTTGGAATTGGTCTTATGATGTCTGTATATTGAGTTGCTATGTAATTGTAGACCAAAACATGTATTTGTCACAGCTTACCATATAGATGGGTTCCTGTTGGCTGTAGCACCCATTCCTCCTTTTCCTGACCTAGCTCCATTAAATGGGGGTAATTTACTCCTCTGTGTTTTAAGGAGGATCCACTACCCCCATCATTGTAAGTTAGTCTGATTTATCTTGTGCATTCACCTTGTATAGGGTGATGAAGAGCCAATCTCCAGGTGGGTATGTTAGGCCTTATACTTGGGCTTTTAAAACTGAGTGTCTACCAGGTGTGAGAGAAATCTAAGGACTCATTTGTCAGAAAACAGAAAACAGAAGACTACCACTAAATAGAGAAGAGAGATGGGAGGGAAAAAGAGGGAGAAGGGGAGCTGCACAGAAGATGGAAGGGGAACCTCATTGTTATACAGAATACATATATGATGTTGTGATGAGAAAAAGAAAAAAAGTTTGTCACATTAGATTGGATAGAGAGAAAGGATGGGAGAGGAAGGGAGAAGTAGAGAGGATAGGAAGGCCAGCAGAATAGAATAGACAATATGATCGATGTATGTACATTCCATGTATGTATTATATGTCAAAATTCATTCTACTGTCATGTATGACTAAATAAATAAATAAATAAATAAATAAATAAATAAAAATAAGTACAGAAGATCCAGCAAAAAGAAACTAATCTATTTGGCCAATATTCCATGAGGAGACACCCCCAATGTTTCACTGCTAAATTTGTAACCTTTTATTGGTTAATTTAGTAATAAATATCAGATATACAAGGTAATAAAAGCAGGCATGAAGATGTAGCTCAGTGGTGGAGTACTTGCCTAGCACACTCAAGGCCAGGGATTGATCCCCAGTATTGCATCTACTGATGACAATGAGTTTGTCCCCAAAAGAACATTTTTGTACATACTGTCACTGTTTCTTTAGAGTCATTCTTCTGGTTCATTACTCCACTGTTTCCCTTATTTCTTTTCTGAGTTTTAAAAAGCCTTCAACCCACTAACACTTTGCTTATTTAACACCACTTTATTTATAAATTAATTTACAGTAAAAACTCAAAAAAAAGAAGAAGAAGACAGTAGAGTGAAGTAGTCACACAGTCCTGCATGTACCCTGCTTAAGCTCAGGTACCCTCAGATTGACTGTCCTCCACATGAATGACCTGCACACCCTGGTGGGCTCCAATGTGAGTCTTCCACAGTGTGCTTAACTCTGAGATTGCTAGCAGGCCACCCTCCACGCTAACTCAGACTCACTGATGGTCCCTCCTGTGCCCCTGGTCCTCACCTGGATCCCTACCATGCCCACTTGCACTTGAGGACTTTAGGCCTGAACTACTTCTGAAGGGGAGAGGGAGAGCTAGGCCAGACCGTGTTAAGAGTCATGTAGGAGGTGCTGCCAATCAGTTCATTAATCTCCAGCCAAGTCGAAAGGACCTTAATGTTTGATTTAAACATTAAATTTAGAATTTAAAATTTAAAATCAGCATGCTATAGAGACACAACCACATCAATGTTCATAGCAGCACAATTCATAATAGCTAATCTATGTAATCTATGGAACCAATGTAGATGACCTTCAATAGATGAATGGATAAAGAAAATGTAATATATATATATATATATATATATATATATATATATATATATATATATATAAATGTGAGATATATATATAAATCCGGTGGAGTATTACTAAGCCATAAAGAAGACTAAAATTATGACATTTTTTGATAAATGAATGGAACTGGACAACATAATACTAAGTGAAATAAGCCAGACTTAGAAAACCAAAGTTTGAATGAATTTCCTCTTATGCAGAAGGTAGAGAGAAATAAGAAAGAGAGAGAGAGAGAGAGAGAGAGAGAGAGAGAGAGAGGAAGAGAGAGAGAGGATCCTATGAAAATAAAGGGCAATCAGTAGAGCAGAGGAAGGAGTTGGAAGGGGAAGGAGGAGGGACTGGAAAAGGGAGGGACAATGGAATTAAAGTGACCAAATTCTATATGTATACATGTGACTATATGTATACATGTGACTATGCCAGAGTGAATTCCACCTTTATATCTATCTATAAAAGCAATGAAAAAAAAGAGCAATTAATATATAGGAGGACCAGTTGAGTAAAGAAAGGGGACTAGGGGGAGGGAGGGGGAGGGCAAGGAAAAATTCTGGGGACAGGAGTGGAGCCAATGATACATTTTAGTCGGCTTCTTTGCTGCTGTGACTAGAAGATCTGACCAGCACAATTTTAAAGGAGGAAAAGTGTACTGGGGTGCTCACAGTTTCAGAGATCTCAGTCCATAGAAGGCCGGCTCCATTCCTTGGGGCTCCAGGTGAGTCAGGACATCATGGCAGGAGAGAGTGGCAGAGGGAAGCATCTCACATGGTGATCAGGAGACAGAAAGAGGAAGAGTCTACCCTCCAGATACAAAATATACCCAAAGCCACACCCCAATGCCCACCTCCTCCAGCCACACCTACCACTTCAGTTACCACTCAGTTAATCCCTATCAGGGGATTAAATCACTGATTGGGTTAAGACTCTTCCAACCCAGTCATTTCTCCTCTGAACCTTCTTGCACTGTCTCACAGGTGAGCTTTGCGGGGACACCTTATCTCCAAACTGTAACATGATATTCTGTGCATGTATCCGTACATCAAAATGAACCCCACTATTATTTCAAGTATAATTCACTAATCAAAACATAAAAATAAAAGATTCCAACCATGTTAGCATGTCTGCATGTGTTTTTCTCCCAGCATCTTCTGAGAACAACATTTTAGACTCAGTGAAATTTTCATTCATAGCCAAGGCTCTTGGATCCTGATACAGGAGGTGTTAATATCCAGGTCTCTCACTAAGTTACACCCTTCACCCCTGGATAGATGGGAAACCTTATCCAAGCCCCCTTTATAGCATGACATAACTTCATATGAAATTTCCAGTATAATTCTTCTTTTATCACCCAGCAGTTATCAAGGAAGAGCTGTGCATTAAAATAATATGCACACAGTGAGTGGCAGGATTTCTACCTGGGAACAGGTTAGACTCACACTCTGAGGTCTGTCATGTGTGTGGATAGACTAGACGTTCCTATTGGCTTGCAAATGGAAGCTAGGCTGTTAATCAGCTTTGCGGATGTACAAAGAGACTGTATTTGAATATTTCTTGATTATTCTTGGAAACATAGCTCCAGTGCTTTAATACAAGTTTTCAGCAGCATTACTATATTTTATTTGGACTCAAAAGAGAGAGAAGGTGGTGATTTTTACATTCTCATATAAATACAGTGAGAAATAGTCTGTGGGGATTTATTAGAATTGCATGGGTGATGCTTTTCCTGAATAATTTACAGTTGGTAAATGAAGTGAAGATCTGGGAGAACAGATCATTTTTAAAGACAAGTATTTTACTGCAAGTAGCTGCTGCGGCTGCTGCTGAACACGTTGATGTATTTCTCAGTAGTTGCCGTCAGTCTGGGAAATGATTCTATATTGGGAGACCAAGCTACCTAAGTTCCACATACCAAAGGCCAGGCACTAAAGCATTTTTGGAGGTGGCTTTCAGATTTTGATTTTGGATCTTAATTCAAATCTTCAGTTCCTTCAGGGCTAAACAATTGTCATGAATTCTGTGAAATCTTATGAGATTGTGAAATTTTTGTGAAGATAACAATGATTCTGAAAAATATCCACAGTTTTATTATGAGGGACTCTGGTTGGGGTTCATACCTCATATGCTTCAGGTATCTGAAATGATTCTCAGCAGCTGGATTAACCTTCACTTGACAATTTAAATATGCAACTATGTATTCTATATTTAATAAAACTTAGCTACTAAATGTATATTTGTTATAATTACATAATATGTATATATGTTATATTTATGAGTTTCTTTATACACACACACACACACACACACACACACACACACACACACACATATATATATATATATATATATATATATATATAATGACTGTCTCTGAAAATGATTAAGAATTAAATTATATTGCACTGCAAATAATTTATTATCATAGGTGGTGAATAGTATATCTCTAGTGTGTGTGTGTGTGTGTGTGCGTATGTGTGTCCAAGCAAAATGAGTTCTTCCAATCAGAGGTTAAGGTATAAGGAAAATTATTTTCCGTAGTGGAGAAACATGTTCTTTAGCTGTGGTCAGTTCAGCAATTTACATTAACATACTCTGTTCCTAACATGATTTTGCTATGAGATTGTCCTCACCCTGAGACGAAGTAGGATCTTTTGCAGACTAGGACATACAAGGGAAAATGAGGTCTGTGTACATATTCAGTATATATATATATATATATATATATACAGATGTAGAATGATTTCTTAGCATGAAATGGATTATTTCTGGTGTTGGGTTGATAGTCTGAGAATTTTGCTTATGGGCTTTGAATTACCATGAGGTTGCTGTTTCCATAGATCGAATTTATAGCTCTGCCAATGAGATCCTTGGAGCAAACTGATTAGGTTATGACATTGCTGTAATGCTGATTGTTGCTACAATCAGAGCCATTTTTATACAGATATGCTAAAAAATTATTCACTGGGATGCTAAGCAATTTGAATAAAAAAAAAAAAATATATTCTCCAAAGCAAAATTGAGCTAGTGTTTGTTTTGATTATTGATCCTGTTGAGTTTACCCTCCTTATCTAGCCTGCTCTCAGTCATCTGGTCAGAGCTAAATGGAAATCCATTCTGTTTATTTCTCTTGGTTTCAAGGTATAGCCCAAGACAACCATAAAACTAAGCTTATTGTGTTGGTACTCATAGATGAGAACCAGAAAATCATTTCTTAAAAGGAAGTTCCAGGGCTGGACAGAAAAGTCTTTCCTCAGGGATTCCTATCTCTTTGGTCCTGTCCCCAGGCCTTTGACTTGAAAGTCTAGCTGCTCTGCTCTTTCCTCTGCAGACATCAATGACTACCATGGTTTGAAGTTCAGTCAACTTTTCTGAACCTCAGATGTAGAGAGAGAGAGGCTGCGTACTTCTGAGACCCGCTCTTGGCTGGTCCATGGGCATCTCCAACTGAAAACAACTTCTTGACTGTCCCTTCCCTGCTCTTGGAGTACATGATGCTCCCTTCCATACCCCTGATAGATCCCTCCATGTCAATATCCTGTGCTCATTTCACCACCAGGTTATCTTGAAATCATTGCCTTCTGGATGCCTGGCAATTCCTCCCCCCATATTTCCTCATTTACTCTCATTGTTTGAGTAAGAGTCTCCGTATGTCTGGCCTGAAATCTGGAAATGGTTCCTCATTTCCATGCCAGGTCTCTCTAATCCATTCTTCACTCTCCAACCAAAGAAAGCTTTTTGAAAACTGAACCTGTCCCTACCCCACCTAACTTGTAACTCCTTGGATCTCTTTTTTTTGTCCTGAATCTTCAATAAGGTCACCAGTGCTGCTCAGGGTCCTGTGCTCTTCCTGCCCACTTGGCTCCAGCCACACAGCCTCCTCTCTCTGCAATGCACTGCTCTAAATTGAAGGCTGTCTCTCAGACTTTTCTCCTCCCTGTGTTATTCCTGACCCACTCTTAAACCCTTTCCTGAAAACCTGGATTTCCCCTCAGAACATCTGTGTTGTGATAGCCAGAATGACACTGTGTTCATTCATAGCCCTGGAACCTAGCCCTATGCCTAGTATAGTATATGTGCTTAATGAGTTGAATACATGAGAGGCCAAGGAAA
The DNA here is from genome assembly GCF_048772815.1 of Callospermophilus lateralis. Taxonomy (NCBI): domain Eukaryota; kingdom Metazoa; phylum Chordata; class Mammalia; order Rodentia; family Sciuridae; genus Callospermophilus; species Callospermophilus lateralis. Next base: position 1,139,077 of record NW_027512918.1, read on the forward strand.
GGTGAGGGTATAGGGACTTTTAGATCACTCGCTTCCAATGGAGGGAGCTTCTTATAAGGTACACCAATTGTTTCACTAAGGTCCTAAGGAGGAAAAGTGATTAAATCTCAGGTAGAGGAATTCACACATGAAGAACTTAGCCAACAGGGACATGAGAAAAAAATCTGTCGAAGATCTAAGATATTCCCCCTGGCTATCTGTATTGGTGCTGCCTTCAAACATCTTGAGAGCTAATGACTATAGAAAAACATATGGTGATGATGGATACTTGTGCGTTCATCATGATGTCGTCTGTTTACATGTGAGACAACTTACAAACCATCACTGACATCTTCATCTAGCTGAGTCTTTTAACACTTCAAGGCTGCTTTGCAAATCCTTGCATCCTTACCTCTTCATCATTTCTGCTGGCTTGCACTAAGAGAGAATAACCTGGGGGCACTCCTGCAAAGGTTGAGTTTCTGTTGCAGATTCTTTGACCCAAGTCATTTGGGCTGGGTGATTTGCGAGCCTCAAGGATTCACAGCATCTAGATTTACAGCATAGTAGAAAGATGCCATTATTGAAAGGTGCATAAACAAGCTTGCCCACTCCTTTTTTTAAGCAAAATGAATCCTTATGCTCTCTGGCCATATGCCCAGCTGTCTCCTGATATGGTGGGGTGGGGCTGAGGAGGACCAATGTATCTTGGGCAGAGGAGAGATTTGGTTCCTACTGTGGTTTGCTGTTGACAACCAAGGGAAAGCACCAATCAAAAAAGGTTCTGTAAAGTCTCCTTGCATTGGACATTTATTAATATCTGATTGTTGAATTTCTTGGTGGACTGATTGGTGCAAAGGGAATGAACTCACATGGTGCAACCACTGTTTAATAATATGCAGAAGTGTTTTTAAATAGCAACAACCAGCATAGATAAGCTTATCAGCAAAATACCAATTCTGATTCAAGCTGTTTCAAGGAATTACATTTGATCCCGTATAAGTCTCATTGGCAACGTTCTGTTGTTTGCCTTGGAAATCTTACTTTGTATTGACGATTTTGAATTTTAGTTGGAATTTCCAATTGAGTTTGATCATTTGCTAATGATGAGATGGATTATCCTTTAAATGAGTGGTTCTCAAAGTGTGGTCCCCAGACCAAGGACATCCTCAGAACCTTGGACTTACTAGAAAAGCAAGTTTCCTTCTCAGAAGTATGGGGGTGGGGTCAGCGATCTGAGATTCTAGAAATCCTTCATTATTTCTGATGTGCCCTCAGGTGCGAGAGTCGCTGTATTACATCATCAGTGTACCTGAGTTGTGTCAGAATACAGTCACTGTGACAATTTCTCAGCAGTGTGACTGAGTACCTCTGTTAATGAGTGTAGGTATTTGTGAGCTCCAAAGCTGCGATCAGTAGTCAGGTGACTTATTCTTGAGCTTCAACTCCCAGCAGGCAATTCAAATGTAGTCTTAAGAGTATCTGACATATGAGTATCTGTCATAGACATTGGTAGTCACTGCTAATTGTCCAAAGCATGAAATATAAGCCTGTGAATGTCAGTGGTCTACTGTATACATCTTAAGGACTCAATTTAAGATGGTGAAAACAGGTTTGAAAAGCTCAATAATTAGCAGAATCTGTGACTGCATTCATGTTGAATTTTTTTAAGTAGGTAAAATAAGTACTGCTACATTTAAAGGTGCCACAGAAGTCAGGTTATTAGTGTGTCAGGGAAGAACATGTCTATAAAAGAAATTCATGGTCATTGTACTGTCCTAAAAAAAAAAGAGCTTGGAAAATTACACATAGAAAATAAAGATTAGGTTCCAAATCATTTTCAATGGAAAAAAAAGATACAGTTTTCCTGGTTACTTCTGAGTTTATGAAATTTTTAACATCTCTTTTTTAAGAGGTCCCAATTCAAAACATCACCACATACAGCAGTGCACACCCTTAACCTTAGCTCAAATTTTGGTTCAAAATGTTTTCACTGTAAATGCATTTCTCTTCTTCAAAGGGATATACTAATTACATGTCATCTGCTCATTAGGTAGAAATGATAGTTTAGCATGGACAGAAAGTTCAAGGGTGAAGCTTCTAACTATTCATAGAAAAAACAAACACTGACAAAGTACAGGATGAACATTCACATTTCAAGGAATTAATCACAGTTCCAGTTATACGACAGGTATGAGAACCCCTGGATATTCACTTTAAGAGTCTTTGTTCCTCTATGCATTTTTCTTTTCACTACCCAGGGGTCCACCTCCATGGTGTCACGGTTAGGTCCACTTTGGTCTCCGTTCTTTTGTCCGCACGTGGCTGCCCTATAGAGCATGCATACATGTCCCACACTCCTTGCTTTATTACTTGAAAGGTCCAGTTCTGGTTCTGCCTGCAGCCATCACTCCCTTCAGCCTTTGGAGGTAGAATGTCAAACATTGTGCTCCATGATGAAGGAAGCTGGCTGTAATTAAGATCATAGATTACATAGAAAGGTGCCTATTTAAGGTGTTTCAGAATGGTCTATGATGTGCTCTCTCGCTGCATGGTCAACTCCTACATACTCAGTGAGTCTTAAATCTGGCTAGATTTATTGAACTCCCTCAGCCCTTCTTTTTGCCAACCTATGATATTGGTGCACATCTCTAATCATAATCCTGTGTTTTTGGCTCTGTCTTGCTAACTACACAATAAGCATCCTGAAAGGTGTGGGAACTGTTCCTTTTGTAGTATGCACATGAAATAAACAGATCTTTGTTGAAGAAATATTTTATTGAATGAATGACTGAATTTCCAGTTCTAGAGGTTATCATGCTCTAGTAAACAAATGGCTAGAGAATCTATATCAATGAGTGAAGAAATAATAAATATAAAAGAAGATCAAATACTAAAATAATACCATTCCATATATAGCTCCCAGGTTAGATGAAAAAGGGTGCATGTTTTTGCATCAAAGATAAAACCATGATAGTTGTAAATTGAGCCAATGCATTAAAAGGAAGATTTCTAAGTGAAGAATTAGCATATCCAATTTCATAGTGTAATATAAGAACAAGTCAAGTAAATTCATAAAATCTGAAGACTAACAAGGATAAGAAAGAAATCACTACACACAATCCAATGTAAACTGTGCTATTCCAGCTAGATCACCTGCTCTCAGATCTAGAGCAAAGATCAGAAGAAATGTTCTTCCACATGGAATTGATATGTAAATAAGAAATAGCTAACACTTGTGAGTATTTGTGATGTGCCAAGTACTATCCTAATATCATTATCGAAGCAAAACTCAAACACAGTTTGTTGTAATTAGTAATCCTGATATTACCACTAGATGTATGACTACTTGGATTGAATGTTTGTATGTGAATACCAGATTTCATGTATGTTTGAAAAATCTCATTTCAATTCATTATTTAAAATAGTAAACTATTTTACTTTTTATTCACCATACGGTCTATTCATGCATCATCTCTACATACGTAGACCCAGGATACACCTATTTTTATCGCCAAACTCTAAATGATGGGGTTTCAAAACATGCTCCCTGAAATGGTGGAAGAAATACGCATGTCACCTGCTTCATGTATTCTTTTCATCACATCATCTTCAGTACACAAAATGCAAAACTCACACTTATCTTATGATTCTACCAAAGCCTAATTTTAATGACAGCATAGATTACTAAAATCATCTGAGTCTGCATTGCCTATTGTTTTGAAATTTCAATTCTATGGTGAGTATACACTTGTTTCTTCCTAGAATAGTGTATTCAACCATCCCCCTGTTGAAAATATCCCTGATCCTATCACTCATTTTATACCTTGCCTGATCTCCTAACTTCCCTATTGATATCTTTTCCCAAAGTGCCTTGTTGTGACTGACTCTTCTTGTGTGCTGACATTCCCATTTACACTTTAATAGAAATTCATTGGATTGCAAAAAGGGCCTTTTGTCCAAATCCTAAACTCACTCTTTTTCCTTACCCTAGTCTGGAATCCTGCCTACTCTCTCTATTTCACTGGAAGTTCTCTTTTACATTCAGTAGTGCCAGGTACAAGATCTCATGCCATTGTATATGGATTTAGAGGATTCATCTCTGCAGAACATAATTCAAAACTATGTATCCAAATCAAGGGAACAATACCCTTGTGTGCTTCAGATCTTGCCTAGTTTTCTATTTTCATACTTACATTTCACCTTACATTCTTATAAATATCCCAGTTGCCCAATACCCGTATTCATCCAGCAGAATGACTCCTAACCCAAATCGAACATGATATGACCCTTAACCATACTCTGTTCCCTCAATCAATTTTCACATAACAGCAGGTCCTGAGTTGATCTTGCCATTCAGGTATGTAGGGAACCCTACAGCTGCTGAGAAGCTCAAAGGTAGATGCAGAAATGATCCCTGGAGCAAATGTAGGCAGCTAGGTAGGACCTGTGAGGTCTAAAGTCATCTTCCATGGCCAACAACCCAGTCAGGATGAAGGGATGTTGCTGAATCAGCCTCTCTCTTCTCAATGCAGGGAAGATGAACACAATCAGGCCTGTGTGGATTGCTGATCCCAGGCTCCTAGGGTATATAGAGCTTTATGTCTTGTGAAAATGTCACAGGAAGGTGGGGCAGCCTCCATCTCATGGGACCCTTGGAAAAAATTATTAGGACAAAGTGGTTGCCAAGGCAGTGACCTCATTCACTTCCCTGAAGGAAGTGACCTAACCTCACTTCCTTGGTGATGGAACTCTCTGAACTTGGGATCCAGGAAACAAGGCACCCAGAGGCAGTTCCAGTCTCAGTGGGCTCACTTGTTTGTCTGTACCAAGGCCAGAGTCATTGTTTCTTGGCACCTAGTGACGTGTGGAGAGCCAAATGCCTTAAATGGTCTGAACAGGGACCTTTCCTGAGAAAGAAGTGTTGACTCATTGCAGGCTCCTGACAACTACACAGAGATGGCCAAGGTGACCAGAGCTAAGACAGGTCAGGCCACAGCTGGGGAACATATTTTTACCCACCACTCAGAGAACAGAGTGGATAGATGCAGACCAAATACAGGGGCGGTTTGTGTGTCTTAGTGGGTGTGTGTTTCAATTTGTCATTTTGTCTCATGTTCTGAGAACATGAAGGAAAAAAGTTTTTCTGTTGTTTTTGTGCTTGTTTTGAAATGGACTGTTGACTAGTGAGTCTTTCTATGTCAGTGGATCCCACTGGGTTTGTGTTTACAGAGAGTAGAGAGAAGAATGCAGCCGTGAATGTGTCCTGTCTAGTGGAAATCTTTGCAGGACTTCTCATGGCCAATTTATGAATGGATTTCTGCTTGCCATGCAGATGGGCAACACCTACCAAGATCCTAAATTCCTGTATTCTTCCTGAATTTTGGCCACTCTCTGAAGGGGTTCGTGGTTTTGTGTCCAAGATGTGTACCACCTTCAAGCTGTGTGACATGCCCATGGACTGGATTGCTGAAGGGAATGCCAAGCATCTCAGTAAACTCAAAAATTAGCATGACTGGAAAGGATCTCTCTGGAGAATCCCTGCTTGAATAGATGGCAACCCAAGTTGCATGATTAGGAGCTGTCAGTGCCACAGTGTTCAATTAAAGCCAAGTTTTTCTCCAGGCTTCTTTCTTTCCTATTGTTCTGTTCCCCTGAATGTCAGGGAGGTGTTTGCCTTGGGGCACTCCTTTGGGAATCCTCAAGAAAACACTTTCAAATGGAAATGAAGAAGCCTAATCTGTGTCTTTGAGGTAAAGTGCTTTGTAAAAGCTGTGTCTGAATCAGACTCTTGGCCCTGTGTGTGGCTGTGAATTACATTCTCAGCACCTCAGGAAACTCAAGAAAAATCCTATGTGTCCATCCTAATCTAAAAGGGTTAAACAGAAGTGTAATATTGGATGAAGTGTCTTGCCTTCATCTGGTCAGGCTCCTGACCCATATGAAGTAAGAACAGGGATCCTCTGGGTCAAATGAATTGTTTCAAGCCATCCAGTATCTAGCACACAGGTGTTTGGGTTTGTTCATGAGTCCAGTACACATAAAGAATCTACCCCTGGCAGGCAGAAGGCCTCTAATTTGAGAAGCAGAGCAGTATTAACTACAAGCCCATTTTATCTCTCCTATTTCTCAGGAAGGGTGTTCAGGCCACCAAGACATTTGGCATATGATGGGCATGAGAGCTTACTTTGCACACCATCTTAGACTGCTCCCCCTATGCAAACCCCCAGCCAGAATGTTATGATGAGTGTCTGTATGGAAGAAGATGAGGGCCATGTGGGAGTGTTTTTGTTAGAATTGCGGTCTTTTGTGTTTTGGTTGGAAAAGGTGACTGGGTCCACTTCAGCTTGAACTCTGGTGTGATGCCATTAGAGACTGAGTTCTGGAATAAATCTCAGAAAACTATTGCCATGAATTGAGTTGGGATTTTACAAGGCCAGGCATTAGAGGAGCCTTTGGAAACTGAGATCTAGGCTGTTAGACCAGGACGCAAGAAAAGACCACCGACTCCAATTAAAATCAAATTAAAGCAAGCTTATTATTTCGACCGGCTGGGCTGCTTCTCCCTCCCAAAATGGCAGGAACAAGACAGCAGCCCCACCTTTCCTACAGCCTAGCTTTATAGCCCAGAAAGTTACACAAAGGGGGGTTAGAGATAACAGAACTCTGACAAGCATCACACTAATGGTAGTGTACATTTTTTTGCTGGCCCCAACATCAGAATTTATGAGAACCATTAGAGCCTCAGAGAGGGTCGTTTTCTGGCCAGGGAAGGACAATATTTATGAGGTGTCAATAAGTTTCAGAGAGGGCTGCTATCTGGTCAGAGAGCCAGGAATGGGTGAGTTCAAGGCACGGGCAGGCATTCCAAGCAGGTTCAGAATTTGCAGTAATTTATAGTAAAGCTGAAATTATCTTTTCATGGTTTTGTGGCAAGATGGCTCCCAATTTTAATAAAAGATCAGGTTGGGTCTATCAAGGCCAAGGGTGGCTTTCTCTACAGCACTAAAAATCTCAGCCAGGATTTCACATGATTTTGCTGTTAAAGCCTTTTCAGCTATAGTTGACAGCCAAAACTCACATGAACCTCGTATTTTAGACCCCAATGGGCCTGGATTCCTGTGACCTTTTGCCACTCCTTGAAAAGTCTTGCCTGTGTGCAATCTCCAGAGCTTTTACTGAAAGCAGATTCCTCAACACTTAATGGCTCCTGAATGAATCAAAACCCACATAGCCAACTTCTTCATTCTTCAAACATGGCTACGCCAATACCAAGAAGTTTTTGAGAATCCCATGAGCAGAAATCCCTGGAGAGGCTTTAGATGTCCTGCTGCTCATCAGGACTGAACCAGCGAGTGACATTTTTGACTGAGTGGAATTCATGACCATGGTGAAGAACAGAGATGCCAGTGAGTAGGAGCCAGCAGGGAACTGGGCGTGGAGCAATGGAGTCCAGGTGTGTGATCCAACATCTGTGGTGGGCCCCTGTGGTTCTGTCATTGGCTTCCAAATGACATGTGACTGACAAGGTTCAGCCAGGAGACCCTAAAATATAAAGGCATGTTGTTATGGGGAGAGGATTTGGTGCGATATCAGAATCAAGTTGCTATGCTCAAGTGGGAAAGATATATGGATAGCAGCCCAGTTTGTGTGTTTTCCTTCAGACCCTGACTCACCCCACGTGACAGAGCTCCCTCCAGCACTGTGTCCTGGTTGACCTCTTTGTATTTCAAAAACAAACACCAAATTTCCAGGGAAGCTGCAAGAAATGCCATTAAAACTGGAGGGTGAGCCAAAGGCTTCACAATCCACCCAGGGAGACATTCATACCCCAACAACCACAGTTACCTACAAAGAGAGGATTCAGCTCTGCTTCCTCCTGTTCATATTGGAAAACATGAACCCATGTCCTTCTGTTCACATAGACTCAGACCAAGCTTTGATGGTCTCACTACAAAGGAAGCTAAAGCACAAAGCTATATTTTTAGTGCACAAATGTCAGAGGCAGATAGTCAAGAAGTCATTAGGCCAGCAAAGCTCCCATGTTTGTGGAATATTTACCCTGTCCTCTACCTTTGGGATCTCTTCTGCCACACCCAAGTTTGTGAGATCCTCAGAATTTCCAATTCCAGATATGTATTCACAGATTTTTTTCCTCTTCTCCTCTCATTGTGTCTTATTTGGGGTGATAGTAATGTCAAGGCATTGTGGTGGATGACAGTGGAAGATTTTTATGTGCCACATGTTTGCATATATATTAGACTCATTTTCTGTTTTGCCATTTGAAATATTGAATCTCTGACACTAACCCATAACCTACTAGACTTGGACTCCTTATCCTAACATTGATAAAAATAATCCTAAAAAATAGAAGTAGAAACGTTTGATAGGAGGCATGGTGTATATTTGGATTTGCCTTTTTCTTCATCAGAGATACATATTATAAAACCTGTCACACATTTTTCTCGTTTTACTTCTCCATGAATTTTCAAAATTAACAAATATGTAACTTTCTGATTCCCTGTCTCTGTCGCCTGGGTCACAATGTATATTTCTATATACATATATATAATCCTACTGCCATCACAGGTATATTTTTGAGAGTACTCTCACTTTGAAAAATACGAATTTCATGAAGAGCTCACTGCCCCCCAATACACTGAGGTAACTGACAATTCAATCTGTGGTGTGCTTTATACTTCAACAAGTTTATACATGAAACAATGTAGAAGAAAATAAATATTTTGGGTGCATATGGGAAGGATATATAGCCCATTATGAATTTCAATTGGCATTCATACTATTACATTTTAATGTATTAATATATATATATATATATATATATATATATATATATATATATATATATATATATATATATACACACACACACACACACACACACACATATATGTAGTTTGGATTTGCAAACATGAAATATATGTGTCATATCCTCATACTACCTTGATTCTTTCATGTCCATCTGTGTGGATTTACAATCAACTTTTCACAATATATTTCTCAGAAATATTCATTTTATTGACATACATATTCATTTCTGAATACTCAGAGAACTTCAGAGAATATTGAGTACTAACCATAATATTTCTACAGTAAGTGACCCAGTTTAACATCTATGAAAGTATATTCATATGGGACATGGTGTGTAATGTGTAGTAAATTTTCCTTCAAAATTGTTACATTCCTCTTTCTTCAGAAATGATACATCATAGGATGTATCTTTTTATCCACAGTTCACAAATTGATACGCATATGATTCACTTTCATTCACTCCCTGTATCAGTAACCATGTATATCTCCATGTTGCTTTACTTGCTTTTTCATGAGATTTCTTTTATAACACATTACTTTTGAATTCCATCATCCTTTTCAAAGCAAAACTCAAACACAGTTTGTTGTAATTAGTAACCCTAATATTACCAGGAGATGTATGACTACTTGGATTGAATGTTTGTATGTGAATACCAGATTTCATGTATTTTTGAAAATATGATTTCAATCCATTATTTAAAATATTAAACTATTATACTTTTTAATCACCATATGGTCTATTCATACATCATCTCTATGTACGTAGACCCAGGGTACACCTATTTTTATCCCCAAACTCTAAATAATAGGGTTTCAAAACATGCTCCCAGAAATGGTGGAAGAAATACGCATGTCACCTGCTCCATGTATTCTTTTAATCACATCATCTTCTGGACACAAAATGCAAAACTCACACTAATCTTATGATTCTACCAAAGCCTAATTTTAATGACAGCATGGATTACTAAAATTATCTGAGTCTGCATTGCCTATTGTTTTGAAATTTCAATTCTATGGTGAGTATACACTTGTTTCTTCCTAGAATAGTGTATTCAACCATCCCCCTGTTGAAAATATCCCTGATCCTATCACTCATTTTATACCTTGCCCGATCTCCTAACATCCCTATTGATATCTTTTCCCAAAGTGCCTTGTTGTGACTGACTCTTCTTGTGTGCTGACTTTCCCATTTACACTCTAATAGAAATTCATTGGATTGCAAAAAGGGCTTTTTGTTCAAATCCTAAACTCACTCTTTTTCCTTACCCTAGTCTGGAATCTTGCCTACTCTCTCTATTTTACTGGAAGTTCTCTTTTACATTCAGTAGTCCCAGGTACAAGATGTTATGCCATTGTATATGGATTTAGAGGATTCATCTCTGTAGAACATAATTGAAAACTATGTATCTAAATCAAGGGCCCAACACCCTTTTGTGCTTCAGATCTTACCTAGTTTTCTATTTTCATACTTACATTTCACCTTACATTCTTACAAATATTCCAGTTGCCCAAAACCCGTATTCATCCAGCAGAATGACTCCTAATCCAAATCGAACATGATATGACCCTTAACCATACTCTGTTCCCTCAATCAATTTTCACATAACAGCAGGTCCTGAGTTGATCTTGCCATACAGGTATGTAGGGAATCCTACAGCTGCTGAGAAGCTCAAAGGAAGATGCAGAAATGATCCCTGGAGCAAATGTAGGCAGCTAGGTAGGACCTGTGAGGTCTAAAGTCATCTTCCATGGCCAACAACCCAGTCAGGATGAAGGGATGTTGCTGAATCAGCCTCTCTCTTCTCAATGCAGGGAAGATGGACACAATAAAGCCTGTGTGGATTGCTGATCCCAGGCTCCTAGGGTATATAGAGCTTTATGTCTTGTGAAAATGTCACAGGAAGGTGGGGCAGCCTCCATCTCATGGGACTCTTGGAAACAACTGTTAGGACAAAGTGGTTGCCAAGGCAGTGACCTCATTCACTTCCCTGAAGGAAGTGACCTCACCTCACTTCCTTGGTGATGGTACTCTCTGAACTTGGGATTCAGGAGGCAAGTCACCCAGAGGCAGTTCCAGTCTCAGTGGGCTCACTTGTTTGTCTGTACCAAGGCCAGAGTCATTGTTTCTTGGCACCTAGTGATGTGTGGATAGCCAAATGCCTTGAATGGTCTGAACAGGGACCTTTCCTGAGTAAGAAGTGTTGGCTCATTGCAGGCTCCTGACAACTACACAGAGATGGCCAAGGAGACAAGAGCTGTGACAGGGCAGGCTACAGCTGGGGAACATATTTTAAACCACTACTCAGAGAACAGAGTGGATAGATGCAGACCAAATACAGGGGCGGTTTGTGTGTCTTAGTGGGTGTGTGTTTCAATTTGTCATTTTGTCTTATGTTCTGAGAACATGAAGGAAAAAAGTTTTTCTGTTGTTTTTGTGCTTGTTTTGAAATGGACTGTTGACTAGTGAGTCTTTCTATGTCAGTGGATCCCACTGGGTTTGTGTTTACAGAGAGTAGAGAGAAGAATGCAGCCGTGAATGTGTCCTGTCTAGTGGAAATCTTTGCAGGACTCCTCATGGCCAATTTATGAATGGACTCCTGCTTGCCTTGCAGATGGGCAACACCTACCAAGATCCAAAGTTCCTGTATTCTTCCTGAATTTTGGCCACTCTCTGAAGGGGTTCGTGGTTTTGTGTCCAAGATGTGTATCACCTTCATGCTGTGTGACATGCCCATGGACTGTATTGCTGAAGGGAATGCCAAGCATCTCAGAAAACTCAAAATTAGCATGACTGGAAAGGATCTCTCTGGAGAATCCCTGCTTGAATAGATGGCAACCCAAGTTGCATGATTAGGAGCTGTCAGTGCCACAGTGTTCAATTAAAGCCAAGTTTTTCTCCAGGCTTCTTTCTTCCCTATTGTTCTGTTCCCCTGAATGGCAGGGAGGTGTTTGCCTTGGGGCATTCCTTGGGGAATCCTGAAGAAAACACTTTCAAATGGAAATGAAGAGGCCTAATCTGTGTCTTTGAGGTAAAGTGCTTTGTAAAAGGTGTGTCTGAATCAGACTCTTGGCCCTGTGTGTGGCTGTGAATTACATTCTCAGCACCCCAGGAAACTCAAGAAAAATTCCATGTGTTCATCCTAATCTAAAAGGTTGAAAAAGAAGTGTAATATTGGATGAAGTCTCTTGCCTTCCTCTGGTCAGGCTCCTGACCCGTATAAAGTAAGAACAGGTATCCTCTGGGTCAAATAAATTGTTGCAAGACCTCCAGTAACTAGCACACAGGTGTTTGGGTTTTTTCATGAGTCCAGTACACATAAAGAATCTACCCCTGGCAAGCAGGAGGCCTCTAATTTGAGAAGCAGAGCAGTATTAACTACAGGCCCATTTTATCTCTTTTATTGTTAAGGTCTGTGAAAAAGTCAGATTGGCACCTGTTATTTTGCCAGAGAAATGTTAGAGTCTGTAAACAAGTCTGCAGGGTGTCTGGCAATATGCCAGAGGGAGTGGTTTGTGAAGTAACAAAAGCAAGCCATTAAGTGTGGAGATTCCTTATTGGTTGACTGCTGTATCTATTTTATGCTAATTAGATAGGCTGTGTAAAATGTGTAAATACCGCTCTTATTCTACACTAAACGGCTTCCAATCCTGCTGTATCAATGTACACAAGTTATTCGTCACGCCCAGTTATTTTGCTGCAGCCGGACTGTGGCAGATGGTGGCCCGTTACAGGGAGCCCCCGGACAATTGGGGGTAAGTGACGAAAAAAGCTGCCCATCCATAGATTCGATGGGAGCAATCTTCTCGTCCCTAGGCAGATAGGGCGAGAGGAAAAATGGCCATTTCGAGAAAATGGAAAAGATTGATACAGTATGTTTGCGTCTTGTTTTGTCTTGAAATGTTGTATTGTCTTTGTGACGAAAATATGGAAGGGGTGAGAAGTAAATTGATAAGGGAAAAAGGCACCCCAGTGGAACCAAGAATAGTTAGGGCATGTGTTGATAAAATCCCAGAAACTCTAGTCAGAAAGAAAGAGAAAGTTCAGAAGAAGAAGGATTATCAGGAAAAAAGTTACAGCAAAAAGCTATTACTGAAGACTTTTCAATACCAGAGGATACGTGAATCAACAAGGCAGCTGCCACCTGCCCAAGCTGATCATGGCGCAGCAAGAATTTTCCAAGGGGCTGTTGCCGCCTCTTCCTCGCCCCCCTGCCCGGGGGGAGTGGAATGCCACTGCGAGCCCAAATCTAGACCTGACCTGGAGGCACAGTCTTGCAGCCTCTTGCTTTCTGTGCCCAGAAGCAGTTTGAGTCTGGGACTCTCCCCAGGGCCATCTGGGGCTGCCCGGAATGCTACAGCTGGCAGAAGATGCTACTGGCATTCCTGAAGTTTGATCATTTCCAATGCCAGTGACTACATTGGTTCTCCCACACCTGGAAGCTGATGAATAATGAACACTATTAAGGCTTGTTTCAAATGTAAAAAACCTTGAAATAATGTACTAAATTGTTCAGAAGGTTGTTTTCTTAGTGAAATGCTACAGGATATTCTTTAGCCATCTGGAGGTCCTGCCTTCATCCCAGTGCCGGTGAAAACAAAGGTGAAAGAATTTACAGTGTTGCTGAGAACCCAAGGAGACTTCGGAGCTGTTGCTGTTTCTACTGCTACAACTTAAGCTAGCTGCCTGCAGAACTTACCTGGACTGTGATTTACCTGGACTGTGAGTTAATCTATTGAGACACTGCTTTATCTGGACTGAGACAACAAACTATAATTTACAACAAATTGTAACTTGATATCTTTACAAATGGTTTCATTGCTGGTATAATTTTTCCAAAGGCTTCTTGCATGGAGCCATCAATTGGCTTGGTATTGTCACATTTTGTATCCTCCCTTTCTGTTTCTAGCAGGTTATTTATGGTGTTTCTGTAAAAAACACTATGGTCGTTATTTAAATTAAACAAAAGGGGGAAATGTTAAGGTCTGTAAACAAGTCAGATTGGCACCTGTTATTTTGCCAGAGAAATGTTAGAGTCTGTAAACAAGTCTGTACGGTGCCTGGCAAAATGCCAGAGGGAGTGGTTTGTGAAGTAACAAAAGTGAGCCATTAAGTGTGGAGATTCCTTATTGGTTGACTGCTGTATCTATTTTATGCTAATTAGATAGGCTGTGTAAAATGTATAAATACCGCTCTTATTCTACAATAAACGGCTTCCATTCCTGCTGTATCAATGTACACAAGTTATTCATCACCCCCCAGTTATTTTGCTGCAGCCAGACTGCGGCATCCTATTTCTCAGGAAAGGTGTCCAGGCTACCAAGACATTTGGCATATAATGGGCATGAGAGCTTACTTTGTACACCATCTTAGACTGCTCCCCCTATGCAAACCCCCAGCCAGAATGTTATGATGAGTGTCTGTATGGAAGAAGATGAGGGCCATGTGGGAGTGTTTTTGTTAGAATAGTGGTCTTTTGTGTTTTGGTTGGAAAAAATGGCTGGGTCCACTTCAGCTTGAACTCTGGTGTGATGCCATTAGAGACTGAGTTCTGAAACTGATCTCAGAAAACTATTGCCATGAATTGAGTTGGGATTTTACAAGGCCAGGCATTAGAGGAGCCTTTGGGAATTGAGATCTAGGCCGAGGGTGGCTTTCTCTACAGCACTGGGAATCTCAGCCAGGATTTCACATGATTCTGCTGTTAAAGCCTTCTCAGCTATAGTTGAGAGTCAAAACTCACATGAACCTCATATTTTAGACCCCAATGGGCCTGGATTCCTGTGACCTTTCGCCACTCCTTGAAAAGTCTTGTCTGTGTGCGTTCTCCAGAGCTTTTACTGAAAGCAGATTCCTCAACACCTAATGGCTCCTGAATTAATCAAAACCCACAGTGCCAACTTCACCATTCGTGAAATATGTCTAGGCTAATACCATGAAGTTTTTGAGTATCCCATGAGCAGAAATCCCTGGAGAACATTTAGATATCCTGCTGCTCATCATGACTGAACCAGCGAGTGCCATTTTTGACTGAGTGGAATTCATGATCAGGGTGAAGAACAGAGATGCCAGTGAGTAGGAGCCAGCAGGGAACTGGGCGTGGAGCAATGGAGTCCAGGTGTGTGATCCAACATCTGTGGTGGGTCCCTGTGGTTCTGTCAATGGCTTCCAAATGACATGTGACTGACAAGGTTCAGCCAGCAGACCCTAAAATATAAAGGCATGTTGTTGTGGGGAGAGGATTTGGTGTGATGCTCAGAATCAAGTTGCTATACTCAAGTGGGAAAGATATATGGGATAGCAGCCCAGTTTGTGTGTTTTCCTTCAGACCCTGACTCACCCCACGTGCAGAGCTCCCTCCAGCACTGTGTCCTGGTTGACCTCTTTGTATTTCAAAAACAAACACCAAATTTCCAGGGAAGCTGCAAGAAATGCCATTAAAACTGGAGGGTGAGCCAAAGGCTTCACAATCCACCCAGGGAGACATTCATACCCCAACAACCACAGTTACCTACAAAGAGAGGATTCAGCTCTGCTTCCTCCTGTTCATATTGGAAAATATGAACCCATGTCCTCCTGTCACATAGACTCAGACCAAGCTTTGATGGTCTTACTACAAAGGAAGCTAAAGCACAAAGCTATATTTTTAGTGCACAAATGTCAGAGGCAGATAGTCAAGAAGTCATTAAGCCATCAATGCTCCCATGTTTGGGGAATGTTTACCCTGTCCCCTACTTTTGGGATCTCTTCTGCCACACCCAAGTTTGTGAGATCCTCAGAATTTCCAATTCCAGATATGTATTCACAGATTTTTTTTCCTCTTCTCCTCTCATTGTGTCTTATTTGGGGTGATAGTAATGTCAAGGCATTGTGGTGGATGACAGTGGAAGATTTTTATGTGCCACATGTTCGCATATATATTAGACTCATTTTCTGTTTTGCCATTTGAAATATTGAATCTCTGACACTAACCCATAACCTACTAGACTCTGACTCCTTATCCTAACATTGATAAAAATAATCCTAAAAAATAGAAGTAGAATCGTTTGATAGGAGGCATGGTGTGTACTTGGATTTGCCTTTTTCTTCATCAGAGATACATATTATAAAACCTGTCACATATTTTTCTCGTTTTACTTCTCCATGAATTTTCAAAATTAACAAATATGTAACTTCCTGACTCCCTGTCTCTGTCGCCTGGGTCACAATGTATATTTCTATATACATATATATAATCCTACTGTTATCACAGGTATATTTTTGAGAGTACTCTCACTTTGAAAAATACGAATTTCATGAAGAGCTCACTGCCCCCCAATACACTGAGGTAACTGACAATTCAAGCTGTGGTGTGCTTTATACTTCATCAAGATTATACATGAAACAATGTAGAGGAAAATAAATATTTTGGGTACATATGTGAAGGATATATATCGCATTATGAATTTCAATTGGCATACATACTATTATATTTTAATGTATTAAAATATATATATATGTAGTTTGGATTTGCAAACATGAAATATATGTGTCATATACTACCTTGATTCTTTCATGTCCATCTGTGTGGATTTATAATCAATTTTTCACAAGATATTTCTCAGAAATATTCATTTTCTTGACATAGATATTCATTTCTGAATACTCAAAATGAACTTCAGAGAATATTGAGTACTAACCCTAATATTTCCATAGTAAGTGACTCAGTTTAACATCTATGAAAGTATATTGATATGGAACATGATGTGTATTTTGAAGTAAATTTTCATTCAAAATCGTTATATTCCTCTTTCTTCAGAAATGGTACATCATAGGATGTATCTTTTTATCCACAATTCACAAATTGATATGCATATGATTTACTTTCATTCACTCCCTGTATCAGGACCCATGTATATTTCCATGTTGCTTTACTTGCTTTTTCATAAGATTTCTTTTATAACACATTACTTTTGAATTCCATCATCATTTTTGAAGCAAAACACATTTTGTTGTAATTAGTAACCCTAATATTACCACTAGATGTATGACTACTTGATTATTATAATAGCCATTCCAAAAGCACTGTACAGGCTGCAGGAAATTTACTTGATTTATGCATTAAATCCCTGAGACAAGTTTATGCAAAGTAGCCAGTGTAAGAGTGTTGTGTAATGATATCTTGGGAATAAATAGGGATTTTATTTTCTGACTTCTATTGTGAATGACTGTTAGAAACTATAGTCCATAAAATCCTAGAAAAAGAATGCAAATTTATTTGTTTGCAATTTACAGATATTTGCACATGCTCAGTTACCTTTGCATCTAAAATTGGAAACTTCAGAACATAATAACTTGAAAAAAAATTGTTAAAGTTGAAAAACTCAATGCACAAACAAATTTATTTTAGAAGCATTCGGTAGTTGTGGAGTTATTACTGTGGTCAGCAGAGTTGGGACAGGGCTCTGGACGGTCTAAAATCTCACTCAGGTTATTGGTGATTCACTTTATTTTACACTACTACACCCACAATACAATACTGCCAGCAAGAACTGTTGAGAAAATATGCTGATAATGTCTTGAGATGAAGTGGCACCTTTGACATTTGGCTACTTCTTTTCATTTTTCCCAGCTCATGAAACTGTTGGGAATATATTCATCATACCTAGAAAATCAGACATTTTCTGTGCCTTAGATACATGTGGACCACTTCTCCCACATTTTTCTTTACTGAGGGTTATTCTGGCCTTTGGAAATTTGGTCCCAAATGTGGTACTTTGATCAACATAGATCTAATGCCCAGTGTAATCTAGCATTTTGTACTGATTAAAGGTAGATATTTTCTAAATTGTGCAATGTTTCTTAGTCAGTCTACTCATTTTTTTACTTTAAAAGAAGACACTTATAACATTAGTTTTTTGTTAAGTGTATTTATAGGTGGAAGAATGATCCATAATTTTAAAATTATTCTTTATTTTCAGCATAATTTTATCCTTAACATCATCTTTTTTTTGTGTTGCTAAGGTTGTAACCCAGTACCCAGCACATTATGCACACATGAATTGTGCCATCAGTCCCAATTTCTAAGTTTAAATTGGTGAGTCTCATCCATTCACATCTAATGTTATTTTTCACATGATTGAATTTAGATAGTCCTTTCTGTTGCTCTTAGCAATACAAAATGAACATAAATATGAATTCAGATTTTGTTCATGTTATGATTTTTTGGTCTATATTATTGCAATATAGTTTATAATATACATTAGTGTCACTCTTTTATAGAAAATTAATTTAAATTTTTAAGTCTTGGAAGATACTTCTCAAATTCTACATCATTTACAATGTTACTATGTAATCATGAAAATTTTATTCAGAATGCAACAAAAGAAACAAAAAATGCCTAGGAATAAGTGCACCTATAATCAGTCATATAAAATTGTACATATGGTATAAGAACCCTGATAAGACTCTAAAGATTAGAAGATGAGATTCTGGCTGCATGTAAGAGCTTCTTGCCAGAATTCATCTTTTTCTTTTCCACAGACAATGAAAGAATTGACTTCTGAAAAATGTTGGAAGTGTTGAATAGAATGTTATTCTGCTAAATTGTAAAAAAAGTGTTTATGCAGTGAAAATTTAGCTAATTTTACTATAGGGTATAAATTTTTCTTTATCTTTTAGTTTTAATTTTTCTTTTGGCTCTCTGGAATTTCTCTACCATATCATTGATGCTTTTATTTTATTGAGAAATATAGGACTTACCATATCAATGGTACAAATTTGATATTCATCATCTACAGAAACTTTGGAGAAATGAGTTTGAATTCAGGAAACACAAGAAAGAACAATATACAACTATATCATTAGGGATCAAATAAGAAGAGTGACAAAAACAAAGACCTTGGGAATCATAGTTTACCTTTGCAATAATTAAGAGGTATTGATAGAATGAGTATGATGAAATTTAACTATCACTTACATTAAATGAAAACTTCCAATCAAATGGAAATGACTTAGCAAGTTATTTATTGTATTTCTACTATGATTTCAGTGTTCTCATAGGTGATTTTCCTTGATGAGAGTCACCTGGGATCTTATAGCCCTCTGAAATGTGCAGCCAAATCCAAAGTCACAAACACAATAATAATATAAATTTCTTATCATTAGGTCTTTTTATTGTAAAGATAAATATTTATTAGGTAGATTTTTTAATATTTAATTGATTTGATCTTACTCTGAAGGTATACTTTAATAGTTTAAAGCAGCACACAAGCAGAAGATTATAGAGTAAGTAAGAATGCAAACCTCTCTCTCTCCCCTCATGTGCATATAATCATGCATCACTTAATGACAAGGATATGCTCTGAGAAATGTATATAGAGGTGACTTGTCATTATGTAAATGTCACAGAGTGTAGTTAAACAAATCTATATGGCACAGGCTACAACCTTCCTAAGGTGTATGATATATCACTCCTAGGCCACAAACCCATACAACCTGTTACTTTGCTGAATATTATAAGTAATTGTAATACTATGGTATTTGTGTGTCTAAGAATATCTAAACAGAGAAAAGGTATAGTAAAAAACATACAGCATAAATTTTAAAATGGCACTTCTTTATAGGCTCTTACTTTAAATGGAGCTAGCAGGATAGGAAGTTGTTTCTGAGGAGTGGTGAGTGAGCAATGAATGAATGTAAAGTACTAGGATGCTACCATTCATTACTGTAGACTTTAGAAACACCTGACAATAAATTTACTTTAAAAATATTTTCTAAATGTTTAATATCTCTAGCAATTAGAGAAATGCAAATTACAACTACACTGAGATTACATCTCACTCCAGTCAGAATGGCAATTATCAAGAATACAAGTAAAAATAAATGTTAGCATGGGTATGGGGGAAAAGGTACACTCATACATTGCTGGTGGGACTGCAAATTGGTACAATCACTATGGAAAGCAGTGTGGAGATTCCTTAGTAAACTTGAAATGAAACCACCATTTGACCCAGTTATTCCACTCCTGGGTTTATACCCAAAGGACTTAAAATCAGCATTCTACATCTGACCCAGCCACCTCAATGTTTATAGGAACTCAATTAAGAATATCCAAGTTATGGAAACAAACTAGGTTCCCTTCAACAGATGAATGGATAAAAAAATGTGGTATACACAATTGAATATTATTCAGGTATAAAGAATGAAATTATGGCATTTGCCACTAAATGGAAGGAACTGGAGAATATCATGTTAAGTAAAATAAGCCAATCCCCCCAAATAAACAAAAGCCAAGTTTTCTCTCTGATATGTGGATACTAACCCATAACAAGGGAAGGTGGGGAGGGGAATAGAAGTCCATTGGATTAGACAAATGGGAATGAAGGGAAGGGAGGTGGAATGGTAATAGGAAAGACCATAGAATTAATCAGGCTTACATTTCCTATGTTCACATACAAATATATGACAAGTATAATTCTACATCATGTACAGCCATAAGAATAGGATCCTAACTAGAATAAGTTATACTTCATATATATATGTATATATGTATATATATATATATATATATATATATATATATATATATAAAATATTACAAATACTCTCTATTGTCATGTATATACAAACAGAACAAACAAAGAAGGAATAGAAAAAAAAGAAAGAATATATGTGCAAAGTTTCTGGCAGTAGTAAGTGTTCCACTTACTACTAAATTACATAAATTAATGGATCTGCTTTTGTTAAAAAATAAATAGTATACATTGCATGTGTATTCCAAAATCACAAGATTGTTTTAATATTTCAATATAATTCATGCAATGTAAAAAAGTATTTTATTTCTTCAAAAAAATTAAGCTTGCTTATTGTGATCTTTTACTTTATTAATTTTTAATCTTTTCATTTCTTTTGTAACACATCTTAGCACATACATTATAGAGCTGTACAAAATATTTTTGTTTTTTTTATTTTTATATGAACTTTGTCCAAACCTTTTTTTCTTTACTTTAAAAAATTTTGTTAAAAATAAGATACAAACATGCACATTAAGCCAAGACTACACAGGATTCAGATCATCAATATTTCTATCAGATCATCAATATCTCTATCTTCCTCGTCCATATATTGTCCCATTAGAAGGTCTTTAGGGGGCAGTAACAGACATGAGACTGTTATATTGTAAAAATGGGTTCTTCTGGAATCCTCCTGAAAGGACTGCCTGAGGCTTCTCTTGTGGAAATGTCACTTTTCAGAAATAAGTTTACACTGGTTTGCTTAGTGTGTGTGTTTCTTTTTAAAAAATGATGAATTTGCTTGTAAACAAGTAATACATCATCAACATTGCTCTTTACTGAAGAAAGCCTTTGGGTGAAGAAGTCCTTTGGTCTGTAAAAGCTACTACTAACCTCTCCACTGTGAATTTTCTGTACTCTTCGATTTACTTTTCTATTTAATTTTCTTTAAGTATATCACTAGGTGATAGGAAATTTTCAGCTCTATTATAATCGCATAGGACTATCAATCTATTATTAACTGTAACATTACTTTGCAGCACATAATTGTATGTAAATTTAAACTCTTTTGAGAAGATTTTATTCTATATTCTACTTTGATTTTTTTGGGGGGTGGCATATAAAGCAGGGCTTATTTGAAAAGCGGTAACATAGACTTCTCCCAGCCATAGCTGGTATCCCAGTATCCCAAGAAGTGAGGGTGTTTTGCTTTTTTATATGTCCTAGGCTTCCTTTGTTCTCCTGCTCTCTTTCCCTTATCTCTTTCCTTCCTGCTCAGATGACTGGGCCCATGGAATGCTCAGTGGGTTGGCCAAAGGTGGAAAACAGGTGGGCTTAAGGGGGAAAAGCAGGATGGAGCAGCCCAGGACACATTAATTAGCAACTTTATAACTCCTTGTAGGCAGGGGTAATTCCTGGGACAGGTTACCTTAGCAACAGTTTGGATCAGGGGCAGGTTGTCTTGATTGGGTGGAGAAAGGGCTCTGAAGACATTAACATTTCAATTCCTCCATTTTCTGAATCTGACCCTTGCCTATGTGGCTTCATTCCCACTTCTAATTTTAGGAACTCCTTACTGCTGTAAAGAGAAGGGGCAACAACTATTCTGGCTGCTTTGAGCTGTGAGGGGGCAAGGTGAGGTGGAGCAAGAAGTTTTGAAGTTCCTTTTTAGAAGTTGGATCAGATAGGTAAATGTCTGCCTGGGAAAGAACTGGTTGTAACGTCATCCGAGGATGGGCATTTCTATGAGAGATAAACAAAAAGACATCAGTACAAAATAAATGTTGCAGCATCTGGAACATGTCAATGAATATCATGGTGACAGAAGCCAATAATCTCTCACCAGGAGGTGTGAGGGCTGAGAAGTTGTCCCCACAACAAGGCTGGAGAGGACAAGGCTTTTATTTGGGAATGTAAACCATTAACATTGTCAGAGTTATCAGGGATATGTAAATACAACATTTATTTTTTAATGTCACAGATGTCCATCCTCATAAGATGTAGTTAAGCTACTTAATGTCATCTGATTTTGTAAAATATCTTTTTTATTGGTATAACCTCCGTGTTTACTAGTGACCCCTTTATTCTGGTACTTAGAGCTAGATGATTATATTAGCAAACCTTAATCCTATCTATGTAGATGGTTAGGAAGATCTGTCGGCCTTTAACTAAAAATCTTCTGACTTAGCAGTTTGACTTGATATTTATTAGGCATTCCTTCCTAAGAATCTCTCTTTTGTAGCCTCTAGTCTTACTTATTCTTCAGGACTAACACAATGTATTTCTTAAGTTACATTTAACTACTATTATTTTATATATTTTAATGCCCAGAAATGGCTGTGCTTGTTTTAATTGTTTTTGCTAAGTGTTTAAGATGAAGCAGGTCAAACTGACTTTTGTTTCTATCTATTGTTAAGAGTCATCTGAGTTCCCATGGACGTCACTCTTGGGGGAACCTGAAAGCAGCTTCTTAATTCTGCTAGTGCCATTTGCAGTAGGATGGGTCAAGGTCTGGCTCACCATGTGACTTCCCTTGGAAGCATCATTGATGTTTCTCTTCTCCAATGACTCCTCTTCATAGCAAGTTCACTGATTGGTTTTCTGGTCCTCCAGTCGTCTCATTAATCTCCCTGAGCAGGAGGTTATGTGGCCCAGAGTTTCAAAGCTCTTTAGAGAAGTTCCCTGTTCCCTGGATTCAGACTGACTTGGAAGACAAGAGCCAAATATTGCTTTCCTTGGCCTTTTAAATTTAACTTTAATTTTTAAGTCTTGATTTTAAGCAGTCTCACTACTCTTAAATCAAGAGTACCAGGCTTTAATGTTAATGCCTATAACCTTACAGTCTTTTACCCCTTTTATTAATTTGGGTCTGTACTATCCTGTACTGTAGGTAATGAGTCTTTATCTTAAAGTAACCCAGGTTGTGTCTACATAATTTTTTGCATTTGAATTAGACAGTTTTATGTAACCAATTTTATGACCAAAACTGTTTTTAATGTTAATAAACTGAAAATGTATCTATATAAAACTGAAAAGAAAAAAATGGAAGTCTTATTATTGATGCTAGATTAGTCCTCTATTTATGTTAAAGAACACCATGCTTAGCTACCTCATTTGGCATATCTACTTTAAGAACCAGACTATAATTATTGCTCACCTATGGCTACTTACAAAAATGAAAATTGGACAAGAGCATTTAAATGCCTAGTAGATAATTAATAATGTCACTGCATAGTAAATATTATAGTAAACATACATTGGTAATTTGATATATATATATATATATATATATATATATATATATATATACATACACACACAAATATGCATTGCATATTATAGGATATAAAAAATAATAATGATAATTTAGTTTTTACTTTGTATTACCAAGATTAATTCAAGTAAATATTATTTTATACAAATAGATGATACTATCTCTATTTTTATAGATAAAAAATCTAAAGGTCAGGTATATTAACATATTTAGTGTTATTTAGCTCATAAAGGTAAGTATGATATAAAAACTCAGGTCAACAGGCTGGGGTTGTGTCTCAATGGTAGGGCTCTTGCCTAGTATGTGCAGAGCCTTGGGTTCTATTCTCAGGACCACATATAAATAAATAAAGGTATTGTGTCCAACTGCAACTAAAATAAATAAATAAATAAATAAATAAATAAATAAATAAATAAACCTCAGGTCAAATTGAATCCAAGGGCAATCTCCATTTTATTATACCATATGTTCCAACTATAAGTATATGCAATGTTACTTTATTGGAAAATAAGTATTGAAGAAAAGGTACTAAGTGAATTATTATAGTTAGAAAAAAAATTTACTACATAAAAGTATCTGGATCCAAAAATAAACATTTGACATTTGTTTTAAAACTTTAATCATATATCTCTGATATGGCAAAGGTGTCCCTAGAAGAATAGAACTTTGTTCACTAATATTCTAAACTAAAGTGCTATGAAAATTAGTTTTTTAAAAAAAACAAAAGGATAACAAAATTTTATTTTCTCCACGCTCTTCAATTTTAAAGATAATTTTCTTAGTTAATTTTAATTACACAAAATAGTAGGATTTGTTGAGTTTTATTTATGTCTGCATGTAGTATAATGTATTCTATTTCATTCCCCCCATACATCCCCTTTCCTTCTGTTTCTTCTTTCCCAGAATCTCTATCCTCTGTTACATCTGTCTCCCTTCTATTTGCAGGAGATCCTTTAATCCCGCCTTTTTTTCCTCTAGCTTCCACATAGAAAACATATGACCTTTGACATTTTGAGTCGGGTTTATTTCACTTAGAACATGTTCTCCAGTTCTGTCTATTTTTCAGCAAATGACATAATTTAACTCTTTTTTAATGGGTGAGTAAAGCTCCATTGTGTATATGTAACACATATTTTTATCTTGTCATTGATTAAAAGACACCCTAGCCTGGTTTCATATCTTGTGTTATAGTTTGGATGTAAAGTGTCCCCCAAAATCTCACATGTGAGACAATGCAAGAAGTTTTGGAGGAGAAATAATTGGGCTGTAGCCTTAATCTAATGATTGAGTCAAACCTGATGGGATTAACTGAGTAATGATTGAAGGCAGGTGGGTGTGGTGGGAGGAACTCATTCACTGGGGGCGTGGCTATGGGGTATGTATTTTGTATCTCCAGATAGGAGACTCTCTCTGCTTCCTGGTCATCATGATGTGAGCTTCTTCCCTCCATGATGTTGAGCTTCACTTTGAGCCCAGATGAATGGAGCTGGCTTTCTATGTACTATGACCTCTGAAACCGTGCATGAGTCCTCAAATAAACTGTTCCTCCTCTATAAGTTGTTCTGGTTAGAACTTTCAGTCCCAGCAATAAAATAGCTGACAAAAAAACTTGGTTATTGTGAATTTTACTACATTTTTTATAGTGTGCTTACTTTAATTCTTTATGCCAAATACTGAGAATATGGTATATCTGCATCTTATGGTTGGCCCATTTCTATCTTTTGAGAAAACTTTACACTAATTTCTATATTAGTTTTACAAATTTGCAATCTCAGCCTCAGGGGATAAGTGTTTCTTTTACTCCTGCATCATTTCTAGTATATGTTATTACTTGTATTCTTGATGTTTGCATTTTAAATGGAGTAATATGAAATCTCAGTGTAGTTTTGGTTTCCATTTCCTTCCTTGATAAGGATGTTGATTTTTTTTTAAATTTGTTGGCCATGTGTATCTTATTTTCAGAAATGTCTGTTTTGTTAATCTGCCTATTTACTGATTGGATTATTCCTTTTATGTGTTTGTGTGTTGCTTTTTGAGTTCTTTATATATTCTAGATACTAATCTTCTGTCAGAGTGTAACTGGCAAAGATTTTCTTCCATTTTATAGGCTCACTCTTCATACACTTGTTTCCTTTGCTATATAAATGCTTTTTTAATTCAATGCCTTATAATATATTAATTCTTAGTTTTATTTCCTAACCTTGGTGTTTTATTTTTATTAGTTGCTCAAGACAGTACAATGATCTTGACATATCATACATTTGATTCAAATGGGGTATGAATTCTTATTTTTCCATGTGTACAGACTGCAGGATCACATTGGTTATACAGCCACGTTTATACATACAGCAATACTAGTGTCTGTTGCACCTATGTTTTCAATTGTTCATCATTTCATATTTTTTGACCATTTGCATTTCTTCTGTGAAGTACCAATTCAGTTCCTTTGCCCATTTGTTGGGGGTTATTTGTATTTTTGATGTTCAGTTTTTGAGTTCTTTATATATCCTGGGAATTAATCTATATCTGAGGTACAGGTGGAAAAGATTGTCTCTAATTCTGTAGGCTCTCTCTTCATTTTCTTGAGTATTTCATTTGATGTGAAGAAGCTTTTTAGTTTGATACCATTCCCATTCATTGATTCTTGATTTTACTTTTTGTGCTTTGGGAGTCTTGATGAAGTTGGTTCCTAGGCTGACATGATGGAGAGTTTGACCTATTTTTTTCTTCTAGAAGCTATAGGGTTTCAATGCCTAGGTTTTGGATGCATTTTTAGTTGATTTTTGTGCATGGTAAGAGATATAGGTTAAATTTTGGTCTGCTACATATGCATTTCCAGTTTTCCCAGTATCATTTTTTGAAGAGGATATCTTTTCTACAATGTATAGTTCATGACACTTTTGTCCAATATGAAATAATCATATTTATATGGTTTTTGTCTCTCTGAGTCTTCTGTTCCATTGGTCTTCATGTCATTTTTGTTCTAATACCACTTTTTGTTGTTGTTGTTGTTGTTGTTACTTTAATTAAGTAGTATAATTTAAGGTCTAGTATTGTGATGCTTCCTGCTTCACTTTTCTCACTAAGGATTGCTTTGCCTATTCTGCACCACTTATTTTTCCAAATAGTTTTATGATCGATTTTTATGTTTCTATAAAGAATATCACTGTAATTTAATAGGAATTTAATTAAATCTGTATAGTGTTTTTGATATATTTGCCATTTTGATAACATTAATTCTGCCTATCCAAGAACATGGGAGATTTTTTCATCTTCTAAGATCTTCTTCAATTTCTTTCTTTAGTTTTCTGTAACTTTCATTGTAGAGGGCTTTCACCTCTTTTGTTATATTGATTTCATGTGTTGAACCAAACTTGAATCCCTGCAATGAAACAAACTTGATCATAGTGCATTATCCTTTTAATGTATTTTTTTATGTGTTGTGTCAGTGTTTTATTAGAAATTTGGTTATTTGTATTTGGTTATTTGTATTCAATGTTAATTTGCACTATAAATAGAAATGGTATGGTAGGCAATTGCCAACAGTAGAAATTTTATTTACAAAATGGTTTGCTATGTCAATATCAAAAACGTGTACAGGGAGAATGCAGAAGAGATGTAGAATGTAATAATTGATAGGGAGGATGAGAGACAGTAGGAGTAAAAAGTTAAAGGGATAATGAAAGAAAACATTAGAATTTGGCTGTAAGCAAAAGAGAAGAAGAGAATCAAGATAAATTGGAGAAAAACAATATAAAGGAAACAAAGGAACAATATAAAACAAAACCAACACATACTTCTAAAAGACCCTAGGTCTCAAAAGACAGTCAAGACAATAACTAGATTTAAAAAAAGTGTTTGGAACAAAAAGAGTGAGACAAATATGTATCTGTTTAAGTGTCCATGGACCATTCAGCAGACAAAAGTTTAGCAGAAAAAAGCCTTTTTTTTAGTTTAATAATTTATTTTCCTAGAACTCTATGTCTTGTTTGTTCTCAATTTGAAAAACAGAAGAGAATTATACTTTGCATATGTATGTCAATAATATATACTCTACTGTCATGGATATTTAAAAAGAACTCTCCCCCCCCAAAAAAAAAGAAAAGGTTCTTGGGGAAGATTAGGGATTATTTCCATAGTGATGGTCAAAAATTGTGTATACTATATATCAGTTGTCAGTTCCCAATTTTCTTTCTTTCTGTTTGTTCTTATTGTATGTATTATGTGTAAGAGTAGGAGTCAGCGGCTCTCAATTTCTTCTTTTTGTTGTCTATTCTCAGCTGATGTTCTCAGTAGTAGGAAATGTGGTGGGTTGGAGGGTTTTGTGAACTTCATTCACAGCAAACGGTCTCTGTATAGAAAGGGGTTCCCAGAGGTGGAGGTCCTAGAGGTTGGGTTTGGGTCTAGTTCAACCCCTGGTGCTTTCTGTAATGATGTTTGGTGAAACTTTTAAACCAGCACTCCTCCATACCCCAGGTGCTTCTGGTCTGCACTGGACATTTGCATCACTTGAATGTCCCCTGCATTCAACTCAAGTGGTGGACAAGCAAGTTCTTCATGTCTTTCAACCTCCCATGGCTCCCATATCTTGGCCATTTGGATTCAGTCCCAGAGCCCACTTTTTCTTGCCTAATCAAGTCCCTTGTCATCCCCACTGGTCCTGCCAACCACAAGATGCAAAAAATGAAATATACCTAGGATCTCTAGGGTCTGAGTGTCTTAAATTCCCCTGAATAAAACACTTTCCACACCTGAATTTCACCTTTTTTTTTTTTTAAATCACACTCTAGGTCACCTCACAGATCTTTGCCAGTTCAGATTTTTGGGCCCAGCTGGAATTAAACAGGTATGGGCAACTGGGTTTGGATCCACATGCACTGACCCCAGTAGCACAACAGAAAAAGATGGTGGCTGACCCTGCAGGTCACTTGGAGAGGCTCAGCATTTCTCTCACATGAAAGCAAAGTGCAGCCACCCACAGGATTGGCTTGACAATGTTTCAGATCACTATCATCTCCATTTCAAGATACACCTCAGTGCCAGCCAAAATGCAGGTTCTCTTAGTCTCTGTCCTTCAGACCAGCTCACAGTGGATCCACATTGGCAGCAGCCAGAGCTGGCAGTGTTTTTTGTTTGTTGTTATGGTTGTTGTTGTTTATTTTTTGTTTATTTTATTCTATTGAACCCTCTGTGTCCCTTGGTTGTTCTGAGAGTTAAATGCTAATAGGACTTTTTGTTTGGTCTTGTTTGTTTTTACTGATTACAAAGAGAAGCTCATTGTCCTCTTTCTCAGTCCCTTGCCACAGAGCAGTTTGGAAAGTTACCTTCTGTACTCTGCCAACTTGGCACCCCTCTTCTTTCTTCAGTAATCTTTTTTTTTAATTTGTTCTTATTAGTTACGCATGACTGTGGAATACATTTTGATACATTGCACGCAAATGGTACACAACTTCTCATTCCTATGGCTGAACATGCTGCAGAGTGATAGTCATACATGTAAGTTGGGTAATAAAGTCTGTCACCATCCATAGTCTTTTCACCCTCCACCCCCTCTATTCCCCTCACTCCCCCTTGCCCAATCCAAAATTCCTTCATTCTTCCCTACACACTCCCCATTATGGACCAGAATCCACTTATCAGAGAAAACATTCAGCCTCTGGCTTATGGGGGTGGTTGTTCATTTTGCTTAGCATGATATTTTCAAGCTCCATCCATTTCCCTGCAAATGTCATAATTTTATTCTTTTTCATGGCTGAGTAACATTTCATTGTGTGAGTATATATATATATATATATATATATATATATATATATATATATATATACATATATATGTATATGTGTGTGTATATATGTATTTGTATGTATATATATATACATACTATATATATTATATTTATAAAATATATAATATATATATATTATAAATATATGTATATATATTACATTTTCTTTATACATTCTTCTCTTGAAGAGCATCCAGTTTTGTTCCATAGTTTAGCTTTTGTAAATTGAGCTGTTATAAACATTGATATTGACATTGCTGTGTCCCTGTAATATGCTGATTTTAAGGTCTTTGAGTATAAACTTAGGAGTGAGGTAACTAGGTCAAATGGTGGTTATATTCCAAATTTTCTAAGGAATCTCCATGCTGATTTCCATAGTGATTGCACCAATTTGCCATCCCACCAGCAACTATGAGTGAGCTTTTCACCCTACATCCTCGAGAGCAATTATTGCTGCTTGTATTCTTGATAATTGCCTTTCTGATGGGCATAAGATAAAATTTTAGAGTAGTTTTGATTTGCAGTTCTCTAATTGCTAGAGATGATGAACAATTTTTCATATGTATTTTGGTTAGCTGTATTGCTTCTTTGGGTAAGTTAAGTTGTTAATTTCTGTGGTCCATTTATTAATTTGATTATTTTTGGTTTTGGTGTTAAGTTTTTTTAAATTATTTATTCTAATTTGTTATACATGATGTAAGAATGTAATTCATTTTATATTACACATATAGAACACAATTTTTCAAGTCACATGTACACAAGGTATTTTTATACCATTCGTGTCTTCATACATGTACTAAGGTAATGATGTCTAACTCATTCCAACATAATTTCTACTTTCCCCCTCCCTCTCACTCCTCCCCTTTTTTCTATCTAAAAGTTCTTTCATTCCTCCCATGCTTCCTCCCCGCCCGCATCAGCATTATGAGTCAATATTCTCATATCAAAGAAAACATTCAGGGATTGGCTTGCTTCACTTAGCATTATATTCTCCAATTCTATTCATTTACCTGCAAAGGCCATGTAGCTATCCCACTCCTTGGTTTATACCCAAAGGTCTTAAAAACAGCATACTACAGGGACACAGCCATATCGATGTTTATAGCAGCACAACTCACAATAGCTAAACTGTGGAACCAACCTAGATGCCCTTCAGTAGATTAGTAGATAGGGAAACTTTGGTATATATCCACAATGGAACATTACTCAGCATTAAAAGAGAATAAAATCATGGTGTTAAGTTTTTTGAGATTTTTATATATCCTGAAGATCAATTATCTATCTGAGGTGCCTGTGGTAAAGATTTTCTTCCATTCTGTAGGTTCTCTCTTCATGTTATTGATTGTTTCCTTTGTTGAGATTTTTAGTTTGATTCTGTCCCATTATCAATTCTTGATTATACTTCTTGTGCTTAAGGGCCTTGTTAAGGAAGTCAGGTCCTAGGCCCACTAAATGAAGATTTGGGCCTACTTTTTCTTCTATTAGGTGCAGTTATCTCTGGTTTAATTCCTAGGTCCTTGATCCACTTTGAGTTTAGCTTTATGCATGGTGAGAAATAGTGATTTAATTTCATTTTGCTACATATGGATTTCCAGTTTTCCCACCGCCATTTGTTGAAGAGGCTATCTTTTCTCCAGTGTATGTTTTTTGCATGTTTTTCCAGCATGAGATAATCGTATTTATGTGGGTTTGTCTCTGTATCTTCTTTTCTGTACCATTGGTCTACATGTCTATTTTGGTGTCGATAACATGCTATTTTTGTTACTATTGTTACTATAGCTCTGTGTTATAGTTTAAGATCTGATATTATGATGCCTTTTGCCTTACTCTTTCTTCATGGTAAGAATTAACTTGAGTATTCTTATTTCTGAGTCTCTTATTTTTTTCCAAATGTATTTCATTATTGTTTTTTTTTTTTTTTTGGTCTATGAAGAATGTCATTGAGATTTTAACAGGAATTGTATTAAATCTGTATAATGCTTTTGGTACTATGGCCATTTGACAATATTAATTCAGCCTATCCAAGAACATGGGAGATCTTTTCATTTTCTAAAGTCTTATTCAATTTCTTTCTTTAGTGTTCTGTAGTTTTTATTGTATAGGTCTTTCACCTCTTTTGTTAGGTATTGTATTTATTTATTTATTTATTTATTTATTTTGAGACTATTGTGAATGGGGTGGTTTTCCTAATTTTTCTTGAAGTGGATTCATCACTGATGTATAGAAATGCATTTGATTTATGGGTGTTGATTTGATACCCTGCTACTTTGCTGAATTCATTTATTAGTTCTAGAAGTTTATTGGTGGAATTTTTTTGATCTTCTAAATAGATTCATGTCATTGGAAAGTGGTGATAGTTTGTGTTCTTCTTTTCCCATTTGTATCTCTTTAATTTTTTTTTCCTATCTGACTGCTGTGGCTAGAATCTTCAGAACTTTGTTGAATAGAAGTGGTGAAAGAGGACATCTATGTCTTCTTGCAGTTTTTAGAGGTAATGCTTTTATTTATTTATTTAAAGAATAATTTTGGCCTTGGGCTCAGCATAGAGAGCTTTTACAATGTTGTGGTATGTTCCTAATATCTTAAGTAGTCTTTAATTTTATTTTAGAGGTAATTTGCCACCTTAGTTAGACTTATTTTTATTTATTTATTTATGGCTACTATGTTTTCCTCATTTCTTTCTCAGAAGATTCATTATTGGTATATATAAAAGCAATTTAATTTTGTGTGTTGTTTTAATATTCTGCTACTTTACTAAATTTATTAGTTCTAGAAATATTATTAGAGGTTTTTGTGTTATAAGTATAGAATCACAACATCTGCAAAGATTGATAATTTAACTTTCTTCTTTCTTATTTATATCCTTATTTTCTTCTCTTAAATAATTGTTGTTTGGGGCTAGGGATGTGGCTCAAGCCATAGCATGCTCGCCTGACATACGTGTGGCCCGGGTTTGATCCTCAGCAACACATACAAACAAAGATGTTGTGTCCGCCAAAAACTGAAAAATAAATATTGAAATTCATTCTCTCTCTCTCTCTCTCTCTCTCTCTCTCTCTCTCTCTCTCTTTAAAAAAATAATAATTGTTGTGACTAATTTTTCATTTAGTATATTTATTAAGAGTGGTGAGAATAGACATCACTGTTTTGTTGCTGATTTCAGTGTGTGCTTTAAGTTTTTTGCCATCCAGTGTGGTATTGAATTTGGGGTTAGCTTATGTAGCTATTATTATGTTGAGATTAGTTTTATGTGTCTAATTTCTTCAGTTTTTTAAACTTGAATTCATGCTATATTTTATGATAAGATTTTTCCTGCCTCTATTGAGATGCTGATGTGATTTTTGTCCTTATTTTTATTGATTACACTCATACTTTTTGATATATATATTGAATCATTCTTGCATTATTATAATAAAACTAACTTTTTCCTGATGTATAATCTTCTTAATGTGCTTTTGACTGTTGATTACCTTGATTTGTATTAAGAACTTTTAATTTATGTTCATCAGGTATAATCTTATATAATTTCCTTTTCTTGATTTAAATATGATTTTGGTATCAGTATTACACTTGTCTTACAGAATGAATTTGGGAGTATTTTCCTCCATTTACTTTTTATGGAATAATTTGAGGAGCATTAACATTAGTTTTCTTTAAAGGTATCATTTAATTAAGCTAAGAATCTATCTGGTCTTGGGCTTTATTTGTTGGAAGTACTTTTATCAATAACTGCTTCAATCTTACTGCTTATTATTGCTCTCTTTAGGTTTTCTATATCTTCTTGGTTAAATTTTGGTAAGATCTGTGTGTCCATTTCTTGTAAATATTCCAATATATTGGATTAAAACTTGTCAAAGTAATCCCTAATCTTACTCTGAATTCCAGAGTTAACGGTGGTGATATCTTCTTTTTCATCTCTAATGTCAATTTGGGTCTTTTTTCTTTCTTTTTGTTAGTTTGACTAAGAATTTCTAAATCTTATTTTTTGTTTCAATAAACAACTCTGTTTCATTGATTCTTGAAATTTTTAAATTCTCAATATTTTTTCCTCTAATCTTAATAATTTTCTTCCTTTTTATGGCTTTGGAATGTATTTTTCTAGGACCTTGAGATATACTATTAAGTTGTTTATTTGGAATCTTTCTGAAGTTTTTAGGCAGACATCCATAACTATAAAGTTTCCTATTAGAACCACTTTCAGAGTGTCCCAGAGATCCTGGTATGTTGTATATCTATGCTGGTCTGATTCTAGAAATTTTTAAATTTCTTTCCTCATTCCATTGATAATATATTTATCATTAAAGGTGTATAGCTCACTCACCTTGTGTTTATATAGTTTTTCTTGTTATGATTTCTAATTTAATTAAATTATGATTTGATAAGCTGGCAGAAACGGTATCAGTTATATTGTATTTGCTATGACTTACTTTGGGACCTAAAATGTCATCTGTTTTGGAAAAGGTTCCATAAGAAGCAAATAAAAAAAGATAATTTAGATGTTGTTAGGTGAAATATTGTACAAATACCTGTTTGGTCCTATTGACTCATCTATATATGTATTTTAGATCTTAAGAATCTTTATTATTTTACAGCTAGATGACCTATGCATTGTATTAGAGGTATGGTATAATCACCCATTTTTGTTGTATTTAGGTGTTACTGAGTCTTTATACTGAGTAGCCTTTGTTTTATTTAATTAGGCTCAACAATGTTTGGGTCATAAATATTTACTATCATTATATCTTCTTCAAGAATTTCTCTTTTTACCAAGTTAAAAGGATTTTCTTTATCTCTTCTAATTAATTTTGATTTTTATGTCTTCTATATTAAGATATGAGAATAGCTACTCCTCTTTGCTTTCAGGATCCATTGAATGAAATATCAGTTCTAACATTCTTCTTTCAGTTATGGATGTCTTTTCCTAAGAGATGAGTCTCTTGAAGATCACATATAATTCACATCTCATTTTTTAGTCCACTCTGCCACTCCATGTCTTTTAATTGAGTTGAGACCATTACGTCCAGTGTTATATAGAGAGATGTTTATTATTTATTGCCATTCTTTTCTGTTTCTAATATTAAATGCAATCCTAACTCATTTTTGATATCAGCTCTTCTAATGAGATTTGTCCATTCCTTGGCTTGAGTTTGTTTTTAACTTCTTTTGTAAGTAGTAATTTTTTAAGTATTTTCTGTAGTTCTTGACTCATAGTCATAAATTTTCTAAATTTATGCTCGTGTTTGAATGTTTTTATTTCTACTTTGATTCTGGAATATAGCTTTTCTGTATAAAGCAATCTTGGTTCACAATTATTTTCTTACAAACACCTCATTCTATGGTCTCTTATATTTTTGAGTTTCTGCTCAGAATTCAGAAATTGTTCATATTGGTTTCCTCTAAATACAACTTGATGGTTTTTCTCTTTAGGCTATTACAACTATATCCTCGTTCTATATATTTGATTATAATTATAATGTGTCATGGAGAGTTTTATTTTTAATAATATCTATTGGGGTTTCTGAATACCTCCTGTATGTGGATATTTATTTATCTTATTCCCAAGTTTGGAAGTAGTTCTGTTATTATTTCTATGAAAAGTTTATTTATGCCAATAGCCTATATTTCACATCCCTCATTCATGCCAATGATTCTTTAAATTTGGTCTCTTAATATTCTGTATATTCTGGTCATGGTATCTTATTTTCTTTACTATTTCTTTACTATTGATTAAGTATTCAACTTTGTCTTCAAAACATAAAATTATGTCTTCTACATGATCTAATATATTGTTAACTTTCAACTGAATTTTTAATTTGATTTAATAATTCTTTCTTTTCCAGGATTTCTGACTGGCTCTTTTTCAAAATACCTCTCTCTCTTTCTATTGAGGTCCTTTTTCACTTCCTTTATTTTATCTCTTTCTTCATTCCCTAGATATTCTTTCAGTTCAATGATCATTTTTATCAAAAACCTTTTGATTTATTTATCTGGCATAACATCCACATTAGTACCTGTGTATTTACATAGTGCGATAATTATAAATTTTTGGAGGTGATTTCTTGGATAGTTTCTTCATATATTTTGGGATACTATATTTAGACATATGTTGATATAGACTGCTCTTCTTCTTTTATGTGAGGTTTTTTAGTGAGTTAGTATCCTTTTATTGTAAGCCCTACATTGTGGATATTTCTTAATTTCAGCATATCTGATTGTCATAATGAAAGCGTTACTTTGAAAGCACCACAGTACCACTTTGAAAGGAAAGAGTAACTGCCAATAACAGTTGTAAAATCATTCATTGTTCAACAAATGCTATAAAATTTATTAACAATGATTTTTACAAGTTTAATGACCAAAGAGAACCAAGAGTATAAAATAATTTAGAATAAAGTGTTAAGGATATTATAATAAGATGAATTAGAAAGAAAAAAGGGGTGAAAAATAAAGAAAATGGAGAGAAAAAAGAAGGAAAGTGGTGGGGAAGGGAAAGGAGGTAAATGTTTAAATGAGGAATATATAAAGTATGAAGGAGTGGGGAAGGCAATGGAGATGGAAAGGAAGAAAAGAGGTATAAAGAGAAAATACAATTAATTGATGAAATATGTAAAATTGGATGAAACTTTAACACAAAATATGGGAACACACTAGGAATCAATTAATACCAAACAGTTAATGTAATATCAGTCATATAGAGATTCTGATTTATTCTTGCTGAGGTTTTTGAAATAGAGGCCTTTCTTTCCAGGGTTTTGATTTCACAATTTTCTGTGAACAAGACTGGTGATACCAAAGTCATTTTATTTGTTCTAAGCTCTGACCCAAACTTGTTAGAGGAGTTTTAATGCTAAGATCCATTCTCTCCTTGTTAGAATTATCTGCTTAAAGCACATTTAGGGTGTTATAGCTCAGTTGGTTGCTAGAAATGGCTTTGGTATTGGGTGTAGGGTTGGGACAGCAAGTCTAGCAGGGACACTTGCAAATCCTCTCATCTGCTCTGCTTACAGACAGGCCCAGGTTGCATTCTACCCACTCATTTCAACAGCCTCAGACAGTGTGTGGGGGAGGTGGTACAGTGCTCACTGCTTTTTGTCTGACCCTAATTATTCTCAGTCTCCCCATCAGATATAATCTTTTTCACAGAGTTCAAACCACCAAGTTCAAATGAAAACATCCTTCTCTTCTCCATATTACAGTCTGAATGAGTGGCCACCCTTAGTTTTTCTCTAGTTTGAGCTGCAGTCTTATTTCTATACTCAGCCTGATTCACAGTATGGACATTCATCAATCCAGCAAACAGCCGAGCTTAAGTGTCTGGTTGGTCTTGAGTATTCAAAAATAAAGCAAGTGTGAAAAAAAAAATAAAGGAAGAAAGGAAGAAAGCATGGAAAGAAGGAAGGGAGGGAGGGAGGGAGGAAGGGAAAGGAAAGGAAAATCACAGAAAGAAAAATTTAAAAATAAAAAAAAATAGTAAAATAGGAAAAACAAAGGTAGCCTGTAGGAATTCCTAGTCTGCCACGTGGAAAGTTTAAACAAAGAGCCTTTTCAAGCCATTGCCTCTTCCCCCTTATCTCCACTGGGGAGTGTCAAGATTTTCTCCTGCACTGGTGCAGCTCATTCTTTCTTAGTTTATCTTCTGCTTAGATTATGAATTTACCAGTATCTGATTTTCTTAAACTAGGTGTGAGAATTTCTTTCAACTCATTGGAAAGGGGATTTCCTTCCCCTACTCAGTCACCACTTTTCAGATGCTACTAGCATCTGTTGCTTTTATTAATTCTTTTTCTATTCTAAATAATGTTTTCAGTTTTCACATGGGTTGCTGGCCTTCTGGGCTTCCTATCAGGGTTCTTTCATGGTTTGCTACAGCAGATATGCTATTTTAATTCACTATCAAGGAGCTGCTATGACATTATGGGTTCCTCTATTCTTTCATTTTTTTCCTTCTAAACTTTTTATTTAAACATAGAAAATAGGTCTAATGACATTTGTGGCAGCATATTGGTGATTTTTTTTTCAGAAAGAACATACTCAGAAGGAACTCTATATTTTTTCTTGCAGTAATGACAGTAGCACTTACTGGACTAATCGTCCTATCATAAGAATTACTATCCCTGGAAAACGTTAACCAGCAAATGTTTGAAAGGAGGCAGAAACTGTAGATGAGCAACAACTGACAGAAAATAACACTAAGGAAAATTCACATTTAACTAGCTTTTTCCCCCAAAGGTACCCTCATGTCTCACAGGGGTGGTAGTGAATGAACCTCAAGCCTGAGTGGCAGTCTTGCAATGCTAAAACCAGAATTTGAAGTTGGAGTAGCTAAAAACTGAGAAAAGTAAAAACTCGGAAAAGTAAAAGCCATAAAGAAATAATTCTCAAAATTTACATACAGATACTCATTTAGTCTTTGAATGATTCTTTTATAGTAAAAAATAATAGCAACAACAAAATAAACAAGAAAAGAAGTCCAGCAGAAATTTTATTAAATTATGCGTATGCTGTAAACATAGTTTGAAGTACAAATTCTTCCATGTTCATGACTTCACTAAAATCTTTGGCTTTAATAAAGTCCTCAGAAGAACATGTCAGGGGATTAAGTATTATTTTCCTGACTAAGTATTAGTTCACTGGACTAAGAAGAAAGGCAGATTAGATCACCCTGACAGTCAAGAAGATGTTCAATAATTTAATTGATTACTAGAAAAAAAAAATCTCAATACTCTTCATGAAAAAAGTAAAACACATACTATCTACCATATATCATTGTCCATAATATAGGTATCTAGTTGAAAATTGTCAGTAATAAGCCAAGGTTGGATGTTCTTTCACATATACAGATGTTAACACACAACATTGGGGTAGGGGGTGTTGGAGTAAAACAGATGTTCAGTGGATTTGACAAAAGGAAATGACAGGAAGGGATTGGGAATGACAATAGAAAAAAAATTAAAATAAAAAATTTAATTATAAAAATGCTAGTTATGAGAATATCCAATAATATATAATCCATGTATTCAAGATTATTTTTTAAGAATTAATCATGATTGCTGGGTGTGATGGCACATATCTATAATCCCAGAGACTTAGGAGGCTGAAGCAGGAGGATCACAAGTTCAAAGCCAGCCTCAGCAAAAGCAAGGCACTAAACAACAAATTGAGGCCCTATTTCTGAATAAAATACAAAATATGGCTCAGGATGTGGCTTAGTGGTCAAGTGCCCCTGAGTTCAATGCCTGGTTCAATAACAATAATAATAATAATAATAATAATTATTATTATTATTATTATTATTATTATTATTATTATTATTCAAGCTGGGCATGGTGCCACACACCTGTAATCCCAGCATCTGCAGAGGCTGATGAAAAATAAATTTAAATCCAAGAGCATCCTTCTTACCTTTAAATGTAAAAATAGAAAATAAAAAGAACTATGGATGTAGCTCAGTGATAAAGCACCCCTGGGTTCAATCGCCAGAACAAATAATAATAATAATAATAATAATAATAATAATAATAATAATTAGTCAATATTATTCAAGTTTTAATCATCAACAATATTTATTTAAGAAGTTATCAAGAGATAATAAAACAGTTAATAGAATCAAACCTCAAAAATATCAAATACTGGAATTAGCAGACAAGAACTGAAAACAAAATTTATAAATATATTAATTATTTTTCACTAAGAATAAACATAATGAACCCTGGACAGTGGTGCAATTCTGCAGTTTCACTGATTGGAAGCCTAAGACAGGAGGATCACAAGTTTGAGGCCAGCCTGAGCAACTCAGT
Organism: Callospermophilus lateralis; assembly: GCF_048772815.1. NCBI lineage: Eukaryota > Metazoa > Chordata > Mammalia > Rodentia > Sciuridae > Callospermophilus > Callospermophilus lateralis. The sequence goes on from NW_027512918.1 coordinate 1,178,234, forward strand.
AAGACCCTGTTTTAAAATAAGAAATAAACAGAACCTAGAGTAAAGATCAATGGTAGACCACCACTGGGTTCAATTCTCAGTTCTACACACACACACACCACACACTCAAAAATGTATATAATGGGTCAGAAGAGATATGAAAACTATACATAGAAGAATCAAGTGGAAACCCTAGCAATAGAAAATATAATATTTAAAATAAAAAAAAATATTATAGGGGTTTAATGGAGACTTTTAAACATGAGAAGATTTGGTGAATTTGAAAACATGTTCATAAAAAAAAAAAAACATACACTATGACACACACTGAACAACAGTTAAACAAACTGAACACCAATAGAACAAGTACAAGTGGGAGATCATAATTAGAATTCCAGAAGGAGAGACAAGAAGAGATGAGGAAGGAATATTGGCCAGGTTTTTCCCAATATCAACACCAATTTCTAAGAGTTTCAAGGAATACTACCAGAATAAGCATGAAGAAAAATACACTTAAACACATCATATTCAAACTATTGACAACTCAAAATAAGAAAATATATCAAGAGCAGCCAAAAAGAAAAAGCACATTATATTCTGGGGAAAAAAAATTATTAGAATGAAGCTTGACTTCTCTTCAGAAATAACAGAGACCAGAGACAACAGAATAACATGATTAAAAATACTAAGAGAAAAAGAAATCAACCCTTAAGTTTATAGCCAACAAAAATTTTGAGTGAATTTATTGCAAGTAGACTTGCAATGTGAGAAATATTTAAAAAAATGTTCTTCAGTTTGAAGGAGAATGGTACCAGATGGAAATTGGGAACTGCATGAAGGAATGCATAGCTCTGAAAATTAAAAATATGTGAGTCAATACAAAAGATTATTTCTTTTAAAATTATGTTTCTTAAAACTCAATTAACTATTACTAGCAAGAACATTCATTACCAAACACTGTGGAGGTATTAATCTAGGAGCTGCAAGGGGGTGGGGGCGCGCAGCCTTCATCCCCGCTCCTCTCTCGACCAAGAAACCCAGTAAAAACAAAAGCAAAAGCCACTAAAGAGGCGAGGCGAGAGGGCGAGATTCCTCCAGTCTCCAAAAAAACTCCCCGGCTTCTTTCTTGCTGGGGGTGCGCACAAGTCTGGAAGCTCGCTGGAAGGGGGGGGTCTCTTCAAGCAAAGGGGAGAAAACTCAAAGTAGCTTTTTCGCCATCAACAACATCATCAATAACAATAAAGGTCGCCCTATCTACCTCGCCTCTTGCGCGTCCCTCCGCGGGGCCCCGGCGCCACTGCCCGGGAGGTGGGGATGCGGCGTGGGTCCAAACGCCCCCGCGCTCCTCTCCAAGCCAGCGCTGCTCACTTTTTTCTTTATCTTCTTTATATTTTCCGTTTTCTCTTCATCTGTTTTTTTTCTATTTGTTCTTTTGTTTTCTTTATTTTTTCCTCTCTCTTCCCCTTGTCCCTTCTTCTCCCCGTCCGCACCCTTCAGTAAGTGAAGACCAGGTTGGAGATGCTGGACTCCAGCCAGTCTCCCGAGATGATCTCGCTCACCTTGGGCGTGCAGTAGTCCGGGAACTCGAAGTGCAAGCGAGAGCCGGGCTCAAAGTTGAAGTCCAGGTCCTGGTCCAGCGCCGACGACAAGCTGAAGCTGCCCAGGTACATGCTCTCAAAGTTGGAGCTGGGGTTCAGGTCGAGCAGGTCGTCCTCAAACTCGTCGTCGTCGGAGCCCGATGAGGAGGAGTGAGACGAGGTGGAGGACGCGTGCGATGGCTCGCTGGACCGGGCGGGCGAGGCGGCGCGCAGGCTGGCATAGCCTCGGTGGTCCGCGAGCGAGCGACTGTCGGCTGGCGACGAGGCGGCGCTGCTGCGCCACTCAGGCTCAGCTCATCAGGCGAGCAGCCCGCACCCCCCTCCTCGTACAAGCCCAGGGGGTCGCTAGGGTCTGCGCCTGCGCCCAGGCCACCCACCAGCGAAGCCAACGCGCTCAGGCCGCCGAACAGGTAGACGCGCTTCACATTCTTCTCTGCCGGGTGTTTGCCCGGGGCCGCAGCGCTGGGAGTCCTCGCCTTGTACAGCGCTAGGTGGTCGGAGGCCACCGTGGCGCCAAGGGGCAGCAGGGCTGCGCCCGCCTGCTCGGCGGAGAAGGAGGTGGCCGCAGCTTTCCCGCCACCCGCCCACCAGGACCAGCTTGGCGTGCGGCTTGCTGAGCCAGCCGCCCGCGTCGCCAGCCACCTTGGAGCCCCAGCTCTTCTTCTGCACGGGTTTGGAGTTGGCGCCGCCGCCTCCCCCAGCGTTTCGGCTCCTGCCGCCACCACCGCCCCAGGCTGCCTCCGCCGCTGCCACCGACATTGTCTCCCTTCTCCCTGGGCTTGGAGACGGCGGCGGCTGAGGAGTCGGAGCTGGCTTTGCCGGACTTAACCTTCTTCCTAGGCCGGTACTTGTAGTCGGGGTAGTCAGCCATGTGCTTGAGGCGCAGCCACTCTGCCTCCCGAATGAAAGGGATCTTGTCGCTGTCTTTGAGCAGCTTCCAGCATTTGCCCAGCCTCTTGGAGATCTCAGCGTTGTGCATGTCGGGCGACTGCTCCAAGATCTTGCGCCGCTGGATCTGGGACCAAACCATGAAGGCATTCTTGGGCCGCTTGATGTGCCTGCTCGGCGTCTTACACCAGCTCGGGTCGTCGGCCTTGCAGCCCGTGGAGGCGGTGGAGCGGGCGTGGGGGAGGAGGCGATACCCAGCTCGAGGCCGGCGCCCAAGTCGGAGCTCTCGCCGGCCAGCAGCGCTTCCGTGTTCTCGGCGTTGTTGGCTTGCTGCACCATGGCCCCGGCTCCACGGGCGCCCACGCGCGCTCACACCCTCGCAGCAGCCGCGCGCGATCGCCGGGCCCTCCCGGGCCAAGCACACGCCGAGCTGGCGGACGTGCGCGGCTGCCAGGCGGGCCCCTCAACTCCTCGCAGCGGCGGAGATGGGCGAAGAGAGAAAAGTCCCCAAAAGATTCGGGAGAGGAATGCTCCGCCTCTCGCAGAGGAGTTATAGTTCCCTGACTGGAGAACCTCTCTCCCCCGCTGGTTCTGGTCTCACCGCGCTCACCGGGCTGCAGCTTGCTCGGTGTGGGCTCTGAGTCTGGAGACGGTGCTAAGGTGGAAGAGGAGTTTCTTGAATGATGGTGCTGAAGCTTCTTCAACTGCAAGTTTTTTTCTGCCGCCTCCCAGGCAAGTCTCTCTCTCTCTCTCTCTCTCTCTCTCTCTCTCTCTCTCTCTCTCTCTCTTTTTCTTTCCCCTGAAGCAGTTGATTCCAGTTCTTGAGCGCACTCTGTAGCTCAGGAAAGCGACATAGTCTCTATCACTTAGTCCCTTTCCTACAATGCAAAGCAAAAACGACTCTGGCTCCGGGACTCTCTGTGGGCGGAATCTGCACTAAGGAGTTTGTGCAATTATTTTGTTGCAAGGTAGGAAGCCAAAAAGCCTGCATGCAACAGACTGGCATGAATAAATGTATGTTTTCCCCCTCCCTTCTGCAAGAAGGGAGCTGGTAATGGCAGAGTTCCTCTGGTGCAGACTCTTAAAGAGCCTGCAAGTATTAGAGACCCACTAAACAGACCTCGTCTCTGCACACACAGTTTCTCTTGCTGCAGCTTAGAGCAGTGCGGGGGTTTCTGTTCTGGCGACTAAAAGGCTCAGGGGTCACTTTAGTTAAACTGGGCTAACTGGGGTGCACAAAATAACCACACAAGAGACACAAATACGTTTTTCTTTGGAGTTGCTGTGACGGCTCCTCTGACCTTAAGAGTCGGCAGAAAGAGAGCAAGAGCACGCCTGACCCCTTTTATTGAGGAGAAGCTATTCCAATGAGGCAAGGGGTCAGGTTTCAGGAGGCTGAGTCTATCTTCATGATGTCCACTGTCAGCAGGTTGACTGACACCTGGGTAGGCCACACCCAAGGGCACAGTAAGAGGAGGGGACACGCACAAGGCACTTCCATGGAAGATTGTATCCTAAATAGGGCAAGGGGTTATATTACAGAGGAACAGGTGAGCATAGCTTCACCCATGGGACTGTTGCAAGACACACCCATTTCTGTGACTGAGCACCTTGGCACCCAGCTGGGGAGTGTAAGTCAGTCACCTGTAAGGTTGGCCTCCCACAGAGCAGACCCTTGCTGAGAGCCATTGCCAAGTAGGAATGATGCATGGCATTTTGGTTTGAAAAGGTGACCCTGCTCAAGGATTAGGGTGGCTCGGGTTTAGGGTGGATCCTGCTGGAATGGGGCAGCTCCAGGTTTAGGGTGGATCCTGCTGCCTCAGGATCCTTTAGAGTTCCCCTTGAGGGCTGGGGATGTGGCTCAAGCGGTAGCAAGCTCCCCTGGCATGCGTGTGGCCCAGGTTCGATCCTCAGCACCACATACAAACAAAGATGTTGTGTCCCCCGAAAAACTGAGAAATAAATATTTAAAAAGTACAAAAAAGGAATTTAGAGTTCCTGTTGAGTTCTTCAGGGGTTCTGAGAGTATTGGCATGCAGAGCCTGGGGGAGGGAGTGTATTTTTTCCCAGAACCTGCGTGTACAGTGCTGCTGAGAGTTCAGGAATAAAGAGTTGCTATTTGAATCTACAAGGCTTTTGTGGTGGCTTGGTTATTTTGTGCCCAGCCAGGCTGCGGCATTTGATGGTCCGTACGGGGAAATATAAAATCAAGTACGCTTTACTTATTAAGTTCCATAAGGTAATATACTTAAACATTATGTGTGTTTTCATAAATTGGTAAATGGAAAAAAGTTTAATATTGCTTTGTGTCTGTGTCTTTGCTTAAGCAAAGCTACTAAGATTTAAGATTCTATCATATATAATTTATATACAAAGAGTATAAGAAGTTTCAGTTGGGTTTCAATTATAAAAAAACGTGAAAGTATTTCATCTTATTAAAGTGGAGTAATTTGTCTAAATCAGAAATTTTATAAGAGTTGTTTCAGAATGTGAATTTATAAAACGGGTTAACGGCTAGAAAAGAGATATTAAAAGTTTCAAGATGTGGAAATATATTTTAATATGAAAGGTTACAAGAAAAAGAAATGTTTCTAGATGAGATAATCTTTGCATGGTAAAGTAAAAAGTTGTAAAAAATTGTTTTACTCACATAACAAAAATCCCATACAATCCAGGGACAAAACATAGTTAAAAGAGCTCATTAAACTATTAAAATGTACTTATTAAAGCAAAAAGGGGGAATTGGAAAGGGGTATATATCCTCCAAAGATAAACTTAAAATAACACTTTTTAGTAATTTGTCCAAATCAGAAATTTTATAAGAGTTGTTTCAGAATGTGAATTTATAAAAAGGGTTAACAGCTAAAAAAGAGATATAAAAAGATTCAAGATGTGGAAATATGTTTTAATATGAAAGCTGAAGAAAAAAGAAATGTTTTTAGATGAGATAATCTTTGTGTGATAAAGTAAAAATATGTTTTAATATGAAAGCTGAAGAAAAAAAGAAATGTTTTTAGATGAGATAATTTTTGTGTGATAAAGTAAAAAGTTGTAAAATGTCTAAGTAAGTTGCAAAAGGCTTTAAAAGGTTAAATTGAAGGTGGTTAATATGCCTTCATGACAGAGGAAAGATTGCATCATTGGAAGCCTAGTTAATCTTAAAAGCATTACTTAAAAAAATAACCATGAAAATGGGAAGATAATAGGATAAAAGCAATTTGGAGAAAAAATGTTAGAAATTTGAAGTGAAAAACTCCAAAGACAAAAGTACAGAAAGGTTAAAAAAAAAAAAAGAAAAGATGTAGGAAGACAAGAATTTTAAACCCACAGAATAGGAAACAAAAGAAAACTAGGAGGAAAAAAAAGCAACTAAGGGTGAATGTACAAACCTTAAGGGGGGAAAAAAACTAGAAGATAGAAAATGGTTGAAAATGTCAAGTAAAGGTATTTCCAATAGAAAATGCAAAAGGCTAAGATAACTATTAGATACACACATTCAAGATAAAAAAAGGTAGAAGAGAGAAGTTTTAAAGTCAAATATTGGAAAAAATAGAACAAGGAGATTATTAGTAATTTTTTTCAAAAAGCCCATTAATTTCTGGTGGTGCAGAAATTAGGTCTCAGATGAGGGTGTTGAAATTTATAGACAAGAGCCAATTTAGAAAACATTAAACTAGAAGGAAATTGGTTTAAAAACCACATCAAAAAATTAAAAGGACTAAAGTAATTCTAAAACTAAGGTAAAAATGCTTTTGGAAGACTTGAATTTAAAAGGACCATAAAAAATGAAAATATTTAGAGTAATTTATCTGAATTCAGAAATTTTATGAGGGTTGTTTCACAATGTAAATTTGTAAAAACGGTTTAATGGCTACAAAAGAGATAGAAAGAGATTCAAGATGTGGAAATATATTTTAATATAAAGGTTAAAAAAAGAAATGTTTCTAGATGAGATAATCTCTGTGTGGTAAAGTAAAAAGTTGTAAAATGCCATTTAAAAAAATTTTGAGGAAACTAGACTTACTTTAAAAGCTTGAGAAAGGAAGAAAGAAGAAAAAGGTATTTGTACATGGCAGATTGAGACAAAGCTTCTTAATGGAGTAAAAAAAAAATCCTTTAGTTGAAGGGCAGCCATGTATCTTTAAATTTCCAAAGGAAAAAAGTTTAATATTGCTTTGTGTTTGTGTCTGCTAAAACAAGGTTACTAAAAGTTAAGATTCTATCATGTGTAATTTATATACAAAGAGTATAAGAAGTTTCAGTTGGGTTTCTATTATAGTATTATAGTACCATTAAAAAAATGAAAATATTTAGAGTAATTTATCTAAATTCTGAAATTTTATGAGGGTTGTTTCACAATGTAAATTTTTTAAAAGGTTTAATGGCTACCAAAGAGATATAAAAAGATTCAAGATGTGGAAATATATTTTAATATAAAGATTAAAAAAAGAAATGTTTCTAGATGAGATAATCTTTGTGTGATAAAGTAAAAAGTTATAAAATGTCTAAGTAAGTTACAAAAGGCTTTAAAAGGTTAAATTAAAGGTGGTTAAGATGCCTTCATGGTGGAGGAAAGAGTGCATCATTCAAAGCCTAGTTAATCTTAAAAACATTACTTAAAAAAACATGAAAATGGGAAGATAATAGGATAAAAGCAATTTGGAGAAAGAATATTATAAATTTAAAGTGAAAAACTTTGAAGACAGAAGTACAGGAAGGTGAAAAAAAGACAGAAAAGATATAGGAAGATAAAGAAGATGTAGGAAGACAAGAATTTTAAACCCACAAAATAGGAAACAAAAGAACACTAGGAGGAAAAAAAGCAACTAAGGGTGAAAGTACAAACCTTAGGGGGCAAAAAAAAAAAAACTAGAAGATAGAAATAAGATAGAAAATGGTTGAAAATGTCAAGTAAAGGTATTTCAGATAGAAAATTCAAAAGGCTAAGACAACTATTAGATACAGACATTCAAGATAAAAAAAGGTAGAAGAGAGAAGTTTGAAGTCAAATATTGGATAAAATAGAAGAACAAGGAGATTATTAGTATTTTTTTTCAAAAAGCCCATCAACTTTAGTTTCTGGTGGCGCAGATATTAGAAGTCTCAGATGAAGGTGTTAAAATTTACAGACAAGAGCCAATTTAGAAAACATTAAACTACAAGGAAATTGGTTTAAAACCACATCAAAAAATTAAAAGTACTAAAGTAATTCTAAAACTAAGGCAAAATGCTTTTGGAAGACTTGAATTTAAAAGGATCTTTAAATTTCCAAAGGATGCATATAGGATATTTTGGAACATCATCCCTGAAGAAAAATCAGTTAATGTTTTACTTAACAGGAATCCTATACAATCCACAGGGACAAAGCATAGTTGAACGAGCTCATCAAAATATTAAAATTTACTTATTAAGGCAAAAAAGAGGGAATTGGGAAGGGGTATATATCCCCCAAAGATAAACTTAAAATAACGCCTTTTACTCTAAACTTTTTAAATTTGGATTCATTAGGACTTAGTGCTGCGAAAAGGCATATGTGTCCAAAAAATGTACATAAGCCTAAGGTACTTTGGAAGGATATTCTAACAGGACAATGGAAAGGTCCTGACCCAGTGATTGTCTGGATTCGGGGTTCTGTTTGTGTGTTTCCACAGGGAGAACAGCAGCCGATTTGAATTCCAGAGAGACTAACCAAAGTGATTTCTACAGACCAAAAAGAAGATGATTTGACTCAAATCCATAACAGCTGATATCCAGAGCTCCAGCTTGGCTATTCTTACATCTGCGACAGTGATTAACCAGGATGCTTTTTTCAATATCTGTTTTATTATTGCCTTTTCCCACATCATAAAGTTCTATTTTATTTTTGAGCTCATACAAACCTAGGTTAATGTTTTTCTGATCAGTTTTATTTTTTGACTGTGGAGTTTTTAAACATTGCAATGGAGATTTCTCACCTGTGTAAAGCTACAAGGCCTTTACTATTGTCTTATGTGTTATACGTTTGTGTGCACACTTGTGTTTTGTGTTGTATGTCTGTGTGTGCGTATGTCCATATATCATATATGTGGAGCGCTCATGAAAAAATGGATCCAAATTTTGTTTTATTCATGTGATTTTAATGGTTTAATTTATATTGAGTAAACAGCTGTTGAGGATTGTTTTAATATGTGTACAAATAAGGAGGTTAACAGATCTGTTTTTTTACTTTCACCTTTCCTTTTCATTATATTTAATAATTCTGTTCAGGATAATGTAAATTTTTCAGAAAACTGTTTTCTTAGTACCTGTTGAAATGTTACATAATTTTTTTTTAGCCATCATTGTCAGAATTCCTGTCTTCATCCCAGTGCCGGTGAAGACAAAGATAAAACCAAACTACAGCTTCTTTGATAACTATCACAGTAAACTGTATAAACTGATGCATCAATGAATAATAACTCAACAAATAATACTCAATCAAGGAGTTGATTTACTTTGGGAGGAAATGGACATATTGATATATTCCTCCAGTTTGAACTGCTTGCAGAACTTGCCTAGACTATGTATCACTTGTATGCATTGTGAACTATCTGTTGATGCAGCAAATTGTGGTAGTGTTGGCGTATCTTTGCTGATGTGTCACCAGTGATGCAATTTTTCCAAAGGAGCCATCAATTGGCTTGGTGTCATGGCATTTCTGTATCCTCCTCCCTTCCACTAGTGATGGTCTAAATTTGGGGGCCAACAGAGGTGAGGCCTCTTAGTAAATTCATCTTTCAACTGGGTAAAGTATGTGCATGCGGGAATGTATTGGGCTTCTGAAAACCAGACAATGAGAAAATATTTCTGTGTTCTCATTACCTAATTTTATATGTTTTGTAATCAGTTCTCCATTACTGACATTTTTTCTCCAAATACCAGCTCTTCGGTGGCCCCTACTTGATCAGTACTGAGTGTTTCCTCTGCTGGTTTTGCAGTACATGAAGTAATTCTTAATGCTACTCTTAACTGTATTAACAAAAAGCCAAGATCATTTTGCAAGAAAATAAAAAATAATAAAATAATCCTGCTTTAGAATAATAAACTAATTGTCTTCACTGGCAATGATGTGAGACATTTCAAATGTTGAATTATGGTTAAAAAAATAAAAAATATCACATAAATAATGGAATCCATTTGAGATGCACACATAATGTCTGCAAATGCATTTCTTCTGTCACATACCTGCACAACATAAAACATTGTGTAGGGGGTATAGACGAAAATAATTCTCTCCCACTCCCTAATATAGTCCTATACAACCAAGGGGGAGAAAGACCTAGATGGAGATTAGTTTAACAGATCTCCTGTATTTGCAGGGATTTGAACGATTTTTGCCTTGCCTTGGTTGTAGAAACTGTGATTGTAGGAGCTGCTCTGACCTGACAAGTCTTCAGTTCAAATAAAACAAAGAGTGGGGAAAACCCTGTTGTTATTACTTTAGTTGACAGAGAAGAAGCCCTGGGAAGTATGATGTCAGTGGCCTTTGTCCACTGAAAGGCCCCAGGCTTTTTGTTTCACACTTTATGGAAAAAGACCTTCCATCCAAGGCTGATTTACTCCTCAGTCAAGGAGTCAAACAAAACTTGCACCTCATGTGTCTGGGATGATAAGGTTGTATTGGAACTGGACTAGGGGAAAGGGGTTGTACTGCAAAATATAATATAGAAATAATTCTTATCTGCAAGGTACCAAGACAGAATTCTGGGGTAAGTGAAGTATGATATATTTTTACTCTTAGAATAAACTGAGATATAAGAAACCCACATTACTAACAATTCCACTTTCCCTCCCCTCATAACCTCTCACTTGCCACAGTAGACTCAAGTAAGCTCTCCAGAGCAGTGCCAATCAATGCCAACCCATTACTCCTCTCCCCTCGATTTCCTGAGAACAAGCATAAAACGAGTGTTGGCATGGGCCACGTAGATTGGAACAGAAGAGCGGGCTCCTGTGGGCTCTCTGCAGGTAGAGCCGAGGCACACCCACGCAGAGCCTGGGTGGCTCTGCAGCCAGCCGCTTCCACTCCCTGGAGCGCTGAGCCTTCCTGCGAGGGTGAGTAGGCGCTGCAAAGCGTGGGGTGGTCAGCTTGCTTTCTTCTCCCTCCTGGGCCTCTCCTGAGTGGCTGCACCCTCCACCTCTTTACCTGCTTTATATAGCGGTGGGAACGCTCAGCGGCTAACAGGGCGTGTCGGTAAATTCGGATCCCGCGCCCCCAATAAATCAATTGCCGCCTCCCATTCACTTATCAGAAGGTCCCGAAGTCTGGGGAGGCATGCCCCTCGGACCGGGTCAGCCAAGCGGGAGGTGGCGGGTCCCCGTGCTCGCTCCGTCTGCCGAGGCAGGAATCGCTTGGGACGCAGTTCCTCCGGAGAGCGGCTGCCGCGAAGCCGCGCGCTATGCTTCAGGACGCCAGAGGCCACCCCTTTTCCTAAGGGACGGGTGCCCCGAACCGGAGCCCGGGCGCGCGCCGCCAGGGACGCGGGATGCCAGCGCAGCTGAGCATCGCCTGTCGGTCACAGTTACAGGGATGAAACAAATGGTGACTGACTCGGCGGAGCTTTCTGGAGGAAAGTCTCTCCTACTGTAAACGCGTTCCAGGCGACCTATCACCAGTCTTGGGTTTAGGTTTCACGCCGGGAAGAGGCCCAAGGTGCGTGTGTGCACGTGCACCCGAGCGACCCTCTCAGCGCCTCTGCGGGCCCCCGACCTCCCTTGAAGTTGCGCGGGACGTGGCTGGCGCTCGAGGCCTGGGCGGGGGCCCTTTCCCCAGCGCTGGGCTCCTCCTCCTTCCTCACGCCCGGAGCCAGCTTGGCCAGCGGCGACTGTGCCCAGTTCCGCCACTGACTGGAACTGGCAGCCGCTGGCACCCGGCCCTCTGGGTGCCCAGCGCCCTTCACTCCGACGCCTTAACGCTGTGAACCTGGCGCGGACCCACGTTTCAGCGAGCACACGACCTTCACCCGCGGGTGGACACCCCTCCCAGTCCCTGCAGGCAGAGGCCCCATTCAGCGCGCAGCTGCTCCCTCTCTTTCTTGAGTGCAGAGCGCGGGGGGGGGGGGGGGGGGGGGGGGGGGAATGTGCGAAGCGCTGCGGGAGGGAAAAGGCGCTGAGCCAAAGGAGGTTCGCAATTTGGTTGCACCGGAATCCTCAAACGTCCCTTTCTCGGAGACCTCAGAGAAGCCAGCGTGCCTTGGTGCCCACTCGCGCGGAAAAGGCAGAAAGGCTGGGGGACGCGGAGGCGCCCCAGAGTGCCAGGAGCCCTGGCCAAGGGGCACGGCCTACGCTCCGGATGATTTGGTCCCCAGCAGCTGGAGGAGGCGGCTCTGGGTCAGAGAGAAGGGAGCATAAGGCAAGAAGATAACAGGCTGCGCTGCGGGCGCAGTTACTTGGAAGCCAAGCTCTGCAGAAGGCTGGGCTTGCTTTGTCCTCTTGGATTCGCTGGTCTCTCTGCCTCTCCACAAGCAACCACCGCAGTCATGCCCGGCGCAGGCATGGAGCAGGTCTCCCCACACGGCCCTGGTGGTCCGAAACTAGTCCAGTGGCCTTGGCACGTGGTGTGGTTGGGAACACACCCCATGGATTCTTCGCCCCCACCCCAAAAGCCAAGTGGAAGCAATTACCATTGGAAACCCTTGGGGAAAGGGGCTGATTTCACTTATGGAAAAACCGCTGGAGCAGGAGCAACCCTCAGCCAGCGTTAGCAAACCCGTTGACCTGCCATTGGAGGTCGTGAGAGGACGGCCAGGGCAGCCACGTCTGCCAGGGAGGGAAATCCGCCTCAGAGTGGGCAGAGGGAAGCAATGCAAAATGTCAGATAGCAGAAAGAGGGGGCAGCGGAGGAGGAAAGGCGCTAGATCGCAGAGAGTGGAAGACAGGAGATTGCACCCGCTGCCTCGAGACGTGGGTCAGAGGAGGAGAGAGGTGGGTGCATGGCCGGCAGCTAGCGCAGAATGTCCGCGCTCCGGCAGGCACTGGACCTTTTTTCTCGCTGTGGTCCAGCCCCCCTACTCCCAGAGCAGGCTTGTGTCACGTGGGAAGCGGACGGTTCCTGGGGCGAGCGCGGGGAAGGGAGGGAAGGAGCCCAAGAACCCGGTGCCCCCTCAGTGTTGGGCGTGCTGCACACCTGGCTTCGGACTCACCATCTGCTCCCAGCTACCACCTCTCGGGCTGGAGAAAGATGAATGTGGTGCAGGAGGGAGTGGATGGCTTTGCTCTGTACCCGCGGTGAACTCAACGTTTATAAAGCTCCTACTGTGTGCTGAAGGAAGCCCTGCTCCCCTCCACCGATGGGCCTTTACTGTTCTGCTATCCTGCAAGCTAGAAAAGAATCCTGTGTGCATTGTAAAAGAAATTCATATTTTGAACCTTAATACATAAGCAAGCCGCCAGGCCAAGGGGAGCGATTGAGACAGTGTGGAGTGTGGCAAATTAATCTGTGGACTTTTGTGATTTTCTTCTCTGATCCTCCAAGCCCAAGACTCCCCACGCTTCCTTTTCCACATTCTCACAACACACAGATCAAAATTTAAAACAAGTTAAAAATAATGTATTGGCTTTAGCTCTCAAGGCCAATAACTAAAGGCTAGTCTTTTTCTCAAACTTAACTAATTTTATACATGTCAGACCCAAAATACTATCTGGATATAACACCTACTTGTAATCCTGAAATGAAATTTGGAGGGGATATAATCTATGCATATATCATTATTTTAAAAAAAAAACATAATGCTGAAATAATACTATGGTAGAGAAATACAACCTACCTAATTTATAATAAAACAGTATATACTTCAAATGTGTGTCATAGGGCTGTATTTCCCAGGAATGTCTGAACTGCCGAGAAGAACCAAAATTCTCCCTAGGGAGTACTACTGCCCAGATGTGAACTATGCACAATGGGTGCCAGGCAAGTTCTAAATAATGAGGGCAGTATTGATATCCTGAACTTTTATATAAGACCTGTGAGATTGAAATAGATTTGCCTTTTGGTATTGGTGACTTTGTGTGGCCCGTTTTTCTCACTAACTCTGAGTTTGTTCACTGACTTGGTTCAGCCCATGGGGCACTAGCAAGCTCTCATAAGGAGTTGGCTCACATGATTATGAAGGCAAACCAACCCCAAGATGTGTCCTTGGCAAGCTACAGACCCAGGAATGGCAGTGGTACACAGTTCCAATTCAAAGGCAAGAAAAATAAATGCCCAGCTTGAAGACAGTCAGGAAGGAGAAATGCTCTCTTCCTTGGGGTGTGGGGTGTGGGGTGGGGAATCAGCCATTTCATTCTATTAAAAACTTTCATGGATTGAGGATCTCCCACATTAGGGAGGGCAATCTGCTTTACTCAGCCTATAGGTGAAAACATTACACACACCAAAACAAAACAAAAACATCCTCACAGAAACACCCAGAATGTCTGAACAAATCTCTGGGCATCTCATGACCCCATCAGTGGACACATAAAATTAAACATCACACATAGTTACCAGGGTTCCATCTTAGAGAAATGACTTTATTCAAGGATGGCTTTGAGCATAGGTTAATAAGTAGCCATACAGAGAAAAGTGGAGAGTTCTTCCACCCCTTCTGATATCTGGCCCCTCCAGCCAACAAATAACAGTACAGTCCCAGTGACTGAGATTTACCCTCAAATTAGAATATATATATTTTTCCTAATTAAGATGGATGTTATCTGATAGACTATGGCTAGGCAGTAATAGCTTACAGTAGATGGTGACTTTTCCTGGAGGTTCAGGAAGATTCTGATATGGGTAGGAGCAGACAGGGAGAGCAAAAGATCTCTCTCTCAGGGGTGGTTTGAGCACAGTGCTCTCAGCTAAAGGACATGGTGTGACAAATGAGGAAAGGGAGAGCCAAAGGTTAAAACTTGCAATCCTTTGTAAACATATAGCTTTAATTTCTTGAGGCTGGAAAGTCCCTGATGTTAATTTGCAAGATAGTATCACTAAAATGGCTTAGAGTTTAAGGTATGTTGTAGCTTATCTCAGAATAGATACGGCCTTCCTTTTCATGTATGTGCCTCAAGGGCTCCTGAGGAAAATCCATATCTTACTATGTGATTGGAGGATATTCTTCACTAACCTTCCTTTAGAAGTGATTTTATTATGATAACCATGGTCTAGTCCAAATTTCAGTCTCCAGATTTTTAGAATTCAGCACTTTAAAAGAGTAGAGAAAATATGTAGGGAGCATTCCCTCAGTTCTCAGAATCAAACCCAGGACTGGGCATGTGCTAAGCACCACTCTACTATGGAGCTCTGTCCCCAACCCCAAGACAGTTCGTTTTTGTAGTACCAGGATTAGACCCAGGGCTAAGCATGTGCCCCACCACTACACTCCACCCTGCCTCTCCGCGGACACTGCTTTCTGGAGGTGACCTGTATCATATGTTCTCATAGCCCATTGAATTTAATGAGGCTTGTGACCCTGCCTAGAAGGATTGGAAATCCGCTCACCTCTGTATCCCAGCAAGGAGGAAAATTGGGAATGGGCAAATCCTAGAGAGCTGTTCAGATTATCAATAGAATTGATATGCTTCACCTATCTAGTGAATTTAAGTGTTTTAGTCAGGATTTTTTGGGAGGGGGAGGGGGAGGGGGTATCTGTGACAAAAAGACCTGACAAGAACAACATAGAGAAGGAAGTTTATTTTGGCTGGAAATTTCAGAAGTGTCAGTCCATAGACCCCAGACTCCATACCCTGAGCTTAGGGTGAGGCAGGACATCATGGCAGAAGCCTTGGCAGAAGAGAGCAGCTCAGACTGTGGCCACCAGGAAGCCAAGAGAGTTCTACTCACCACAGTCAAAATATAAACCCCAAAGTCATGTCCCCAGTGACCTTCCTTCTCCAGCCAAACTCTACCTGCTTACAGTTACCACCCAGTGAATCCATATCAGTGGATTAATCCAATGATGAGGTTGTAGCTCTCATAATCCTTTTACCTTTGAACATTCTTGCACTGTCTCACTTAAAAAACGTATGGGAGATACCTCATATCTAAACCATTACATAAATACTTTTGCTCTTTCAGCTTCAAAATAAAAGTTATGCTCTTCCAGGAAAAAATTTTTTTAACCTGAACTAATGTTTTAGGGTATTGTGTTTTGTTGTTTTGTAGTGCTGGGGATTGAACCCAGGGTCTCGTGCCCACTAGGGGAGTACTGTACCACTGAGCTAGTATACCCAGCAGAATATTTTTTAATCACATTAAGATTAAAAAAAATCTTTAGAGACATAAACACTTGTACTATTGAGTCTGATGTGGCAGTAGCAGAAAGCTATCATAAGTAAAAGAAAAGACATTATAAAAACCATTTAAAAGATTAGAGATCTACAGAAGCATATGAGACCAGAGGAAGTAAAATCTAGAAAGAAAAAAGGCTTTTCTGTATGAGCAGAGGTGTTCACAGATGGAGCAGACAACCCTGCTGAAGGGAGACTACCGGGGCGGGGGGGGTGTGGGGGGGGTGGACGTGTGGGTTGGCGCGGACACACAGTAGTTACGGCAATCTGGAGGCAGAGCCCTTCCTGGTTTGTGTGGCTGTGTCCCCGATCTTCTGCTGATAGTTCTCCAGTGGTTCTCCTAGGTCCTGGGGATCCTTGAGATCCTTGAGGAGAATCTGCAAGTTCAGATTATTTTCAAGATTATTCTAAGATGTCATTGCCCTTACATTTCCCATGAATGTAGAAGCGAAGTGTTTCAGAAGCCCCGGTCTGCTCTGATGACTACTGGGCAGTGTCCAGCTCTGCTTGACAATCTCTCTGCTTCAGCCCTGATACGGTGACTATCCATAGATGTGAACTGGTATACAAAAACTCCTTGGCATCTTCAGTATGGCTCAGGATGTAAGGGAGCCTTGGGGCCAAATGGTTTAAAAAATGCTGATTTATGTGGTGTTTAATTAAATAGTGCATTTGTAATATTAAGAACAAGGGGCATTAAGAAAGCCTTGGGGACAGACATAATTGACTTCAGGAAATGTGAAATTGACTGGAGGGCATTTTGCAGAATGGCCCCAAACCAGGATAGCTGAGGATGCTCCAAGCATCACCCAAAATTTTTAGGGGACGTGAAAATGTCTGTCACTCAGGGAGGCCAGATCTGAGGCTGTCTCCCATAAAAAGGAGGAAGATGGTCACTACGGTGCCAGCTATCGTCAACCAAGTGGCCGTCAAATGACACTTGCACATCTTTCACTGACCTTCACTGTGGTCCCAGGATGAGGTTAAAAGGTGGGAGAACTGAGACTCGGTTGCCCAGGCCCGAGCTAGGGAGAGGCTGAGCTGGGCCTTGAGCGTAGGTTTGTTGTTCTCCAGGGCTCGAGTCCCGACCTTGGCTTCTCAGATCTGAGTCTATGGAAAGTTCCCAAGGAGACAGGTGGAGGCTTCCAGACTGGGCTGGCCAGAGTGAGCGAGGCCCATGCAGGCAGTGGACACTAAGGTCAGACTGGGCAGCATCTTCAGAACTGACTGCAGCAGCGGGGCCTTGCTCATCCCTGGCCCCACTGTGTGCCAGGGAAAGTCCACTCTGTTCTCAACCGTCTCTTTCAAGTCCTTCCCATGTCCCACTTCCACCTGGACATCAGGAGGCTGAGCTGTGTGCTGCTGATCCGGGTAGGAGCCCCTGAGTGTGTGGGACTGGCTGCTCTGTGGTCCCCATACCTCCAGATGAGGCCATCTTGGAGGAATCCCAGGTGGCCAGAGGACAGACAGTCCTGAGGTCATCTCTAGCCCCTGAGGTCAGCGGCTCTGGCTGCCACAGGAATGGGGTGAGGCTGCTTTCCTCCCCAGAGTTGGCCTCTAGCCAGAAAAGGGGCAGTTGGACTGCATGGTGGCCATGGTGACCACTTGCTTACTTCCACCTCCACATGAGATAATCCAGAGACTCCTGCCATATTCTGCACTTTCAATAAAATGGAATTCAGGAAAATTCACAAGTGAGTCAGTATGGTTCTGAAGGCTGAGACCAGGCAGCCTGCAGGGATCCGGCACGCCCACCCTTACCCTCTCTGCCTCTGCCCAAGCTGTTACTCCACCGCAGCGCCCACTCCACCCTGTTCAAGGGAGTCAGCTTCCTGCTGCACCCCAAGGCCAAAGTCGAGGCCACCGCCTTCTGTGTGGGCTGTGTGGGTTTGCCCCATCCACACCCTGACACCCCGCAGTGCACACTGTTCCTAAGAGGGAACAGCGGGTGCTCAGAGCGAGAACTAAGCTGGGGGCCAGGAAAAGAGCTGAACAACCTCAGGCAAGGGATTTAACCTCTCTGAGCCTCAGTTTCCCCAGTTTCTGATGAAGTGAAATTATGGAGGTGTTCAAGAGGCCCCTTCAGATCTGCCTCTTTACTGCCTTTTGGAAACTAGCCATTTCCCCAGTCCACTTAAATTCCTAGCATGTTTTTTCAGAGAGAGTGTGTGGAGAGGAGCGTGGGGGTCTAGAGTGGCAGCCCCCTCCTGCCATCTGGGCTTCTGCAAACTACCTCCCAGTGACTAGGAGGCACGGAAAGGCAGCCCTGTGCTGTCCTCTTGTGGCGGATTCAGAAACTGCACCCAGTAAGGCTTTGGTGTTTGGTTTGGGGCCAGGATGAGGCACCAAGGCTCGTTGGGCATCTGGACTGCACGCAGGAGCCACCACTGATTTCTGAGTCACCTCTGACCTGGGCTAAGAATGACCTCAGCGAGAAGGTGTCTGAGGGTGCAAGGACTAAGGTCTCCATTCATGAGGGGTGTGATTCTGAGCTGCCCAGATGTGAGAAGGGGAAGGGGCTATTGTGGCCACCCCACAGCAGTGGCCCCACATGGATCTTGGTCTTGAGCCGCTCCACATGACCTCTTAGCAGAAGTGCCCAGCAGCCCTAAGGGCCAGCAAACCAACCACAGTGCCCATAGCAAAGGGAGGCTGGGAGAGGGTCTTCAGGAGACTGGCCTGACTCTGAGGTCCAGCACCGTCCATCTCAGGCCCCAAAGCACAGCTACAAATGGACTGAGCCAAGACCCTTTGGTGTCCTTGGCAGTGGGCAGACCTCCAGCCTCCCCCTCCCTCCCTTGGGCCCTCCCCTTCCCGCTCTCTCCCCAGAACACTGAGTGTTGGGTCAGTCATGCTGTGGCTTCAGGCACCCTCCCAGGATGGTGGATAGCTGAGGAGGGTTGCTGAGGGAACTGTCACCCACCCTGCGGGGGTGGAACAGGAGGTCCTGGGGCCAGGGCCAGGTTCTACTGCGGCCCAGAAAGGCACCCACCTCTCCCTCCCATCCAAGCTCCGCCCTCTAGGCGCCCTCCCAGCACCCTCTCTGCCCTGGCATCTCCTTTTCCCTCCTGCAGAATGGCCGTGGTCTCCAGGCACATCCTTGACTTGCTTGTGCGGCCTCTTGGTCCAGTGCAGGCAGGCTCTGTCTACCTCAGTGCCCAGATGCAGCTGTTCCTGGTGGGAGGGAGGAACTCAGCAGGCAGCGGGGCTGCGGGACTCCACACCTACCCTTTGCCATTCTGCCTGTGTCACCTGAGTGCCCGTCCAGCCTATTTCAGGCCTGCTGCAGGACTGCCACCTGGGAACCTGGGAGTCAGCCTGCTTGGTGCTAGTCTAACAGGGCAGATCCAATGTTGCTGTCCCCTGCAGCTTGGAGCCGCTTTGCTCACCTGTCTCTCCTTTTCCCTCTCATCCTCCTGCTCTCCCCTCTAGCCATGAGGGACAGAGGACCCAGAGATGCTGCTTACAGTGAGGCCCAGGAGTGTCTGCAGACTCCCTGAGCTGCCCCAGATAAATCCCCATGCCAGGCACCCAAAACAGTCTCAAAAAAACACTGTCCCACAGTCAGAGAAAATCACCAATAGACTGGTCACTCCTGAAAGACGTTTTTGGAAAGTGCTGTGTGTGACCCTCAGTTTCTTAGCTCCTTGTCCCAGCCCCCAAGGCTGAGGACCCATCACCTGCTCTCAGGGCAGCCCTAGCCCCCTCTGCCTGCCTTCCCCCTCTGGAACACTGGCCTCTGAGCCCTTTTATCAAAAGAAAACCACAGAGGCCTCAGCAGAGAAGAGAAGCAGCAAGTGTCCCCATTTCAGCAGCCACTAGATTTTAGGTTTCCTTTCTGGACCTAAAGTGCCTAGCACAGTGCCTGACACATAATAAATTGTAACCAGACATTTCTGTTGTCTGACAGCATATAAGTACCTTATTATTATATACTGAAACATTTGTGTCTAAATATTTCCACTCAATTGACCTATTTTAATCCTATCCATGAAATACTGTTTTACTCAGATAGAAAAAAATATACATTGTTTCATGTGTGTGTGGTTTGGGCAGAGAACCAAATGCAAATGCGTTCTGCATAAAACCTGCCCCCTTGTGTTACAAAGCTAAGCCTTAAACCTTGGGGAAAGCATCTTTTTACCTTGCACAAGTGCCTGGAATGAGATGCAGGGAAATCATCGAAGCCTTATTTGGAGAGTGGTAAAGGAGATGCCTCTCTTCTAAGGATAAACCAGAGCTTCCCCAAGGAGTCAGTGGCCATCCTGAGTACATGACAAGTGTCTACTTTCAAGGACACTGGCATGAGTACCCCCATGATGACTTAAACTCGACCTATTTCCAAATGCCTCTTAGACCACTCCTCACAGGACACCATATTTCTCTTGATGCAATCCTATGCCATCCGCTCAAGCTTCAATTTTGCCATCCTTAAAATATCCAGTTACCTCAAGTTGCTTTATGACTAAGTGAGGTTGGACTCCTTTTTTGGAGAATTATCATTTACATCACCATTTAGACTATTAGCATTTTCTAAACTCATCTCTCACCACGTAAAACCAATGAATATTTAGCACTAATGATGTTTGGGACACTTGATATGTTGTTATGTTGATGAAAACAGAGAATGCAAATCCTCTCTAATGCATAAAACATAAAAAGGACTCAATAATGCAGAGGGATTATTATAAAGCTTAGCATCTTAGCTAAAGGTCCTGCTCTATTCTGAGCAAAAGAAGACCACACCTGGATCTTCCAGCTGCTGCTGGGTGGTGCTGTGTGTGTGGGGGGGAAGGTTGTTTCATCCTTTTCCTCTTATATGGTAAGACATTTGGGGCCAGTGGACGAGATGATGTGAATCCAGGTGAGCATAGGGTTACTGGCCACAGCCAACAGCCCACAGGACATTCAGGCACCTCAGTTTGTGGTATGGAGGGCAGGAGGTGCCATGTCTGGCCCTCAGTCCCAGGAGTCTACAACAGCTGAACCAGGACACACCTCTGGTGCTCCTGGGTCACTCTGAGTTGTTTGAGGTCCTGCTGGACAGAATGTAGGGTGTCATAGAAATCATGGCAGTCCACATTGGGTCCTCTTCACCTCCCGGTGCCAGTGGGTCTCAAGTCCTAAGGTCTCTTTCCTTGACCCATGATCCTGGCCCACATACACCTTATTTTCTAAAGACCCCTGATGAGGCTAAGGCAGAGTCTCTCACAGGAGTCCTTCAGTTCCAAGCAACAAGTTTCAAACAATCTGCATCCATAGGAAACCCCTGCTTTCCCCCGGCTCTGGATCTTTCCAGAAAACGGTTCCACTCTGGGAGAAGCATGAGGCCAGTGGACGAGATCCTAAGGGGAAGGGTGCTGTGGGGTAGACAGAGGTCGGTGCGGGTCACTGCTGTCACATGCTTGCCCAGCTGTGGCCTGTTCTCCTGTGCCTGACTGCTTTGCCCTGAACAGAGCACCGGCTCCGTTAATGTTCAGAACATGAAGCAGGATTCCCGCCACTGGTCCAGCCAAGGGTTCCTCTCTCAAAATTGGCTTAACCCATGATAAGCCCTGGATTCGGGAAGGGAGGTGCCAGCCCAGGATGGGGAGGCTAGAGCTCTAATATCTCCCCCAAAGTGGATGACATGTGTCAATGACAATGAGGCCCAAAGGGTGATGAGATGGACTAAGGTAAGATTGCCTTCCATAGGATTCTACACTTGAGTTCCTCACACTTAGGGGTGAGGGGCTTTAAACACGACTGTAAAACTCTTTTACGTTTCTTGGTGGTTTTGCCAATTTTGCCATAGGAGTCCTACGGGGCCAGGACAGTGGCATCCCTCAAAGAGGACTCGTCTTTGCTGTAGCCATGCAGCTAAGGATTTTCCCTGACAAAATGAGATTTTACTATAAAAAAACAATTTTTTGGGGGGGGAGGGGGGTCTGAAATTTCCTTACTGTTTGCTGTGGGGAAAAATTAAAACTTTACCTCCTGTTAGGGTGGGGTGAATTGGGGGGCTCCGTTTCTAATGGGAGATTTTCCCTGTACTTTCTGGGTCAGGCTTTGTTCTGGGTACTTCTCTGGGCTCCTCTGGTCTTCTTTCTGGAGGTCATCTAGGTGGCCAGCCTTCTCCAGCCCTCAGTTCTGCCCCCTGTGGCCAAAGCCATTTTCTTTCTCCTCTGGGCACTAAGGTCCAGCTCCCTCTCCCCGGGCTGTTGCTGGCTGGTGACCCCTGTAGCTCTGCTTCCTACTCCCCACCCTGGCTGCAGTTCCTGTACCTTCCCTTCCTTCAAAGTCTCCCATAAATCACGGAGGGATTGGCAGGTGTTTGGGGCAGAGCTGGCTGGCAGGGTGGGAAGGAGATTTTCTAATTAACTTCTCATTATTAATTCCTAGATTAATTTCATGGTGGCCCAAGGATTACCTCTGAATGATTTAAATCCCTTGGAATTTAAGGCTTGCTTTATGGTCAGCATCTGGCTCCTTTGACTCCCTGTTATGTCTGTGGTTAGGAATATGTGTTCCCTCGTAGGGCGCTGCCTGACAGGTGTCAGGCCCCCAGGTTCCAGCCCCAACACTGAAAAATGAATTTAGATAATGATAATAAAAAAGAGAAGAATGTGTGTTCCCTTGTGGCTGGATTGGGTGCCCAGCAGGTCAGGCTGACTTCCTGGCCCACCTGCTTCCTTCCTGCTTCCTCGTCCTTGAGAGACAGACAGCGTGAGTGCTGCTCCTGCTGCTGCGGACCTGTCACTGACTCTATTTTGTCGCCTGGGTGGACGGACACTGCTCTCACGATAAAGCATCTCCTTTATCTCTAAAAACGCTTTTTTGCCCAAAGTCTACTTTGATACTAGCATCGTAAGTGACACAAGTTTTCTTTTATCTGGGATAGTTCTTTTCCCCAACTTTTACTTTCATCTTTTTTTAAACTTGTTTTAAATGCAGGCCTCTTGTAACCCACATATCATTTTGGTTTTAAAAAAAGTCTGTGTGGGCTGGGGTGCAGCCCAGTGGTAGAGCACCTGGCCGTGTGCATGAGGCCCTGGTTTTGAGCCCTGGCAACAACAAAAACAACAAAGAAACAAAAGAAACCAAAGTCTGTCTGACAATCTGGGTCTTGGAGTATTCAGTCCAATTTTACTGAGAATAATTATCAAACTATTTGGATTCACAGCTGACATTTTACCACAGGCTGCACCTGTTTCATGTTGCTTTTACGTGACTTTGGCTCTTAGCCTCCTGACAGCTTTATTCTTCCATTTCCCTGTGCAAAGTTGGCACTCATATATTCTTTTATTTTTATTTTTGTAATTACCTTGAATATTACTGCATCATGATTACTACTGTCTAATATAACTTAGGACTGTTATTATTTTTCCATACAAAGTTTTAAAACACTTTATTGCCCCTACTCTTTTCTTTTTATGCTTGTCACGTATTTTAATTCTACACATATTTTTAAATCTCACAACACATAATTTTAAAATAACTCTTTATTTATTTATTTTTGTGTGGTGCTGAGGATTAAACCCTGTGCCTCACACGTACTAAGCAGGCACTCTACCACTGAGCCACAATCGCAGTCCCAAGATATAATTTTTGGTGTATGGTATCATCATGTTCATTTATAATTACATAATCCCTCTTTCTGCACCTCTTAATTGCTTCATGTGGTTCAGGTTTTCCTCTGGGTTCCTTTTCTCTGACTTGTTTTAGACGGGGTCTGCTAGTGACAAAGTCTGTTTTGCCTTCTTTAAATACCAGCATTTCGGCTTCATCTTTGAAGTGTTTCCATTGGGTGCAGAGAGGGTAGCATCCCTTCCTCCAGCACTTAACACATGCCGTTTCCATTAGAAAGACAAACTTAGTCTGTTCACTCTGTGGAAGGAAATGCTTCTTTTCTCTCTGGCTGTTTTCAAGATTTTCTTTTTGTCTTTGGTGTTTCAGCAGTTCATCTACAGTGAGGTAAGATTCACTCTGTGTTTATCTTGCTGGAAGCATGTAGTGATTTTAATCTGTGGATTGATGTCTTTCCTTGGTTTTGGAAAACTGTCAGTTCTTCGTTCTTTGATAATCTTTTTACCTGCTATCTCTCCTTCTGGACTGAGTCACATATAGATCAGGTCTTTGCACCTTGTTCCTCACCATGACCTTTATGCTCTTTCTGATTTTCTATTTTTCTCTGTGTTTCAGTCTGCATTTTTTGTATTGATTTACTTTCTCTTCACTAATCCTCCTTGTTGCTAGTTTCAATCTATCGTTAGTAGATTATTGATAAGAACATATTAGCGTTCAATCTATCGACTGAATTCTTGATCTGTTTTTTTCACTTTTTAGCTTTCAGATTTTCCACTTGATTCCTTTTATAGTTTTTCAGTCTCAGATGAATCTCTGTTTCTTCTCCCCTCTAGGAGGGTCCACAGTGACCAGCCCTCCTCTATGGTCTTTATTATCTTGCCCCTGCGTCTCCCAGGCCCTTGTCAGCTGTGGGAAGCACCTGGGCCCGTTTCTGCTGTCTGACTTCCCTGTGTTTATCTGTTTGTTCCTGTCTCCTGGAGGCTTGCAGATGCCCATTGCCTGCTGGACAGTGTTCATCCTTTGCTCTGGTAGATGGACATGCTGTGGGGTCAGTCAGGACTGAGAGACCTCAGCCTGGTGTCTCTGCTCCCCACTCACGCTGCTCCAGGAGCAAAGATTTGGGGTTCCCTGGGGAGAGGCTGGGGTGTTCACAAGGGCCCTCACCCCATGATGCGTTCTGACCTCTGG
Source organism: Callospermophilus lateralis (assembly GCF_048772815.1). NCBI lineage: Eukaryota > Metazoa > Chordata > Mammalia > Rodentia > Sciuridae > Callospermophilus > Callospermophilus lateralis. The sequence continues at coordinate 1,202,734 of NW_027512918.1, forward strand.
TTCTTGTTCCTTCAGCACAACTCTAGAGAAAGTCACTCGGGGTCAGTGTTAACCTTCCTACCTTCCCCTTTGTGCAACTCCAGAAATCTTTGAATATCTTGAAAACTGGCTGAAAGTTGGGGCTCAGTTCTCAGTCCCATCTTATAGGATTCTGGCTCCCCACCCCCAAGAATCTGGTGTTTCCAGACCTAGAAGCCCCCTGAGGCCTTGGCTGGTTTCCCTGCTCCCTCAAGCAGCTCAAGGGCCCCTGTCCAGGATTCCCCGGGGGAAATGAGCACTTCTCCTGCCTTAGCCCTCTTAGGAATCCTGGTCTTCCCAGCCAGGGGCCTCAGCTGCTCTCTGATACTGTCAAACACATGCCTTGGGGCTGTTTTGAGTCAAACGACTGATCCTCAGCAAGCCATGAGAAACGCAGTCCCTTTCTGTGTTTGAGCCACACTGGTTTCAGATCTGTGGCCTCAACCTAGCAGGGCCTCACTGACTATCACATAGCACTTCAATGTCCCTCTAGGAGCGGTCCACTGTGACCAGCCCTCCAGGCTGTGGAGGCCTTTCACAGACCACAGTTACAAAGGTGGAGGAAGGACGTTGTCATCACCCACAGATAAAGGGCTCCATCAGATACTGGATCAAGAGGAATTTTTTAAAATGTTTCTTTTTTTTCCATGCTGGAGATTGAACCCAGGGCACTGGACCTTTAGGCAAGATCTCCACCACTGAGCTGCATCTTATTGCAAAAATACACACTTATAAAAATTTAAGTTAATATAAAGAAAAAAAATCCAACATCCAGTAAATAGAGGAAAGTGTTATTCATATATCATCGTTTTTTTCCAGTTTCATTTCTACACATTTGGCTTCATTGAGATCATGTCATATGGTCAGTTCCACATGCTATTCAAAGAAAAGCACACACAAAATAAAATAATTTAGCATGTTCCCTGTTTTGTATGAACCTCCCTGTACCTCAGTTCTCTCTATAAATGGATGCCTGTTTTGCAGGGCTGTGGTATGTATCAATCTAATAATTGATATATACTTTGTTAACATTGTTTTAGACACACTTGCTCAATAAATGGCAACTATTACACTTATTACTTACAGTAACACCTATAAGCTCATGTCAGAGGAAAGAGGAGTTAGCCAGCTTGCCCAAGGTCAAATTGCTATGAGCAGCAGACCTGGTCCACTTAGGTCCATCTGCACCAGGTTCTTTCCATTGTCATCTTTTGCTTCCAGCTGCACCCAGCACTGGGCTGGGTCCTGGGACAACAGAGAACCTGAAGTTCCCTCTGACAGCTGGGTGGTGATCAAGTGAATCTGTCATCAGTTGCCACAGTAAGGCTGTCTATCAAATAGCTGCAAAACCTCAGCATTGCAATATGACCCTGAACCACGAGTAGGTGGGTCACAGACTCAAACTGCTTTGTCAGGAAGTTCTCCTGGTCTTGTCTGGGATCATGCGCATGTCTGCTGGTAGCCATAGGCTGGATGATATAGATTAGACTCAGTTGTTCACAGTTAACAGATAGCCTGCTTAACTGCCCTAGTTAATGGGTAGCACATGGCTTGTCCCCGTGTTCCAGTGGGATATGAGGTTTCCCCCCAAAACTCCCGTGTTAATGCAGGGATGTCCGGAGGTGAAATGACCGGACTATGACGGTGTCACCTGATCAGCCCATTTTAATTTGAATGGGCTGGGTGGTAACTCTAGGCAGCTGGAGCATGGCTGGAGGAGGTAGGTCACTAGGTGTGTGCCCTAAAAGGGTTCATCTTCCCTGTGGCCCCTTCTGCTGCTTCCTGGCTGCTTCCGAGCATCCTGAGTGGCGCAGTGCTCCTCCTCCACCCCCTTCCACCATGATGTTCTGCCTCATCTTGGGCCCAGAGCAGCAAAGTCAGCCCTCCACTGACTGAACCTCCGAAACCATGAACCAAAATAAGCTTTCCCTCCTCTAAGTTGTTCTTGTCAGGTAACTTGGTCACGGTGACAAGCTAACACATACAGCTCAGTGGCAGAGGGCTCGGAGCTGGAGACAGGGGAGACGCAAATGCTTTCTCAAGCTTCTGCTGTGTCTGCCACCATCCCATTCCACAGCAAGTCATGTGGGGGTCAAGGGATGGGGCAAGTGTCTCATGGGTGGGTGTGGGAGTTGGGGAAGGTGGGGAGCAGGCGTGATGTGTCCAGTCTATTCCCAGGCAGAGAGGACATGCGAGCCAGCAAGGGCCCCAGGCAGCCTGGCTGCACCCAGCCCACAACTGGATGGGGAAATGGGTGATGGGCTCCTAACTCTGCAGAGCCCTTTGAGTTGTGAGTTAGGAGACCACATTGCCCCCTGTGGGAGCCACAAATAAAGGAGGGAAATTCCTAGTTTTTAACTTCAAGAGCCTCGGTCCAGAAATAAGCAAGGATTCTGGAAGAGATGCAGTTTTCCCTTCATCAACAGTCACGTCCCTCCCCGACTCAGGTGAGCCCACAAGGTCAGGAAATGGCCTCTGGTGAGGGGTGGAAGAAGGACAGGGAACAGCAGAGCTCAGAGGACTGGGGCTGTGACTCCACAGGAGCACAGCAAAGGGCCGAGAACACAGGAAACAAAAAGCACCCATGAGAGATGAGACATACTGGAAGGAGCGAAGGAGGAGAGCGCCAGGCCTCCTTGTCCCCAGACTCTGCAGAATCTCGCCTTTCCAGGAGCTGGGTGGGCTGGTGCCAGCTGCCGAATTGGAGCAGTGCTGCTCCCAAATTAGGAATTTATAAGCAACTCTGGTCTTATAAGGATCCAAAGCTAATTCCTGCCCCAGCAGAGCATGCCAAATCCAAATACAGACACACAAAGAGTGAACAAGATAAAAGGTCTTGGAATCTCCAGAGAAGGAAAGAGTGAAGGGATCCTCCCCTGAGGAGTCACACCGTCTGAGGACTAATACAGTAGTTGACTGCTTCCACCCCGGAGGATGGGTTGGCCTTAGGGGGACCACAGAGCCTCAGTCAGGGTCACCCAGTTGCAGGCCACATATGGGAGCCGTGGCCACCCCTCCTGTCCTGCCTCTGCTGAGGACCAGTTGCCTGAGCTGTGGATTCTGGATGCCAGGACCATGGGCCACTGCAGAGGTCTGGCAGGTGCCCCTGGTTAGGTGGCCTGCAGGAGAGAGTGAGCGCTCCCTGTCCTGTTGCCCGCCACCTCTCCTCCTCACACCTGGACTTAAGTCTATCTGGCTCTGAGTGTATTCAGAGGGAGGAGAACTTTTTGGAACCTTCTAGTAATACAGAACGGCAGGAAGTGGTGTGTCTGTGAGCAGGCGCCTCCTCAGTTGCTGCAGATGGTGGAGAACTGCACAACTGCTGGCTTGGGCATGTGGACGCCCGACTTGTGAAGGCTAGTTGGGTTCTTTAAGGCCCGGTCCTCAGCAGGGTGGCTCCAGTGTGTCCTGTGGGGGGTGGGGGGATGGGTACAGTGACCCCACCTCTAAGGTACTGCTTCCTGGCTGGGAATCAGAGGGCACTTATTAGTTTTTTTTTTAAAATTAGCATACAAATAAACTGACCATTCCCTCCAGCTGAGGAGAGGAGGAGGCCTGCACCCCATGCAGTCAGCCCCAGAGGCAGCAGGCTTGGGGGACGCTGGGTAGACAGGGGTCCTGGCGTGGTCCAGAGCACAGAGCCTCCTGCAGTATGCCTCCTCTTCTCCTCCCTCGGGCTCCAGGGAGGCAGGCTGGGTGACAAGTTCATGACCCTTTCTGCTCTTGCTGTGACGCACATCTGCATTTCTCAGTTTTGCTGCAGTCGAGAGCTGCAGGGGGAGAGTTGGGGGAGAGGCAGAGAACTTTGCTGTTTCCTTGCTCAAGAGAGAAGTTTCAAAGCCTTTCCCAAATAAACCAAACTCGCCATCAGTACTTCCCACGCTGCGCTCTGCCAGGGCACGTCGGGAGCACCGGGTGGGCTCCAGGCCTCCTGCAGGAGTGGGCAGGGCAGAGGGAAGGAAGAGGGTCCAGCCTGTGAGTGTGGAGTGTGGCGTGTCCTGTGCGAGTGTGAAAGTGTGCAAGCCATGTTGCTGTGTGGAGTTGTGTTTGTGACAGTGTGTCATGTGTGGATGTGTGTGGTAGTCTTGTGTGGGCTGGGTCCTGTGGGTGAAGAAAGGGGACTCCTCTTCCCCAGGGTTGTGTGGGTCCCTGGCCTCCCTGTCAGGCACCACATGGTCACCTGTGTGGAATGCCTAGGGGACCAAAGGAGGCCAGGATAGATCCTGATTGCCTGAAGGTCAGGCCCTGTCCAGCACTGGGGATGCCCATCTTGCAGATGCTGGACAGCAGCATATAAGCGGCCAAGGTCTTTTCCGGGGTGCTGAGGGCACTGGGCATAAGACAGGAGCTGGGGCAGGGGCTGCTTGGGCGTTTCTGGGGGAAAGAAGGTGTGAGCTCCAGATTGAAGGATGCGGAAGGGAGAGAGGGGACCAGCAGGCCTACCTATGTGGCACTATGTGGCCAGAACTCCAGGGCAGGTGCCAGGCAGCACCGTGGGCTCTAGCGTCTGCCTGTTTGCTCTGAGCTGGCCATCTAGGGAGTGCTGGGCATTGCATCTGGCACCCACTGTAGGCCCACCACTCTCCTGCCTCGGGCTGCCTCTAAACACTCAGGCTCAGGCCCAGCACAGAGCCAGCCTGGACTCTGTTCCCCTCCCACTCCACCCCATCCCTCTGGGATCCACTGACCCCCTATTACCTCCCCTGCTGTGATGAAAATCCACAGGGCCATTGCCCTTCTCTGATGACCAGGCCATGGGCCTCTGTAACAGTCCCTGCCCTGCCAGCTGCCCAAGGGAGCCTTGCAAACATGAATGGGGTTACACTTTGCCAGAGCCTACCATGACCCTCACCGGCTCAGACGAAAGTCCAAGTCCTTCTGGTGGCCCTTCAAAGCCTGAATGGCCTACCCTCTCTCCCTGGCCTTCTTCCTGGCCCCATGACTCCTCAAATACCCAGGCTGCCAGCCAAGGCCTCCATGAAGGTCTTGCCTGTCACCAGGCAGTGAGGCCACCCGTTCCCCTCCCTGAGCATTCCCAATCCCCTTGCCCTCCTCTGCTGCCTTGTCTAGATTCATTTAGTTATCAGGGTCCCCACGCCACCAACAACACACAGCTCCTCAGAGGCAGAGATCTGGGCTCTAGGCTCCCTGATTGTGACTTCTGCTCACATTTTCTGGGTCCTGATTTGTGTTCAAAAGATATTGGCTGAATGTTGGCTGATCATGGGGTCCTAAGGAAGCTGAGTTTTTCTGGTCACCAGAACAGGCCAAGGGAGAGTTGAAGACAGGTGTGATCTGAGCTGAGTTACACTTCAGAGAGAATCCCCTGCCTGCCAGGAAGGTACTGGGGTTGGAATAGGTATGGGGAGATGGACAGCACCTCTTGTTCCCTGAGCCAGCCTGCAGCAGGGCTGTCCAGCTGGACTTCTTAAGATAATGGGTATGTCCCCACCTGTGCTGGCCTGTAGAGTAGCCACAGCTGCCTGTGGCTTAAAGCACTCAATTTGAACTTCACTTTAAAGTTTGAATCTTGGCTGTGGGAAGAGGCTCCACACCAAAGGTGTAGGTCAGGGCAGCAGATGAGAGTGACATTTCTCTTTTAGCTTCATGCTTGGGAAAGTCTGGCCTGTGGGGAGACACAGGAGGCATCTGTAGCAGGTCAGCATCCTTAATCCTGAGGAGTGGACAAACCATGGAAGGACACAGTGCCTCTAAAGACGAGAAGAGATTTGGAGTCTCCAAGGTGTGCCCAATAGGGATGAGAGGGTATTGTAGCCATTAGTTGAATGGGGGCTGGACTCCAAAGTCCAGTTAAAGAAAAATAATTTCCTCTAGGCTGTGGTTTGGAAATTCAATCTTGCTCAGATTTTAGCCCATGGTGGGGGTGAGTCTAGGGTCCTGGACAAGGGAAATCAACCTTGTTCTTTCTGCCACCATTGCTCAAATTCCAGCAGCGGATTGGAAGTCAGTCTGGGATCTGATTGGTGGAGTTGGGAGTCAGTAGCAGATGCAGATCAGCTGGACTCAGATCCTCTGACTGCCCTATGAGAGCAGAGTATGTTTCATAGTGACTGTGAAATAGCTTTGAAGTTAATAGAGGGAGACATCTCAGTTAAACCAGCAGGAGACTGTGCTCCCAGCAGGATGGAAACTGAGTCAAGCCTTCCAGGTCCTGGGGTCTGGACTGTCAGCTCCAGCTTCTGCCTCTGTAGCCTGAGCCCTGCCCCACATCAAAGTTCCTGGATGTGAAGGCTCTGCCAGCCCTGGTCAAGGGCATCTAACTCCCACACAGATCCAGTGTCCATGTGAACTTGAATGGACCCCAATATACTGGGGTCGTGTGACCTGGAGTGCAGTCCTTCCACCCTCTGCCCAGACATTCCTCTCCCTGCCCCTAGCAGTGACCAAAAATATGCCACTCACATATTTCATTCAACTCGCAGAAACTAAAAGTTCTTGATTTAAACAAGGGGTCAGAAGGGACAATAAAAATCCACAGAACACTGGGTTACTGACTTTCCAAACTGCCACTCCCCGTTTATAAGCATGGAACTTGGAGTCATCTGAGAACGCCCCCGAAGACCAGACCACCAGAGGCTGAGTAGCCTCAGGTCCCCCTCAGGCCAGCAGAGGGCAGCCTGGACCCGGGAATGTGCTGCAGCAGCTCCCTTTCCTTCCTGAAAATCCTAGGGACGTGAGGCTGGGCTTCTTTCAAAGCCCTGCTCCCTGCTGGCCTAGCCAGGACTCAGTTTCCTCCCCACCAAAGACAGATCTTAGGCTCCCGGCCCGAGCTTGATTCCCCTTCCCCTCCTGTGGGAACTGGACCTGCTGAGCTGTGTCCTGGGGGTTTGGGCAGGGGTCTTTGGACAAGCTGGTACCCTTCCTCTCTGTACTGCCCATTGGGACCCCTCACATGGCTCCCTACAGTGTCTGTGGCTCTGAACCAGCCCCAGGCCTGAAAGCCTCCAGCCAGTCCTGCTGGCCCCCTTCTGCCTGGACCTGGTCTTTCCGAGACAGACTACCTGAGCTCCCAACTCTGTTGTGTGGTAGCCATGTGACCTCATCTCTCCATGCCTTCTTTTCACATCTGTGCCTTAGATTCTCATCTGGGCCTTAGTTCCTCATCTGTAAAATGGGACAATGAGCTAACATTTGAGAAATGCCTAGACAGCCTGACACACAAGATCTGCAAGAGAGAGACAGATATACAGTTTTCTCAAACCATGGAAAACTTTCTTTCCCCCTAGGGATTTCCAGTGGACCTCAAGGTGCTGGGCTGGTGGGGCTGGTGGAGAGAGCTGGCTACCCCAATCACAAGTGAGCACAGAGTGACAACCGGAGCCTCCTGGGCCTGCTGGCCACTCTAGCCAGTGTGTTCTGCTGTATTTTATTTAAAGAGATTCTCAGTATGGACCTCTCATTCCCTGTGTGCTGTGGAAGGAGGGAGGGCTGAGTTTTCCTGCTGTTTCTTGCAAATACTTAGAGGTTGAGTTTCTGTTCCAGACTCTGACAAAGTTACACAGGTCTGAAATTATACCCAGGTCTGGATCATTCCAGAATCCCCCAGAGGTATGCAAGTTCACTGAGAGCTCCCAGGAGCCAGAAAGTCTCCCTTGCTGCCCTCCTTGGTGACCTTGGATGAGAACACGCAGTGGACACTTAGCCAGGAGATGGCTGGGCGTGGATGGGGTAGAAGGAATGGATGTCCAGAGGCAGACACAAGGGCCTTCCTATGGGTCACAGCACAAAGAAACTGAGCTCCGACTGCACAAGGCTCCTTTGTTGGGCTTAATCCCCAGGGCCAGGTTGGCTCCTGAGGATCCCTGCAGCCTGGTCACCCCAGCCCAGCCCAGCAGGCCATTCTTTCCAACATAGGCCCTGGGAGCAGCTCAGGCTCCTCTCTGCTTCAGCAGCAGAGCTGGGTCCCTGCTTTGTGTGTTCATATTTTAAGAGGCTTTTCATCCTGGCCCCATCCTAGGGCGTGTGCATTGTATGAATTCCAACCCAAACCCTTTTGGTTTTCATCCTCCTCATTCTGTTTGGTTTCCTCTGACGCATAAATCAGCTGATATATTAATTACAAAAATATGGCTGGGCAGTGGAGCTGGAGGTGATTTGGTTTGTCTGTTTAGCAGAGCGGGGAGCGGGCTGGGGAGGGAGACTCTTGCCCCAGGTCACTAGTGCCTGCAGGGCCCAGTCCCGGTCCTCCCAGCTTTCTCCTCTCTCTTGCTGACTCAACTTGCATTTCTGGAAATTCTGGGCAAACAACTGATGCCCTGGGGGTGGCAGCGCAGGAGGAAGACCCCTGTACTCGGAGGCATGCTCACAGCAGGCAGGCTCTGAAGACTTGCCCCTTGGAAGGAAAGCAGGACTGGCAGGGTGGGAGTGGGGGTGTTAGGGGGAGACCACCTAACGCTGACCCTGGTGTGGAACAAGGGGAGGGCACACAGTCCGACTCCTCCCTCCCCTGCTCAAGTCCCTCACTAGATGGGGAACCGAGAGCCCCTATTCTGCTGAGGTAATGGGTGACCCTGGTTTTGTCACCCACAGGGGTTCCCTTCAGATTTGAAAAGGAAAGGGCTCTGGTGGCTGGCGGTTTGAGTGACAAGCAGCCAAGCAAGAGTGACGCAGCCCAGGTGTGGAAAGCGCAGGCATTGACGACCTGAGGTCCTTGAGCAGACCAGAAGCTGTCCTCCCAGCCCAAGCACAAGGGGGACCAGTGTCAAAATGCGGCCCCTGAGAGGGATGTATGCTCACAGGGGGCCAAAGGCGGGGCCTTGCGGGGACAGTGGGGGCGGGGCTGGTCATGGAGGCCCAGGTTGGGGTCGAAGGGGAACGCGGCCCTCTCTGAGCAGTGACAGTGGTTTGGTGAGGGTGCTGCTTCCTGGGGAGGGTGGAGACCAGAGCAGAGGCTGCTGCAGGCGCCCTCTGACCTGGGGAGTCAGACCTGCCCTCCTTCCCTGCCCCGGGAGCCAGCCGGCAGACCTTGGGCGGCAGCTTTATTTGGGACTCTGATCCGTCCTCTGACAGAGTTCCTGTCTGTCTGGTTGGTTAGAGTGAGGGACAAAAGGATCATGTCACCGAGTCCTTGTGCCGTGAGCCACCATCAGCCTGGCCTGGCCTGGCCTGGTGGGGAGGACTGGCCTCCAGGTGGAGATGGGCGGGTGGCTCAGAGCAGACTGAGAGGTCCTTCCAGCTCTGGATTCATGTTTCCATGGAAACCTGCTCTTGCTGATGAGCCCTCCCATCCCAGGCCACCTTCAGGGCAGAGGGTTTGGTGGCCGTGTGTTTCCTTTCCAGAGCTCTGCAGGGATGGCCAGGAGCAAAGTACAGGTTTGTAAGCATGGAAGTTTCCAGACTCAGGGTAAGCTGGGAGCCTGGCCTCTCCTGATGGGGAGGGAGATCAGCCCTCCACCGTGCTGAGGCCACATTTCATGAGATGATGAAACCTGAGTACCAGGTGTGAACAGACCTTGCAAGTCCCTGGGCCTTTCCAGAAGGCCGAGGTGAATCTCAGGGACGCAGGGTGCAGGGCCAAGTGTAGCCTTGGGGACCATAGCTACTTCTCTGCATTTTCTTCCATCTGTTCAAACCCAGCCGTGAAGGTCAGAATCCCTAGTTAGGGGGCCAGCAGCCTCCCTTACTGACCAGGCCCAGTGGGTGTGATTCTCCCTGCGCTGCAGACAGAGTGCCGAGCAGAGCGAGCCCCACCCTGGACCCTGGCTATGGACTCTGTCCTCTAGGGACAGCCCTTGGAGAACAGTGCCAGGACTCCAGGTGCTGACGTCCTTGCTACCACTCAGGGCTGGTGGCTCTGGGGCAGCAAGGCCAGGGGTGGGCAGTGTCCACCTGTGATGGGGGCTCTGAGACTGGGCTTGGGGCCCTGAGATATCTCTGGATTCATGAAGCGAGAGCGTGGGAGGGAGAAGGAGGCTCTGCCACAGCCGTGGCTGCACATCTCAGTGGCACTTTGGAAAATGACTAGTTTGAGCCCTAAAGTCACCAATTTGGGGAGGTGCCTCACTCCCCCTGGGGGGTCCTGCAGCTTCTCATCTGCTTTCATCATTGATCAAAGTCCTTTGCAGGAGCTTTGGTTTGGGGTAAACTAGAGCTGCCCCCTCCTGGGGGTTGGATAGGGGTCGGGTGGGGGTCAGGTGGCATCAAGAAGTCCTAGTGAGGCAGGTGCCCACTCCTCCCACAGGCCCTCACCTTCTGCCCCTGGCAGCTCTGGTCAGATCCATTCAATGCTTTTTATACAGATTTCCATTTGCCAAAGGGTGGTGCTGCTCGAAAGCACTTGGAAATCTTTGGATCCAGGACTGGGGGACCTCCTGTCTCTCATATTTGGTGATTCAGCAGTAACCTCTTCTCCTTAGGCCACTAATCATCCAGGTCTGCCCAAGACCCAGGGGTCACAGACGCGGGACTCTCAGGGCTAAGCCATGCCAATTGGTCACTGTCTTGCACTCTCACTGGGAGAGCTTACATTTGGAGGCTTGCTTGTTTCAGGGAGGGAAGGGCACACCATTTAGAAACTCCCTCAATACTCAGAAAAGTGAATTGGAGAACCTCGTCCAACAGTAGCAGCAGAAGGCAAGATAGAGCACCGATTGCATCTGTCCTGAAGGACAGAATTTGGTTTAATTTGCAAATCACAGGGGCCAGTCTTGAGGACAGGCCAAAGCCATTGGGGCCAGGGCTGGTGTGACTGATGGGTGGTAGGGAAGAGGGCAGTTTTCAAAAGGAAGAGAATTTTGTGCTGAATATTAATCTATTTCACAAAGAGACACATAAAATCCCCACATTGCCCTGGGACTATCATGCTCATAGACAGAGCCCGGCCAGTGCTGTAGAGGCAGCAGGGCTCTCTGCATGCACCCCACATCGTGTACAATCTGAAACTACACTTGGTCTTTTCTAAGAGCAAGTCCACGGCCAGCCTTGGCCCCAGTCTTCCTAAGGGAGAAGGGAGTTGGGCCCTGGACTAGATATCTCCACCACACTTGGGGGCAGCAGGCTCCTCTGGAGGACAGAAGCTGATGCACCATGACAGTGTGTGACATTAAGTATTAGCGCTTCTCCACTGGACATACCTGGAATGGCTGGAAGTGGCTGAGTAGCAGGTACAGGGAGGACCTGCAGTGTCTGGGGAGGCTCACAAGCTAAGCTGCAAACATCCAGGTCAGGGAAGTGAGGGCCACGCAGGAGGGAGATGGCACATGGCAGGACCAGCCTGCAGTGGTCAGAGAGGTGAGAGGAGCATCCCCTAGTCTGGCCTGGGAGGGCGGAAGAAAAGACCCGAACCCAAACCCAACCCTGTCACTGCAGAGAAGGTGCAGTCTAGATGCTACCTGGGAAGACGGGTCTGGGACTCCAAGGAGGGCAGCCGGGGTTGGGCCGAGTTCCGACACCCAGCGTCAACAGCACTGGAAGAAGCTCTGCTGGAAGGGGGCGGGCCTGGAATCCCCTTCCCTTCTCTGCAGACCCCCCCACCCGTCCGCGGATGGGCACGCCTTTGTGTTCACATAATGACTTTTTAATTTTTCCCCCATTACATGCTTTAAAGTTGTAGTTTCCAAATATTGGTCTATGTGGAAAAAATGGGAAAAGAATCAAGTTTCCCCTGGCCTAAGGCACAAAGAGAAACAGGAAGAAAATGTAAAGAGCTTTTCTCAAAGCTAAGTTGATTCAACTTAAAGACATTCCATTCACACTGATGTGAGGCTGTTCCTATGCTGTTGCGGTTCAGCTGGCACCTTTTAATGGGAAACATTGTCCCCAAATTAACTGAAAATCAACATCACTGATTCCAAAATCCTAACGGCTGGGCACTACCACTTAGACACGGAGAGCTTGCTATATGTCACTATGAAGTGGCACATTGGCCTATGGCCATTAGCTATTAGGAAGGCAGATCAGGCTGGACTCCACTGGGTCTGAGGTGGACGTGGTGCATCCACACAGAAGATAAGAGGACCAGGCCCCAGGCAAAGCCAAGCCCACAGCCTTCCCTCCTACCTCCTGGGCTCTGTTCCCTGAGGAAGTGCGTTACCGTCGTGGTTACCGCAGTGAGGGAGGTGGCAGAGTTAGGGGAAGGCTGGATGGTACTATAAGGTTGGAAGCTATAAAATCTTTGTAAAATGTGTTTCTTGGAGCCAGGTGTGAAGTGGAAGCTTTTCGTCTCCTTTGTCCCAGACATGAGATTATAAAGTCACCCAAGACAGTGACTGGCTTTCACTCTGACAGCCCCCAATGAGCTTCCTCTAGCTATTCCTTGACCCCAAGCTTCCTCTAGCTTGGGGTCAAGGAATCCAAAAGCCAAGTCCACATGCCTACTTGGAGTCTGTAGGGAATGACAAATAATAATCTCTCTACCTTTCTTAGTTGGAATGGACCCTGGAGAGATGGAAGCTTAATGACACAGCAACCTCATGCACACATGGAAAACCCCTGGAGAGATGAGTCTTATAGAGGTGGCTGGGAACTCAGGCTTAAATACCATTGTCCCCTGAACAAAGGCAAGGTACCAGCAGAAGGCTGGGTATGTGGAGGTGCCAGGAAAAGGCCCACAGAGAGCAAGGTTTGCAGATTGGTAAACCACCCTTCTCTCCCTGGTGCAGAGGAGGCACACTGACCAATGGAGATGTCCCTTGGGATGGAAATTTCCCTTACCAAAGGGCAAATTTTACCCTGTATTCAGAGCTTCTACTGGGTCTGTTGCTTCTCAAAATAATCAGCTCAAAATAGTTCGTATGCCAAAAAGGCATATTTTGGGGTGGCATGTTCTCAAATCCTATACGCCTTCCTTCTGGACAATGCTCCAGTTTCTAGAACCTTGGAAGCTTCCATCCAAATGGCCCCAAATTTTCTGAGTTCTCCAGAGAAACAGAAGCAATGGCGAACAGGTATTAGTTCTTTATAATAAATTCCATATCCATACATAATTACTTAGGATAAATTCCACATACATGAAGAGAGATTGATTCATATTATATAAAAGAGATTTCAATACATAGAGAATTATTATAAGGAATTGGCTCATGTGGTCATGGAGGCTGAGAAGTGCCAGGATCTGCAGATGGTGAGATGGAGGCCAGGAGAGCCCACGCTAGGGTTCCAATTTCATCCCAAGGGAGAAACCAGGAGAACCAGGAGAGCGCACGGTGTGGGTTCCAGTCTGAGCCCAAATCTAAAGGCAACAGAAGACCAATGTCTGAGCCGAAGGCAGGTGGAGGAGAGTGAATTCTCCCTCCCTCAGCCTTGGGTCCTATTATGCCCTCGATGGCTTGGACGAGGCCACCCACATGGGGAGGGCAATTTGTTTTACTTAGTCCAATGATACAAGTGTTGATCTTGCCAGAAACACCCTCACAGATAGCCCAGAATGGCATTTAACCAAATATCCAGGCACACATTAAAATTAACCGCCCAGGTCCAAGGTGCTTCCAGGACCTGTGCCAGTCCTTCTGCCCCCAGCCCTGGGCCCATGGCTGCAGGTTGGCCACACTGTTGTGAAAGTACCTCTGGGCCCCAAATGAGGCCATGTGGGCTATTTTCAGAGGTGGGTAGAAGAGTCTGGATATGAGGGGCTGGAGAGGGGACCCAGGTGTGCATGGTGGGTAGTCCAGGGTGAGCCAGGTAGGAAAGAAAAGGGGAACAGACTGGGACCAGCGGCTTCCACCCTGGACTTTCCACTGAGAATTCCAAGGAGGCCAAGGATTTTCCATTTGAACTTGGCTTTGTGGGTTGTTACACAGACACATTTGTCAGTGTAGGAGGGTGGTCTGTACTCGGCAGCTCATTTGCCTCACCTGTAACTGTGACATCTATGCATGTGGCTATGTCCTCAAGAGTCATACACTGGCCCTGGCCCTAAAGGTCCTGTTTGGTGGATGGATCTTGATAATGTGAAATTGCAAATTAGAGGTGTTCGGAGAGGGCTGGCATTTCACTTGGGGCAGGAATTCTGAGGCTTAGGGAGGGCAGGACAGGTGTGGTGGACTCTGATTATGGAGTGCACTTTGGAAACGAGGTGAAATGGATGGCCAGTTCCAGGCAGCAGACCAAACCGGTGAGTGTATCTTTACTCCCACCCCAGTTTCACCAAAAAGATAACAAAGGGTTAAAGGGAGCACAGACCCTTGAGCACAAGGGGAACATGAACGAGAAAGGGTGTTTGGGGAGCTGGACGGATGAGTGTCCCAGTTTGCTCAGCTTCTAGAATAAAATGCCATAAACTGAGTTATTCATAGACAGTAGAAACTCACAGCTCACAGTTCTGGAATCTAGAAGGCCAAGGTCAAGACACCAATAGACCCAGTGTCTGGTGAGGGTCCAGGCCTCACAGATTGCACTTTCCCACTGTATCCTCATGTGGTGCAAGGGCAAGTGGGTTCCGGCAAACCCCTTTTCTGAGTGCAGAAAGGACCCACCTTGTGACCTAATCACTTCCTATAGACCCCTTCTCTTAATACTGTGGCCCTGGGTATTATGTTCCAACCTGTTAATGTTGAGGGACACATGCATTCAGACCATAACAGAAGGGGTCAATGACTGGCCCTCTAGGGAAATCTGCCAGGAGCCCAGTGCAAGGCCAGCAGGCAGAAAGAACCAGGAGGACTGTGGGAGCCTGTCCAGAAAGCAGCTGGGCTCCAGATGCCCTGCTGCCTTGGAAGAGAGTCACCTGCCCCTGCAATTCTCTGCAGACTGGAGTTCTGCTCCATGGAAAGACTTTACAGAGGGACCTTGGACTCAGGGACATGGGCACAGTAGAGAGGAGGGGCTCCCTGAAACTAGGGAAGGTCTTCCCTCCTCCAGGGGACTGCTCTTTTCTGTCTGCCTTCAGAATATGTGACTCTCCCTGGAGGAGTGTGCAGGTGGCCTTTGTGAGGTCAGTGATCAGCTCCAGCGTCAGCTCCCCTTGCTAGCTGTTCCTGGTACCCCAAGGAAAGGGTTATGACAGGTGGCCTCACAGTTCCAAAGCCCTGGGTGTGGCAGTGCTTTCCTTTTGACCAGGTGGGCAGCAGCCAACCATCAAGGGAAGAGGAAGACAGACAAACACATACCAGAGAGATGGGGAGAGGGCAGGGAGCAAAGAAAACAGCAGGCAGCAGGGGAGAATCATAGTGTCTTTGCAACAGAAGCAAGATGCATAAAGAAAGAGGAGAGATGATAAAAAGAACTCCAGGAGACCAAAAATAGACCAGAACACATAAAAAAAAAATCAATGGGAAAAGTCCGAAGAAACATAAAAAGGGATGGAGGAGGGGAAAAGAGGTAAGAGAATCAGAAGGCCAAGTCGACTGTCTGCAGAATTCCAGAGACAGAAAAGAAAATGGAGAGATGATCACATTCTTAGGTTCAGTTCTTCATGAGCTGCCTCCCTCAGGGGAACACAGGGTGTGGCAATGCCAGGCCCAGAGCCCCCTACCCTTCCCACACCGGGCAACCCTGGCCAGCTCAGCAGACCAGGGGGCTGGGGAGGAAGTGGGCGACTTACTGCTTCCTTGTGGGTGACCATCGGGGAAACTGCAGGAGGGGCATCTGCTGGAGGAGGGGAGCGGATCTCAGCCCTGGCCTGAAGGTGTTGTTGAAGGTCACATCTTCTGCAGCCCTGGACTCGGGGGAGCCCTGGCCCAGCACGGCCAGCTCGATTCCACGATCCGTGTCTCCTACTGCCGCTCATGCCATTTTGTCAACAGGGAGTGGAGCTGGTTCAAGCCAAGCGAGAAACAGAAAGAAACTAGCAGAAACCTGTGCATAGACCCAGGAAGAGGGCGGACCACCGACAAGCTGGGAGGACAGGAGTTTAGCTAGACCAGGATGAGTGCCCTCCAAAGAAGACGGCTTCAACAAGGAAGAACAAAGATCCCGAACACCTAAGCCATGAAACAGCAGGCAAACGACCAGAAACCGTGCCCAGCAGAGCTCCGGGTAAGATCCAAGCAGAGATGCTCGACAACAGAAGGGGACAGGGACAGGGGGAATAGACAGACAGCAGCACAAAGACATGCAGCACACACAGAGCCCCCAAGTCCCCAGCACACAAGTTTGACAAAATCACACGAGTATAAATCCACATAAAAAGATACAAAAATGATTGCAGAGCAAATGATTTCTGCAGAAGGCCAAGGTGACTGTTTCCCAGATAGAGGAGGGAGTAAGAGAAGAGGGGTTTCCAGCGGGAGGACTTGAGTCTTCAACTCGGGGGAGTGCATTGTACCCCAGAAAGAGAAAAGCAGAGACACACGATGCTGAGACACAGTGCTTTTGACATGATTGAAAGGTGGAGTCTCATGAATGAAAGACTCAAATGAAACCAGAGGAAGCATTTCCCCCGCCCCCACCTGGGGGTGTCCATACCTGAGGGTGGTGGGCAAATTCTACAGAGTTTGGGGACAAAGGGAATGCCACTCAGGCTCACTGTGATATGAAGCCCTCTTTGGTAAGGCATTTGAGGGAAATCTGAGGAATCAAACTGCAGACATCCGAAGTGAGGTGCTGTGCTTGGGAGGATAGTGGGAGCAGAGAAAATCCATTCTGTTCTGGAATCAAGACTCAAAAAGTCCCAAAAGTACTCTACAGAACACAGTGCAGGTGTTATAGGCCTGGCCAGGTAAATAAAGGCACCAGTAAGGGTGTCTGAAAGGAAAGGAGAGAAAGGGGGCATTTCACGTGTCTTAGCAGGACGTGACACGTGGAACACGCAGCCATGGCATATAGAGCAACTCAAGTTCTCATTATTTTTGTATAGCTTCCTCCCTTAACTTTGAAGGGATCTTTGAGTTCTTTTTAGACTGCTTGACTTTGTTTCTAATGAGCATGATTTTTAAAAAACATCAACAAAAGTCATTATTCTTAAAACATTTCTTCTGAGTTTTCTCCATCTGGTTTGCTTCATTAAAGAGAGACACAGAAAGGAGGCAGAATCTCTGAGAGGCCTCTCTCCCTCAGCATCCTCAGGGCAAGAAAGCAGCAGGGGGCTGCAGTCTGGAGCTTGCAGAAGTGGGGAGGGGGGCTCCCTGTTTTCTGCCGAGGGGCTCTGCAAGCACCCAGGTCGTAGAGAAGGGCTGGGGTTGAGGGGAGGTGGAGCCCTCTGCCTGGAGCCACAACTTGCCATTGTTGGGGTGCCTTGACTGGCGCTCTGTAGAGGTGGAGCCTCAGCAGGCACCCAGCCATCACTTGAGGAAGGACTGAGCTCCGTTGCCATCCTAGAACCCTGAGGGACAACCAAAGAAGATGGTCAACCAAAACCCATTTAGAGAGTCACTGCTAGGGCCACCCACTTGCAAAGTTCCACATTAGTGACCCTCTCCGTATCTGGGGACAGATATGTGGGTTGGGGTCAAACTCTCCCAGATAAGTAACCTGCCAGTTTCTCTCCCTTTCTCCAGGCTTAACCTGTATCCTCTCAAGCCAGTGTTTACTTACGTAGAGAGAAATGGAGGTGAGCACGGGAGGAGGAGGGCTGGAAGCCTCCCATCCTGATGGGTGGGTCGTGTGAGCTTGGACACACCAGTACCTGCACTGTGCCTCAATCTCCCACCTGAGAAATGGAGCCCAGCCGTCCTTACTGGGTTGTGGGAGAATCAGCTGAGATGAGACACGTGGAGTGCTTCTGGAAGATAGTGACAGAGGTGTCCTGAGAAGACTAGAGGGTCCCTGGGTGTGCAGGGAACACCAAGTCCTGGTTCTAGATCTTCTAGAAGCCCAAATTTTGTCTTGCCCTTGAATTTCATGATCTAATCCATGATTTTGTGCTAAAAGCCCCTTTTTCTAGCTTTCAACTGCAGCTCCTATGTTGGTGACATGGGCGTGCAGAGGCAGGGTAGGAGAATGCCTTCTAGGGCCTGGTGACAGGAGCAAACTGAACATGCTGTGGTCATGCCATCTGTCCAAAGCATGAACACTGGCAGGGGGAGGGGCAGCCAGGCATAGGGCAAACTGGGGCCAGGCTTGGGGCCCCAAGTGCAGGCAAGATGACAACTGTGGGGCTTGACACATAGTAGGTGCTGCCACCTCCCTGCTACCTGGCCCCAGTGAGCCCCACTCCCAGCTTCCTGAGATCGGTCTCATCTGTAAGTGGCAATTTTGAACTAGACAGCCTCCAGGTCCTTTCCAACCCAAGAAACTGCATCTCTTGGGACTCAGTGACAGGCTTAGAATGGTGATACCTAGGATTCCAAGACCCAAGCACTGACACAAGCTGCCAGTCCCTGTGTTAGTTTCATCTCATTCTTGTTCCCATTATATGGATGAGAAAATTGAGGCCCAGGAGGCAAAGTTACCTGCCCAGCAATGAGTGTCAGAGACACTTGAACCTGGAATTTCTAACCCCCCATTTCTTGCATTGAATCATTATATTAATGCTTATTTGTCACACGTTTAAATATCAATTCTTTTTTTCCCTCCAACTGATGGGTAGTAAAATACCAAAGGGAAGAATCATAGGGGAATGATAGGGACAGAAAGGAAAGGTCCAGCAATAAGGGCTGTGTCAGGGAGATCTGCCAGAGTCCTGGCCCCTTAATTGAGAAAGTGTTTGGAAAATACCCGCTTTGTGCATAATGGGCGGACGCAGCAGCTGGCTTATGAAGGGCCTGCTAGGCACATTCCCTGTGGCAGCCTGGGCCAGGCCTGCCCTTGGTTTATTTCTCTGGGTGAGTCTGCATTTAATTTCCATAACAAAATGCCTCCGTTATGGTCTGTTCCTCATTTAAAGCAAGAAAAACCCAGGATTTAGAAACCCAGTATAGAACAAAAGGCCTTGTAATTTAGCAATTTCACAAAAAAGGAGGAGGAGGAGGAGGAGGAGGAGGAGGAGGAGGAGGAGGAGGAAAAAAAGAAAGAAATAGCTCATCTTCTTTGCTGGTTCTGTGTGCAGCCCTTGGTCACCCCAGGCTGTCGCTGTCCGCCCCCAGCCTTGCTGGCCTGCACTCTCGGGTGGGTGTGTGCTGTGTGGTCACAGGTGTCTGACCTTCCATACTGAAGACACATCTGGGGAATCCTAATCATCTGGCACAGTGAAAGAGCCATGTTCTGACCTGACTCTGTGGCGGCATTTGATCTCCCTGATGACATGATTTATCTTGTCTCTCCTGGGTGAGCCAGGAAGCTCCCTCTGAGATGTGCAGAGCCACTGCTGGAGGGTCAAGCATTCTGCTGTCTCCAGCCAGGCAGGCTCTGTGCTCGGCTTCAGGCGACTGAACAGCACCCTTCCCCTTGGCTCTTTGGGCCTCAGGAATGTTGCTTTATATCATGGTGACCTCCCCCGGCCAGTGTGAGGCCTGGGCATTGTTCCCACTGGGCCTGAGTCTACTGACCCTGCTACTCCAGGCCCCTCCCAGGAGGGTCGCACAGGTTAAACTAGCAGGTCTTATCAGCCTGGGGGGTACAGGTGTGGCCCGGGAAGGACTGGGCAGGGGATGAGAGGTGCGGGTGGGGGCGGGAGGGAGAGGAGACTGGAGAATTCTTCAAAACTATCATCTTTCCTCCTTTGCCTCCTGTTTCCCAGACCACCCTGGCATTTTGGTCTGCCCAGTTGCCTCAGGGTCCTGGTCTGTGGCCCTCTGGTTCCTTCTGCACTTCCGACCTGTTGATAAGGACACAAGTTAGCCTCCCGGGTCGGGGGCTTTTGTAACCCTTCACAGACCAAATCCCAGAATGGAGGGAGGATGATTCCTCCTAACCATAAAATCTCTAAGATTACAGGTTCCAATTGGAAGCAATCAGCCTGGGCCAAAGTGACCTAGAGTTGTCATGACTGTGGGGACTTCAAAGTCTGATGTCATCTGGCTGTCAATCAAAAGTGAAGAGATAGTTACTGTGTGTGCCTATAATTCCAGTGACTTTGGAGGCTGAAGCAGGAGGATCACAGGGTTGAGGCCAACTTCAGCAACTTAGTGAGGGTCTCAGCAATTTAGCAAGACTCTGTCTCCAAAAAAGATTTTTTTAAAAAAATTGTCAGGCATGTAGCTCAATGGTAAACACCCCTATGTTCAATCCCCAGTACCAAAAAATAAAAATAAAGAGGTGGGACTGCCAGATTCTCTGGAAACTTCCCTGGGGCTCCTAATAAGACAGGAGAGCTTTTCTGAGCCTCTCTTCTTTGGAGGACTCACTCTTTCCCTTGAAAGTCCCTTTCCCCCTTTCCTGTCCTTCTGATACCCTCACACCTGTTACTCTGAGTGACATTCAAAATCTAATTTGATCTCAAGAATCTGGTTTGAAGGGGGCCTTTGCCCTGCCTCAGTTCTCAGAAGGCCCTGGCCTGTAGCACGATGGGGGTTGACCTGCATCATCCTGGGAACGCCCCTAAAGCTGTGCAGGGCACACCCCAAATCACCAAACAGGATGACCTTGTCCCACCAAGTAAAGAGCCTCATTCCTCGGATAGTGGGACCTTCCCCAGGTTTTTAGTAGGAGAATGACAGGGTTATAAACGTGGGTTAAAAACAGTCACTCTGGCTGTGGGTAGAGGTGGGTGGAGGAAAGGAAGGAGGAAGCCACCAGGTGTAGGGCTGTGGCCGGGGCTCTGCAGGGAGAGGGCAGGGAGGGCAGGGGAGGGCTGGTAGACTGGGGACTTCAGAGCCACACAGAACCAGTGCTCGGAACCTAGAGAATGCTTGGGACACATCGCACCTTCCCAAGCAGCACCGGAACTTGGAAAGCTGGCTTCTGTCGGCCTTTGCCTATGTCTCAGAGACTTTCCAGGATTTTTCTCCTCCACAGTTTCAATGATGCTTGAAAAATTGCTTTGCTGGCTGGAGATAATGTGCACACTTGGAGGCCTTTCCATTTCCGTATCTCTTCCGTGCTAATATTCAATACCTTTCTCATCTATGACTCAAAGAAACGTTCTTGACTCCTACCACCCACACACCAGATTGGCTCTGGAGAAGCAGGAAAGCTCAGATGCTTCAGATGGAACAGACTTGTGCCGCCCGTTTGCCAGGACCCCATATGCCCGTAGCCCCTCCCATGGTCAGGCTGGGGTCCCTGCTGGGCCTGCAGCTCCAGCAGAATTTGGCAGTCTGATCCCAAAGCTTGCCACCTGTCCACTCTACCACTCCAGCCTCACATCACAGGGAGAAGCCCCTCACCTCCAGGGCTACCCTGAGAACTACCCGTCCTCCACTTGTCGGGTAGTTAGTAATGGGCAGCGATGTGCGTGGCAAGGTCTCAGATTTTCATGGAGTTGCTCTTCAAGTTTCCTTTAAATTTCTGTTGAGGTAGATAAGTAAATAATTTGTCGCAGATAACTTGTAGAGAAACATCAGATGAGAACCGATTGAAATGAGAGGAGCTAATTGGGGAAATAGGTCAAGAAAGGGTTAATGGGACTAACTCTGGACAGAGTCCACTGAGGTGAGGGCACAGCTAAGATTTTTGGCTACTGGTGTCTCCGTGTATTTTGGAATGGAGGTTTGTTTAGTAATGGGCGTAATAAGGTAACTTCTGATGGGCCATTGACCCAATGCCCACATTAATAGAATTGGCTGTAGATGAAGCCACCTGAATGGGGCAGCCACATGACAGTTCCAGAGAGGACCGACTAGAGTCCATGTCATGCTGACATGGAAGAGGAGGTGCACACCTGACTGGTGAGGTGGACCCCAGTTCTCAAGCAGATGCCAATCAGCAATAGATTGGGAGACAGCAGTTTCCTTGGTCTTTCTCTGCTCAAGGTGAGCCACTCGCTCCCTGGAGAGTGCTCTCTGCTTGAGCCTCATGTCATTTTCACACTTAACAAAGTCCTCTTGCATGGCTTTTGGTGTCTGATTTTACATTTTCCTTCTTGAAACCACAAGAACCGGTTTCAGCTCCCTGCTCTCCTGTGATATACTGACAATCTCCCTGTAAAACAGAGAGAGAGGAGTGTGAATTCTTAGTAAATCCACTAGGGGTGGGGCAGAGAGAGGGAGGGTAGGGAGGAAGAGAGGACCCAGTGAGTCTGAAGAAGACGATAAAGCTCATGGCTTAAAATCAAAGTTCCAGGGGGAGAGTGGCCAAAGAACCAGGAGGCCATCCAGATGGACCCCTGTGGGCGGGGAGTCTGTGAGTGTGTGTAGGCAGCTGCTTTAACAGCAATGTCCAGGCAAGGGATGGCTCCTGGGCAGCTCACTTCTTGCTTAGGGAACCTTCTTCACCAAGTCACTTTGGCAGCCAGGGTCCTTCCTCTGGTTTCCATGCTGTCTGCATCTATCCGCATGAGGGGAATGGCCTTCGGGAGAACCTGGGGAGGTTTCAGAGCAGGCCTGGATGGTGCCCTCACATCTTCTGTTTTTTAAACAACTTCATCCAGGTCATTTTGCATATAAAATTTAACTGTGTCAGCTGTACAATTCAAGGATTTTTGTTAGCTTTATCAAGTAGTGACCCATTGCCATAAATCAGTTTTAGAATCTTTTATACCCAGCAGTGAGGTCCCCTGTGCCTATTTCCTGTTAAGCTCTGGTCTTACCTGCAGGCAGCCCACTCTCCTTACGTCTCTGTAGATTTGCCCATCTCTTTTTGGTTGATGTTGTTCTGCTTTTGGGGGCAGAGCCCAGAGCCTTACCATGTCAGGTACACTCTACTCCTGAGCTGCGTTCCCAGCCCCAATGAGCCTTCTCCATCACTGAACTTGAAAGGAATCACACAACATGTTTTCTCCTGTGTCTGGTTTCCCTTCACTTGGCATCGTGTTTTTTTAGGTCAGAGACTGTTCCTTTTTACGGCTGAAGTGCATTCCATTGCGTGGGTAGCTCCTGTGCCTTTGCCTCCGCTCCCTTCCATCTGCTAGGACGCAAGTCACATGGTCAATCCAGCCACGAGGGAAGCTGGGAGGTGCACCCTATTGTGTGAACTGGTTAGCACTGCCCCTGCCCAATTACCCCATAAAAATCTATAAATACACAAATGCCATGCATGAGTGTAAATTGTGTGGCGTGTGTGTGTAAATTGCAGAGTCCAGGTCCCAGGTGGCTCCATGAGCAACAGAAAGTGTGTGTGGGGAGCACACACCATCCAGAATGAGGGTAACTCGAGGACATGGATGTGACTCCTGCTCTGCTCTCTCAGAACTGTGGACTTCCATAGACCAGAGTAGGAGAAACAGGGAAGGGCTAAGCAGGTCCTTGGAGGCCTGGAGACCCCACCGACACATGGGTTGCATAATGGATGGCTTTGAACCCCTGGGAACAGCTCTGGGGGTGCCCTTCCAGGGCTGTGTAAAGGTGTCTCTTGGGCTGTCAGTTCCCCTGTGGGCAGCGCATGGTGGCCGACTCTTAGCTGTCCATGCATCTGTATTACCAGAGCTCAAAGTCTAGAAGCATCATTTTTAGAAAGAACCCATTGCCTCTTCTTGCATTCCTGGAGTAGTCATCAAAGGAGGAAGTGGCCTCCAGAAAAACCTGTGGTCTTTGTAGAAGAGAAAAAGAATCCCACTCCTGGCCTCTCCTGAGGCCGACGCTGGACCAGAACTGCAGGGTGAGGAGCGGAGGAGGAGCGGCAGAGCAGCCTCGTTTGTTATTTGAGGACACATTGTGCTCCCTTTGATTCTCAGCAATGTTTTTTGCTTAGCATTTTAATCATTTGGCAGGAACAGGGAGGTGAGCTTTCAGGGCCAGAGAATTCCATCACTTGGAATAACAGGCTGAGCTGCCCACACTGACCTGTGGCTGGCTGGCTTCTCTGGGACAGCTGGGGCCCACACCTGCTCAGGAGGCCTGAGAACAGCTGAGCATCTTAATCAGGGCAAGAAGTGATGTTGCTTTTCCCCTTTGGAAATAGACTATTGGAAATGCAGCCGGAATTCTATCTGCCATCCAGAGGGCAGTGGGATTATAGAAAATTGCACAAATAACTCCAAGCAACCTCTCTTTACCCTGTCCAGAAAGTCCATTCAAGGGTAAAGTTCTATTTAGGGAGAGTCAAGAGGAAAGAGCAAGGAAGAACTCTTTGCTGAAATGTTGTAGCCACTTATTAGAAGAGCAGTCAGTTTCCCAGCTCCTGAAGAGTTGAGAGGTTTTATGCAAGGGCTCCATACTGGCTCAGGTCCCACAGAGTAGCCAGTGAGTGTGGGTCTGGGTTGGAACTAGCACTTGGTCTTGTGGCTCGTGGAGACTGTCTGGATCTGTGCTGGATCATGAGAGCCTGTGAAAGACCTATTTGCCACTCTACCAGAAGAAGCAGGTGCAGGCAGGTGTCCAGGGGATGTCAACATGGTTCCTATGTCCCAGGTGACTCCCACAGCTCGCCTGGTCCACACCACTGTTGCTCTGTTGGTGGACCAAGTAAACTGAGTTCAGCACCTCTCCTGAGGCCACACAGCAGCAACAGGAAGGGCTGGGACTCAGATAAGGTTGGCCTCCCACGCTAGCCAAGGGTCTTTGTGAAACCTCCTGGACAGAGTCCCTGGCATTTTAACCTTGAGGGGCAACACATCCTCTCCCAAGCTGTGAGAATTTAGGATGGCCCCGGGCGGAAACAGCAGAACTGACCCCGGCTGTGGGCTCTTTAATTCAAATGCCTTGAGGACCTTCCCACCTCTGCACTAGCAGCAGACACTGCTGCTGGGAGGGAGAGCTTATTGCTCCTGGACAGAAGGAGCTCTGCCTCTTCCATTTGGGAAGAGGACCAGGAGGGTGGGACCCCTCCAAGTGGAGATGGGCTGTGCTTTTCTGTGCAGGTGGATTCATCTTGTGACAGTCTCACGTGACATGCCTCAGTCCTGCACCTCCGCCCTCCCGGCTGTCAGCAGCATCCCTGCACCCTGGCAGCACCAGTTGGCGCACACGTGGCCTACTGTACTGCTGGCAGGCATGCTTTTATGACCCTGTTTGTTATTTTTCAGACCTAACCTCATCACTATGCACTCCAGGGGCTGAAATGCAGCCCTGTGCGGGGGCCCACTGGGGCTTTGGCTTTCCTGCAGCCTGCTGGCCACCTGAAGTTTTGCCTCTTGCTGGTCATCCATGTCCTGCACAGACCGAAATATCCCCTCTGAGATTTTATTTGAGGCTCCCGAGGTACCCTTGAGGTATCAAGTCTAATATCTTTACCCTTGCATTGGCTGTTTTTGACCACAGATACCTTGCAATTGCGCACTAATGTGTACATCCACATGCTTTGTCCTGCTGCCCATATTAAAAGGATAATATTCTTAAATTATGACTGTCATAAAGAATGAATGAACACACATCAAACTTATTTAACCCATTGTTTAATGGGAAAACCATTAGTATGCTACATCCAGTTCAAAGGAAAATTCAAAGAACATGGCTTTGGAGGTAAGCAGGAACAGGTTAGCAGATTCATAACCAGGTCAAGCTGGTCAGTTCCCACCAGGCACTAAGCAACTGCATCTCACGGAGGGGCACGCAGCACTTCTACAGACAAAAATCCATTTCATGAATTAGTATTCTATAACCTACAGATTGTCAAATCACTCAAAGGCAGGAAAGGAGCAAGCCCCTGGAGAATCTGGAACCCTGGAGGGTACATGAGGCAGGTACCCAATATGTTTCTATTTTAGATTCTTAGAGTTTCTCCTGACTCTCTCCTAAGGACACAGGTGTGTTTACCTGTGAGTTAAAGTGCCTAACGATTTTAGGGTATGTGTTTTGGCTTCTCTCATCCTCAGATGAGGCTCAGAGAGGGCAGGGGGCTTGCTCTAGGTAAGGGAGAGAGCCAGTCTCCTGGCCTCAGGTTCTGGCTCTTTCCCAACGCAGCCTGGGGAAGAAGACATTCAAGAACTGGTGAGGGCCACAGGCCATAACTTGCTGCATGTGTGAGCAATCTTTACTTCTTACAAATTTTATATTTCATTCCCTCTTAAATCCAGGTTGGGCTAAACATAAAAACAATGTTTTAATTAGTGTGGGTCAAATTGTGTCCTCCAGAAATGTATGCTGAGGGCCCAATCCCAAGTATCTCAAAATGGGACCTTATTTGAAATAGGGATGTTTCAGGTAAAATTAGTTAAATTTACAAGAGGTCATATTGAAGTAGGGTGGGTCCTGAATCCAATATGATTAGTGTCCTTCTAAGAAGAGATGCAGATCCAAGAGGGAGAAGGCCAAGTGATACAAGTGGGGCTTGAAGGGCTACAGCTGCCAGGCCAGGAGCCCCAGGGATAGTGGCAGCCACCAGACGCTGGAAGAGCCATCGAGGGAGCACAGCCTTGCCAACATCTTTCTTTTGACTTCTAGACCCAAGAACTGTAGGATAATGAATCTCAGTGTTTTAAATACCCAGTTGGCAATAGCGTGTTGTTGTGACTGTGCCAAGAAACTAATGCAGTCACCATGGAGACAGTGGACACTCCGGGAAGAACCATTGAGCTTGTCCTATGGCTTTGAGGACCACAGTTGTGCCTGCCAGTGTGGGAATCTTGCTCTATTTTATGATCCTCCATCAAAAGTTCACCAATGCCTTAAATGCCAGAAGGTGAAAGGGAAAAGCTTTGGACAGATGTGGATGCCTATCAGGCAGATGTCCTAGGAAATGAGGCAACCAGCCTGCTCACTGAGAGCTGTGATCAAACCAACACTCAGAGGGTGGGCAGAAAGTGGTGGGTGGTTTTCAGGCTTGGACACCACCTCACCAGGCAGGATTCCTGGGTGGACCCCAGGAATCTTCATGGACATTGGGACCAGTGCCTGTCAATCATGGGTGGGCCCAGAAGAGGCACAAGGACAAATGTGGGCAGCACCTCCCAGGGAAGTGGGGGGCTTGAGGCTGTGGATTTGGCATCCTCTCTGCCCTGAAGGTGGGCTGGGGTCTTGGGGTGAGCTGGGTGCAAACAGTGGGGGAGGGTTTGTGATCCTGCTATGGAGAGCTACAGGGGGACTTAGACGAGTTTAAGGGGGATTCTGGATCTGGGGCTGCTGTCTCCATGGTGAGGCAGGACCATCAAACACCCCAGTCTTCTACATCTCCTCCTTCTGCTCTATTGGGGTCCAGCCTGTGGATGTGCCCCACTACTCCTGCCTGAATGCAAGGGAAGAATGTCCTGGTCCCACAGCCCTTCCGCTTTTCCGGGGCTGTCACGGAGAGCTGGCCATGTGGCTCCCAGATGTGGGTCAGTTCCCTGGTCAGCCATGCTGGGATCAGTCTGTCTCCAGGATAGGAGTGCTCCCTGCCTCTCGTGTCTGTGCGGGCCAACATGCCCTGCCTGTCTGTGCCTGACAGAGCTGCACCCAGGCTCTGAGACAGGGGCCTTGTGCACAGTAGAGCTCACTGCTCCCCACCCCAGCACCAGGGGACAAGGACAGTGTGGGCTGTGATGCCCACTTTACCAGATGTGGCTCATGCAGTCCCCATGACCCTGTGTGTCAGGAAGCACGTTCGTCTCTTCCCCACTTTTAAGATGAAGAAACTGAGGCTGAGCTTAATTCTGGCTCAAGGCTACCCAGCAGGTCAGCAGCGGAGACAGGGTTAAAATCCAGGCCTGTCTGACCCCAGAGTTGGGATCCTTCCACCTCTCCTCACCAAGGGCCATCGTGAGAACTCCAGGGTACCCACAGGGGAGAGAGATCTTCCACACCCACCTGGGCCCACCTTCTGGGCCTCTCCTGCATGGCTTTTGTATTTTGGCTAAAACATGAGAGCCATTTCCAGTCCTGCAAAGCAGGCCCAGGTAGGAATCATCACCATGGCAACCCCGGCTTCCAGCAGCCATGTTGCTTCAGGAAAAAATGAAACTTGGTTCCCAATGCTTAGTGCTTTGCAGGGCTGAGGGGCGGTTTAATTGGCACTGTTCACAATTGGCTCAGTGGACACACTCTGGGCTTTGTGTCCATGACGTGGTATCCAGGAAACACCAGGCCTTTGCTCCAGGAGGAGTGGGAGGGGCAGCCTGGCTGTGTCCTCTGCATGGGCTGATCAGAGGGGTTGGCCGACCTGGAGCTTGGTGGGCTATAAAGCACCTGGGTTGTGTTCCAGTGTGTCCCCAGGTCACGTATGTTCCCCCATCGAGGGTCACCTGGGCTTTCAGATGAGGGTTGCTCCCCTGCCATTGTCCACTCCATATTGAGGACCCAGCCCCTCCCCAGGTCTCTCTGCTGAATGCAGTAGATCAGAGAACACAGGGGTGGCCTCTACTGTCTGAAAGAGGGCTGTGGCAGACATTGCTGGCCTGTCACTCAGTCATCATTCCCCTTTCTTTCTTGCTGAAGGCATCCATCATGGTGATCTTTCCAAGTGCATCTTTCCGAGGTTCCCTTGCAGTTCCAGGTAGCCATGTGGCAGAGAGGTGGCCAATAAGATAGAAGAGGGCAGACTTCCTGGGAGACTTCCTGGGAAAGAAAAAGTTTTAATTCCCCTTCCTGATAAAAGGAAAGAGACCCGAGGAAGAGCCCCTCTTCCTTCTCTTAGGGACCAGACATGCTCTTTGGAGACATCTTTTGACCCAGAGATCAGGGGCTGAATGAGCACCCTGATACAGCCGAGCTCAAACCACCCTGCACCTGCCTCTTGCTCTGAGACACAGGAGCTCTCCTATGCCAGGGCCTCATTGCTTCTGGTGCGATCCAAGCTGCAGGTCCCGGGGAGCCTGGGAGAAGTGCAGGCTGCAGCCCCTCGCCCACACCTGTTCAACCACATGCTGCCCTAGGAGTGAAAAAGATCACCAAGTGACCATGTCCACTCGGAAGTGTGAGCAAAGACAAGACGACCACACAGACAGAAAGCGAGAGTGGGCAAAGAAGTGTGGCCTCCTTGAAAGAACTGACTTTCTGGAAATTTGTTTTTTTGAAGGCATGTTTGTGCTCTTGCGTCTTTGAGCCAGGAGCAAGGGGACCCTCTCACTCTTCAAAGGGAAGAGGGAGCTGGCCCCTCCCTCGAGCCCCCACAGCACCTAGCTGCCCAAGCAGATGTTGGGGTTCCTTGCAGAACCACAGTCCATGGGACACAGGGGACAAGGGCTTTTGCATTGATCTTCCTCCTCTTAGAAGTCTGGTCTCTAAGTTTAGGAAGATCAAAAACTTTCCCTGAAAAACAAAGCTCTGCCTGAAGCTTTCTCATTCAAAAAGCTTGTTTCCCTCCTCAGATAAGAGATAGGGGCTCCCGAGAGGAGACTGCTGTGGGTTTCAGCTTCCAGGCATTGTGAGGAGGCTGCTGAGAAGGGAGCTCCATCTTGAGCAAGGATATTTGATTCTGGAAGTGAAAGAAGAATGCAGATTCCAAGGAAACAGAATTTTCATGTTTTTGTTGGTTTGTTTGTTCCTGACAAAGCTGAAAGCTGGTGTGCCTGTCGGCTGCTAGGGGTCTGGGGAGGGGCATCTCAGAGTTGCAGGACATTGGAGAGGTTTCTCAGTGTTGTTGCAGCAAGGCACCCTGGATGCAGTCGCAGGTTTTCCTCCTCCATGCGCCTCATACAGAGGGAAGCGTGAGGCTCCGAGTGAGATTGAGGCTTCCCTGAGGCCCCACAGCTGGTAAGAGGTGGGGTCAGGGCTAGAACCCAGGTCCAGGCTTCTTTCTCCACTGTTAGCACTGGCCCCATGCCCGAGTTACAGGCATGAATACTTTGGGGTCACCTCCTACTCATCCTAATTTTAGCAGGAAGCCTGGGAACTAGAGAGGGGGAAATGGCAGTGTGCTCAAAATTTGCAAAGGTCCCAAGTTGGCCTCTGTTCCCAGTTTGTTGACCTCTCTGAGCCTCAGCTTCTCATCTGATTAAGATGTGGATAAGGAAAGGCAGGTGGTGTCTCCAAGGAGCAGCCTTGAGCGCTGATGCTCCTGCAGAGTGAAGGGAGGGTAGAGAGACATACAGGAGAATGCCAGGGGAAGGGAACTGGGGGCTCCCCATGGAGGAGGAGACTTGGGACGGTGGGAGGTGGCAGTGGACCCAGACCACAGGGGCAGGGAGGGGACGTGGAAAAGGAAATGCTGTGTGGAGTGAGACTTGAGAAAGAGCAGACCATTTTAAAGAAACCTTAATGTTGTGTGACACCTGTCCTCATAAGAAAGACAGTGTCTTCGTTCCTTTCCAAAGCTCATTGGAGCTGCCGTTCCCATTTGTTCGGGTGCATCATGGTGTGAGGCAGAGTTCAAGGTGTCCTCTTTTTCTTGGGAGATGTGCAAAAGAGGGACAATATCTTTTCCATGGGGCTGTGGCCCAGAGACAGAACTCCTGCTCCAGCCTGACCCACCCACACTACAGGAAACTGGTCTGCAGCCCAAAAGAGCCGCAGACACTTCTGGAATCTTCTGACTAATCACTGATTTCCTGACTCATCAGCCACTTTGTTACTGAATGATCTTGAGGAGACAGGAAGGCATAATGCTTTACCATATGGTCCCTTTTGCCCTTACTGCCTGGTGACTTTGGAAGGCTCAGTCCTTGAGCCTTAGTTTCATCATCTATAAAATGGGGATAATAACGCTGACCTCAGAGCCTTCTTTTAATATAAAGTGCAGTGCCTAACCCTGGTAAAATTTCAAAGCTGACGATTGTGATGGTGATGATAATAATGGTGGCAATGATAATGTTGATGATGGTGGTGAAGATAATAATGGTGATGCTAACAGTGGAGAGGATGGGGGTGGTGATGGTGGTGATGGTGATGACAATGATGAAAATAATGGTGGTGATGTTAACGGTGGTGATGGTGATGACAATGGTGATTGTGATGATGATGATGGTGATGGTGATGATAGTAGTGGTGATTATGATGGGTGTGATGATGATGGTAGTAGTGATAATGGTAATGGTGATGACGTTGATGGTATGATAATGGGCACGATGATGACAGTGATGGTGATAATGATTGGCATGATGATGATAATAGTGATGATGGTGATGGTGATTATGGTAATGGTGATGATGATGGTGATGATGATGGTGACAGTGATGATGGTGATGGTGATGATGATGGTGATGGTGATGGTGATGATGGTGTTGATGGTGATGATGATGGTATGATGCTCCTCTGATTGGATCTTTGCTCAGAGTCTCTCACTGACATCATTCCTTATCTTAGCTCTTTTCCCTCCTAACTCTCAGGCCTGAGTTCCTACTCCTACCAGAACTGGGACACTAACCATCTTCTATGGGAGGAGCAGATAGGACACAGGATAGGGGCCAGGATGCCCATTTGGCTCCTGCTGAAGTTGTCAAGCCCCAACCCCCATGCATAATTTCTCCAGAGTATGTATTTGCAGATTCATGCCACCAGAGGCGGGGTTCCAAAAGACAGAAGCTCAGTCCTGTGTCCTGTGTCCTGAGCTGGCAGAGGCAGGCACCATGTAGTCCTTGAGGCTCTTCCTAGCAGGCCCTCCCTGGAGGGTTTTGCCCGGAGCTACCCCCTCAGTTCCTGTTCACATCACAATTACCTCTGCTTGAGCCCCCCCCCCCAACATCTGGAAATGCCACCAACTTGAGTCCTTATTCATTTAAAGTGTAACTCTCCCTGGGATGGCCACACTTTCAATCGGGGCAGCCAGCCTTTCTATGAGTCCTTTGTGTCCCCTCTGTGTACTAGAGCATTAATAGCCAAAGTTTAGCAGGACCGAGGGCTTTGTGCGTGGGGCCTCTTGGCAAGCCAGTTAGCCCTATGGTCTCATACCACAGCCCCCTTCCTAACAGGGAAAGAGACAGCAGATGTCAGTGAAGTAGCTTGTAATAAATGCCAGAGCCAGCAGAGAGGTGGGGCAAGAGAATGCCAGGGGCTTCCTCCTGGCTCGGCTGCCTTATGCTTTTGCCCCAGGACAGCCTCAGCTGCTTCTTCTAATTTTAGGTGGCGAGAATTCCAGCTCGCTGCAGCCCGGCAGAATGTGAAGTCTGAGCATTTGGATCAAGAAGAACCTGAAATGGTCTCAACACACGGCCAACAGGACACACAGTTGCCCCACTTTGCACCAAGCTGGGTCTGAGCGAGAGGTGATACATGGCAGAAAACAGAGACACGGGAAGAAAGGGAGAAGGACAGTGGCCAGGCCTCCCCCTCCATGTGGGTGGGGGAGTGCAGGAAGAAGGGCCTCCTGCAGGACAGCAGAGATGTCCACACCTGCTTCTGTCCCCCCAGTAGTCCAGTTGGAGATCAGCCTCGCTGTTCAGTGTCGGCAGGATGCCACCCTGTGCTTGGGACCCTGAGGAGCTGAAAATGTCTCCCCCAGGCTCATGTCTACAGGAGCCTGTGACTGAGACTTTATGGAGAACTAGGGTCTTTGCAGATGTAATTGAGCTAAGATGAGGTTATGACCAGTGTGCTTAGGAGAAGAGGGGCCCTTGGATGTTCCTGAGTGGTTGACCATGGTCTCCAGCCCTTCAGAGCCCAAAGCCCCACCAGAAACCACCTTGCTTCACTATCTGTTGTGGCTCAAGTCTCCTGGGACATTCTGACCAGATTTAACCTTCCACACATTTAGAGATGACCATCCAGGGGTCAAGGGCAAAGGCCAGCCTGTCTCTGGTTAAGGTTGCTACTTTACCATATAGTAAGTACCTGAGTATATTCGTGTACACAAACCACAGTTCCACACACATACCCCCCACATCTGCACATGAGTTACATACATGTCAGCACACACACATATATGCATGTGAACACAGGGCAGAACATATACCCATCCCTGTCCCTATGAGCAGACATGGCTTCACATGTACATCAGTGTGTTGAATGTTCTGGGTTGTCCAAGGAGCCATAATGGAATGATCCCCTTCCCTTTCAGTCCCATCCCTTTCTCCTCTGCTGATTAGGGAATGGAGGACTGCGTCTCCCACTCCCCAGCCCTCCCTCAATGTCTGTGTCCCATCTTCAGGACACCCATTTGATCGAAAAACCTCATTAATTCATTCTCCTTGCTGAGATTACCAGTGGTCAAGTTGTACCCAAGGACGTGCCTGACCTCAAAGCCTGGTCTGTAACCCAGATATCCCGGCAAATTCAGGTTGGGTGGCTCCTGCCCTCACAGCCCTGTACATTGGAGAGGGCAGTGCTGGCTGCTCATTTTCTGGAACTGTGAAGGGCCTGTGATAATAGAGCATCAACTGCCCAGTTAAGGTCAAGGCCAGAAAGTGCCATCGTGAACCGTTTGGGAGCGTTCTTTCACTGACTGGCTGGAGCTGCTCGCTGGACACCTCCGCCTGCTTTTGTGATAACAGAAAAATTAAAATCATGTGCAGCTTTAGGGCATGTTTTGAATTTTCAAATCTTGACCCTTTAACCTAAGGTTGGAGCATCTGGACTGCTCCTGGGCTGGCTGGTGTTTGCGTGCACTTTGAGGTTCCTGGGGAAGTGGACACCAGAGCTGTTTTGAAGCAGCTCATGGAGTGGGGCTGGAGTGCCCTGGACCCCGTGGGCACCAGCATTCACCTGACCTCTCCTTGGGCCTGGTTGCTGGCAGTAGGAGGGCCACTGCCTTTGGAATGTTTGAGGCCCAGGATAAAATGAGAGGAACAAGAAGCAGGGTCCTCCAGCACTTGTCGGCCAGCCTGGGGACCAGTGAGAGGCTGATGGGCAGGTCTGGGATGCCCCACAGGTCCTCTTTGTGCACTTGGGCACAGTTTTCCCAAGAAAGCTGGCAAAGCCATTGGGTATTAGCTGCAGATCTTCCTTTCCAGTGGGTAGTGTTTCCCAGTGTGGGAAGGAGGCCCCAGGTGGTGGCCAAGTGTAAGTAGGGAACTCAGCTCCTCAGGGAAGAAGGGCCTCTCAGGAACACAGCCAAGGTGGCCCTGGGTGGCCCTGGGCAGAGCCTGGCATGGGCTGGAAGGCCGAGGGGGTTTATTGAGTCTGCTTCAGCAGGGCCTCTGCCAGGAGGAGACTATGACCTAGTGGTCAGGGCTGTGTGTCCCTAGACTTCTCGCTCCTTCCTGGTGATTATGGACGGGGTCTTTGGGGATGACAGGGCACTCAGGGGAAGGCCTGGTGAGGGCAGGGTGCTCACCTGGCCCTGGTGCACGCTGCCCTGCTTGTCCTGTAGGCTGTTACCAAAGCAGCTGATCTTGGACAATGGGTCACATGTGGGTGCCGTTTTACACTGAGTGCCCAAGAATCTGAAAGAAAGTGAGACAGCGGCTCCAGGTGGCAAATGAGGCTTCCTCCAGGGAGCCCTCCCATTCCTCCCCTCCTCGCCCTGCTGTTGGCTGGGACCTTAGTTTCCTGGTGACTAGATTCAGTCACTGTTTAGCAACCTCCCTTTTGTGAGAGGTCCCAGGGACTCTGATCCACAAAGCTGTGAATGGGCCCCACTAGGAAAGCCCCAATTCCCATCAGCCAGCAGTACACCAGCTCTCTCCCAGACCCGCCAGAACCCACCCTCCCTGACCCTGTTGGGGCTCTAGATACCAGCTCGTCAGATCCCCTCCCGCTAGCCCCTTGGACTTGCACTCTGAGTTCTGCCTGTCCTTGCTGTACCTGCTCCCCTGTCACCATGACAGCCCCTTCTCTGGTCTCCTGACAAAGAATCAAGGTGTCTTGTGG
This sequence comes from Callospermophilus lateralis, assembly GCF_048772815.1. Classification (NCBI taxonomy): domain Eukaryota; kingdom Metazoa; phylum Chordata; class Mammalia; order Rodentia; family Sciuridae; genus Callospermophilus; species Callospermophilus lateralis. Next base: position 1,237,158 of record NW_027512918.1, read on the forward strand.
CCCTAAGTCTGCTGATCTTTGCAGGGTTCCCAGGCTCGGCCTCTGTCCAGCATAAGGACTACGCAGGAGGACTCAGTTTCAGGCAGGGTTACAGGCAGCTAGCTACCCAGGCTGCTCTGTGTCTGGATTCTGGCTGTGGGTATGTACAAGGCAGTGTTCCTCTGGTGAGCCAACTCCCAGAGGGTAACAGGAGCCCTGTTATCCACACTTGGAATATTCTACACTTTCTCCCTGGAAATAGTAAAATGCCCAAACAATGCTCAATGCCAGCTGCTGTGGTAATGTCCTTCCTGAGGAGGTTCTGTGCTGGAGTCTTATCAGCCTCGACCTTAGACGCTCAGCTTCTGGGAATAAAGGAACTCTCTTAGACATCACCAATGTGTCACTGGGCCTAAACCTGCCCACATAATAGTAACTTTATACTATGGGCAATGTGAACTACTGATGTCAATCACCTAATGTAACCTTTGGATATAAATAAAGCTGGCAGCTCCCATGAGCAGCCCCTTTTACTTTGTCCCTGCACCTTGCTGACTTCTCTGTCTCTTTTTGTTTTTCTTTACAGCTGGTGCCCGAACAAGGACCCTTCTGGGTGAACATGTTAACAGGGGAAGGGAGTAGCTTACCACCTGGAACAGGCTTTTGACGCACCTCTTTCATCGGCTGGTACTGATCCCTAATCAGTAAGCTATGGGAAATGCCCTGTCTGATGCTCAACATCGTCATCATCAGGCTGAACTTTATGATTTACTTCACAGGTGGACATACTGTAAGTAATGCTAACCTTGCTGCTTTGCTGGCAGGAATAGATTCTCTTTGCTCCTGGTACCCAGAAAGTGGTTTTTTATATTCCAAAGATTAGGAAGATACAGGGAAGGGGCTTCATGAGGAGCCATGGGCTCCTGTGCTTCTGCTGCAAACTTGGTTTCTCTGTCATGATGCCATTTCTAAACTTAAGCTTTGTAATTCTCAGCCCACACTCGCTTCCCCTCCCATGCTCAACACGCTGCCTGCTGCCACAATCCCAGAGCCTGGGTGTGGGGTCCCTTTAAATTATCTGCCACACTTAAATGCAACAAACATAGGAGTGAGGAGAATTTCATAATTTAGCAATCTGCCTATTAGGCTGAATCCCACTTGCCAATTAGAGCATGAACAATTAAAAAAGAAAAAGGAAAAAAAGACAATATAAACTACAACACCATGCTTTGAGAAAAAAATGGTTCCAGCAGTTTTCATTACTTCTTAGCCTCTCCCGGATCTCTGGTCTCCTAGCCTTATATTTAAAATGTGAATTACAGGCCTACAAAATATACCAGGCTTATAGAAAACCAGTTGAGACAAAAGAGGAAAAAAGTGTCCTTTTTAAATCCAAACTGCTTAACTGGCCATCTTAACTGTTTTCAGCCAGCTTTCTTAACCAGTTCCTCCCTAATGTTACAACACAGAAAGATAAAAGTTGAAAAATTCCAAATGTACAAGCTTTATTTTTATTTTTAATAATTTTATTAGTCGTTCATGGGCCTTTATTTTATTTACTTATTTATATGTGGTGCTGAGAATCGAACCCAGTGCCTCACACATGCTAGACAAGCGCTCTACCACTGAGCCACAACCCCAGCCCCATGGTTTATTTTCAAAAAACAATTTTTTTTTTGAGAATTTCAGACTTCCAACTGACTATTATCTGAGCTAAAGGTACACTCTAACCTGATGAAGAAGTTAATATTATGGCCATGTACATTGTTTAATATTCTTCATAAGTTAATGTATTTTTTTGATCAGTCTTATTTTATCTAACTATAAAAGTTTTTATATTCTGTCTTTGTCCAGAAGCCAATTTCTCCAGGGTTATCTCTCAAATACATTAAAAAATTTCTTTTACTAAATCCTTAGGAGGATATAGACATGGTGATGTTGGGGCTAAATCTGATAACTATTTTATCTGATAACCATCGAGGACAAATAGCTGGCTATCTGAAACCTCTGATTTCAGTGTCCATTGTGGCTGTTGAACTTTATACCTGACATTTCCACTTGTACAGGCCTGTCCTGTGTCTCTATATTAGGTACTTGGTATCAAAATTGGCATTTAGACAAATGAGTGCTCATAAATGAAAATTTAAACAAAAAACAAATCCAAATAATTTAATTCAAATCAAGTAATCAAATAAAAACAGATGATTTTAAAATTCTAACTCACAAATTTTTTTCTAGATGATCAGACAATTAATAAAGTGTTGATTTCTATAAATCTCTAAAATGTAATGTAGCATTCATTGCTTCTAGGATTTTTCTTTAACAGGAAACAGATGATTAATATTGTTAATAACATTTTTTCTGATATTATTTTTTACAGTTAAAATAAATAAATTAAATTTATCATAAATAGAATTAATCTTCATAAATATATTTTCTGAAATGGATAAATTAAGAAAGAAGTTTTAAATTGCTTTGTCTTGGTCTTCACTAAAGCAAGGTTACTAAGAGATAAAGTTCTAACAAGTGTAATTCTATATTACACTTGTTAGAACTTTATCTATCTGCAAAAGATTCAAAAGTTTCAACTATGTTCAATTAAAATACTGTAAAAAAAAACAAAGTATTTCATCTTAAAGGAGTAATTTATCTAAATTCAAAATTTTATAAAGGCTATTTTCAAATTATAAACTTAAAGGGAGAGAAAGATACATAAGATTGTTTATAATGGGGAATTAAATATAAGATGATTTATGATGGGAAATTAGATATAAGGCTTGTGGAGAAAATTAGACATAAGGTTCACAATGGAAATTGATATAAAGTTTTTATTAGGATATAAAGAAAAAAGAAAATGTTTCTAGATAAGAAAGTCTTTGTGTTGTAAAAGTTGAAACACAATAAGAGGGTCTGAAAAAGTGACAGGAGAGTCTTTGTAAGTGAAGGGTACATTTTAAAAAGTTTGTGTTTCCGATTAAATTGGTTATAATTAGCACAGTCCATTAAATTTATTTGAAATTTAAAATTCTGATATAAAGCAAAGTCTGAAACATTGGTCTACTCTTATCAGTAAAATTAACTTGTGTGATTTTAAAATTCTATAATTTTCTTTTATTTGTTAGGTTTGATTACTTGGGAAAGTTAACTCTTAAGGAAATTAAGATGTGTTTCTGTTCCAAAATCTTAAATGATTACTTTGTAACTGTTAAACAAACAACTGTTATTTAGGTTATAACAATATTGTTGACATCCAAAGCAACCTTTGTCTAGGTATATGTGTGCATCTGAGAACTACATCTAGTGTTGTGTCAAAGTTTAAAGACCTGCCTTATATCTGTTTGCCTTGACTAAGTCAATTTCTACACTATTCCCTAAATGTATAAGATATTTAAGGCTATTCGTTGATTTTTGTTAACCCATACAGATCTGTAATTATCATTACTATACACTCTGAATTCTAAAGTCTACAAGTTAAACTTAGTTAAATGGAAAGCTTAGGCGAACATTTTGCCAAATTGGTGCTCTCCAAACTAAAAATTATGTGTAATGAAAGTTTTATCAAAAAATAGGGCTTAAAGAAGTTATTGTTTGTCCAACTCAAACTATTATTTTAGAGTATTATGTTACATTCCTGATTCTAAATTTTTCTTCAAATTTAAACTTGATTAATATAAAAACATCAGTGTAATTATGAACATCAATATAAGTGTGATGCTGTTAACTTTTTCTTTATATTCTAAAAGTAGTCATAAAATCTTTTGAATATAAAGTTTAGGAGAAAGAATATCTTTTTTAATATTCATTTTTTTAATTGGACATGATATTTTTGTTTATTTATTTTTATATGGTGCTGAGAATCAAACCCAGGGCCTCGCACATGCTGGGTGAGTGCTCTAACACTAAGCCCCAACCCCAGCCCCAGGAGAAAGAATACCTTTACAAAGCCCGTGTTCTCCAAGTTAAACTCCTCTATAACAGTGGTCTATTATAAAAATAAAAAATTTAGTTAAAAATTTATTTGTGTGATTTTAGAATCCTATAATTAGATAAAAATAATCTGTGTTACTCTCTACAATGAGAGGTAAACCCAAATATACTTTAAATAGGCAATAAAGAAAGCCTGTTTTATTTATGGTTTTTATAATATGAGATGTAAAATTACTTTTCCTCTTTCCCACACAAGTGTTAGAAGCTCTCTTGTTTGATTTATATTTCAGATGTAATGTTAAGTTATGTTAACTGATTCACATAGACTCGAAAATGATATACAAAAACTTTATAAAACAATATTTAAGAAAGAGATTAAGATTATTTTAAAAAATAAAACACCTTACCTCTAGAGGCCACCTCACCTGAGTTACGATCATGCCTCTGATCACGTGAGAAAGATATGCAACTGCACTTACACCAGCAGGTCCTGTTTGGATTCTGGCTCCATGCATGAGACCTGTCAGTTATGGGTTGAATCAGGACCTTCACAACCTGATCCCCAAGTTTCACTTGACCTTGGATGAGGAGGATCCCTACCAAACAAAAAGACAATCACTCTCCTTGAAAGAGAAGGACCCCACAGAGGGCCCCAAGATACCTGACCTCCAGTGACTTGGGGAGATAGAAAATCGTTAACAGCCTCAACTCAACATTTGTTGGCTCAAAAGGTGTTAAAATGCACTCCAGAAAATCTGGTTACGGCTTTGTTTGCTAAACTTACACACAAAATTCTGTAAATGTTTTGATCCTGATGATGTTGTTTTGCTTTTGTACCCCAGCTATGGGAATCCAGAAAAAAAAAATCAGGCTCCTTGTTTATAATCGGATGTTTACCAATACTGGGATTTTTATGTTCTGCTTGTTACTGTTAATACCTACCCTATTTTAGGCCTCCACCAATATTAAAGAGAAAATAAGTGTTATTCATCCAAAAGGCCATACAAAACAAGACAGGGGAGCTGTCAGGATTGTAGCAGTGGATAGGTCCAGGGCAGCGTTCCTCTGGTGAGCAAATTCCCAGAGGGTAGCAGGAGCCCTGCTGTCCACATTGAAATATTCTATGGTTTCTCCCTGGAACTGTAAGATGACTCATGCATGCTCAATGCCAGCTGCTGCGGTAATGTCCTTCCTGAGGAGGCTCTGTGCTAGAGTCACGTCAGCCTCGTCCTCAGACACACGAGCAACCCCTTTTACTTTGTCCCTGCACCTGGCCTACTTCTCTGTGTCTTTTTGACTTTCTTTACACTCTGGGGAAGCCCCACATCCTGATCACTACTGTCATACAACAGACCCCCAGTCGAGAGGCGTAAAGCAATTTTTTATTCTCACAGAGTCTGTGGGCCAGGAACCTGAAGAAGCTGGGGATGGCTGGCTCCTCTTTTCTGGTGTTCAGGAAGACTGAGGCTGGCTGGAGTCTGGGACCTCTCAGGGTTCTCAGTGGGCACCTGAGGGCAACCTCTCTGTGGGCTGCCTTGGCTTCACAGCTGCTGGATGGTGTCCTGGCATGATGTCCCAAGAGAGCAGAGCTGCACGTCTTGACCTCACCTCAGCAGTCACTCAGGGCCAACACAGTAGCAGGATCAAGGGGAAGGGACAGAGATGCTACCATCAGGTGGAGCAGTGTCAGGACTAGGCTGTCAGAGGAGCTGTTGAGGCCATATGCACTGCTTTTTTTTTTGCTTTGTAGAAATATAATTTAATTGCAGACATTTAAACCCCATATTAAACATGCAGATTATATCTGGAAAACACAACCCACTGCCCCAGAGGCCACCAGACCATTCGCCCTGGCTATCTTTACAGAGGTACTGGAGAGATCAGGGACCAGCAGTCTGGATGGATTGGCCAGGTGTCTATGACAATCTCTGGGGTGGATCAAAGATCTCTGGTGACCACTTGGTTCATCACCCAGAAACCAGTTCACAACTGTGAATTAGTGGACTACGCAGCTGTTGCGGGAGCGATGGCAGGTGTCCGTCCAGCCCGCAGCCAGGAAGCTTGGCCGCTGCACCTGGAGCAGCACCCACCTGTCCCCAGAGGCCAGCTCAGTGCTGTACACATGGTCCTGGAGCAGGTGAGAGGCTGATCAAGGTTAACCCACCAGTCCTTCTTGGGCCCTGTGGAGCTGGGTGGACAAAGGAATGGAAATGTCTGGTACCTTCCGCCATCCCTGGGGCACTCTGAGGGGATGCTGGGAGCAGGTGGCAGATGTCACCATCAAGTGGGTGGAAACTAAAGCCATAAGATGCTGGATGAGGTTGTGGATGGGACTTGTTTGCATTCACCGGGGGATCACACTCCATGAGAGTCACATCAAGAGTGACAAGAGCCTGTTGGGAGTCAAGGAAGCAGGGGCTATGGGGAACCCCAAGATCATACAGAGCAACAGGCAAGAGCACAGAGGCCACCACCAACGGCTCAGAGAGAATCCCAATCTGCCAGTCACGAGCTGGGCAGGTGCTCGCAGTCCTGTGCCTTGTCCGCTCCTCTGCAGAGTGGGAGTGTCTGCAGGCGGAGGCCACAGGGAAGTAAATGAGTCAGTGGTCTGTGACTTGTCTAGAGTGGTGCCCGGCACGGCGGTGTCTGCTCTCCTCATTGTTCATGAGAGGCTGACTCCAGTCTCACCATGACCCAGGAGCCTGGTGCTTTTATCACGTCAGGTTAAGATCTAGTATCATCGGAAGGTGGAGCACAGGAAACCTCCAGAGGAGGGGCCCAGGGGCCTCAAGGGAGGTAAGGAGAGAGGGGAGATGTCTTTCCTGAGAAGGAAGCCACCTTCTCAGGGCCCAGAGGTGGCTGGAGCTTGGGCACACGGGGAGGCTCCTGTGGAGAAATCCACAGCTGGGTCCTGTTACGTGCCAGGCCCTCGGGGTCTGGGAACTCAACGAGGAGGTCTGCCCCTTCTCTGAGAGGCTCTATCAGTTAGGGCCCATTTGGCTTGGACACCCAGGAAACCAAAACAGCAGTGACTTAAGGAAGTTAGGGGGTTTTCTTGGCAAAACAGTAAATCTGCAGCCAGGCAGTGCAGGGCTGGTGCAGCCGCTCAGAAGCCACTGGGGACTTTATCTGATTTTACCTCCTGTCTTAAATTATGACTTTAGTCCCCATGGGAAACAATTTGGCTGCAGTACCTCCAGACATCACATTCATGTTCCAGGCAAGATGAAAGAGGAAGAGCAAAGGCCAAAACCAAAACAGAGCCAGGGTAGCTGGGTAGCTGCCCTTTAAAAAAGTTTTATCAGGGGGCTGGGGATATAGCTTAGTTGGTAGAGTGCTTTCCTTGCATGCATAAGGCCCTGGGCTCAATTGCCAGTACCACAAAAAAAAAGAAAAAGAAAAAGAAAGTTTTATCAAAGCTAGACTGGTGTGTACGGCTGGTTTAATGGAAAGAAGACCTGGGAAGGTGAGTAGTTACAATGGGACCCACTGCCACTTGAGTTCAGGTCAAGGGGGACAGATGGGGATGTAAGCAGATGATTCCAACAAGCTGTGCCAGGGACCATTGCAGAGGGATGCCCAGGACTCTGAGAAGCCATCAAGGGGCACCCACTGGGGAGGACCAGGGGGAGGAGGCAATGTCTGAGGTGAGGCTTAGGGACAGCGGGAGCTAGAAGAGGAGCAGAGCAGGGTGGAGGGAGTGGCTACCCCAGTGCAAGACTGGGCACTGGAAGATGGGATTGTTTCCCAGTTCTTCTCAGCCCCAGGGTTGGTGTGGGCCAGTGACTTTCTATGGCCAATGGGAAGTGATGGACAAGGCACAGGCACATCCGGTGTGCCCTCTGGCCCTCCTGTGATTCACCAGGGGAAGAGCCTGCCAGGACAGTGTCTCTACAGGGCAGGGCTCAGGGGCTGTATCCCAGGGCCCATCCATCCCTGAGATCCTGCTGTGGTTTTAAGCATTGGTGCATACCCCTGTCACTGGAATTCCACTGAGAAGCAATGCAAACAGGGCACGTTTGCCTAATGCATGATCTTGGAGCCTACCTTTTACTGCGACGTTAATGCCCTATGATAGGATCATGTCCGGAAGCTCCACGGGTTTGTTCAATTCAACACCTTCAGTTTGGGGAGAGTTTTAACATGTAGTAGATGGTCAATAGAGAGTTGTTGAGAGAACGAATGGGTGGGTGGTCTTCATGGTTGAGTGTGAGCTAGACAGGCCCTCAGAAGATCACACAGTATGAGGGGGGCGGGGGGGAGGGTGCAGGAACACCGTTCCTGCCTCTTCATTCCCTCGGTACAGATGAAGATGCCCGTCGCCTTGGATGTGTGGAACTCACCAATATTTTGGCATAGGCTTAGACTTCCAAGAGGATGTTTACAAATTAGAGTGTTTTTAGAATTTATGCATTTCAATCAAACTCACTCCACTATGTGGAATTGTTGTTGGATCTGCTCTCCTTCCCTATACACTAATTAGCAATCAAGCTGCCAATGTGTTCTGTGGATTCAGCGAAGGCTGACAAAGATGATCTTTGATTTACTTGAAAACAAAATTAATAAGTGTGTGCAATTCTTTCTAATAATCTCCATGGCTTAATGAGGCCTGGAAATTTGCCACAGAGCTAGGCTAGTGCTCCAGTCTTTCTGTCTTTCTTTCTTTCTTTTTGCTGTTTTTCAATGTCAGAGATTACACCTAGCTGAAAATATATATATATATTCAGGAGGTCATTCCCTGAGCCTCCCCACTGGCCCTCAGGTGTAAGGGAAAAGCACCAGATCTGGCTCCACCCTCTGTGGGAGGTGGGCTTTTGAGAACAGGACCCCACCCAGCCAGGCTTGAGGTTGCTAGCCCTTAAGCTCAGCACAGGGCTGTAGAGAGCAGGTGCTCAACTGTCTGGTGCTGAATGGAGACATCCGGGAATTGCATGGGAGCTGGAACCCTATCTGGCCTTTAATACAATTGGTCAAACTTACAGAAAATTTGGAATCCTCCAAGGTGGATATTGCCACATTTGATCTATCTCCCTCTGTATGTCTGTGAGCATATAGAGTGAATATATGTGTATAAATATATATTGCGATGTTACATATACATAATATGAATACATTTTTAGATATATAGATATATCCACATAAATCATTTGGACATAAGTTCAGACTATTATGACACTTCACCCCGAATCTAATCCTTCAGCACATATCTTCCAGGAACAAAGACATTTTCTTCATGTGACATAATAAAAATGACATACTTGGTCTCTGTCTCTTGATTTCTGGCACAGAATCCTAATCCCTTGGAATTTTTGGGGGATGGGTGTCTTTTGCTCTAATGAGAAGAGTCTTGGGCTCCTGGACAGCTACAGAATTGGGTCTGGTCTTTAGAAAGAGTGAGCCATGGTCAGAAGCTTAATGCTTCCTGTCTCATCCCCACACTCCTAAAGGGGGAGGGGGCTGGAGATTGAATAAGTCACAGTTGCAATGCCTACCAGCGGGATGCATAAAAATCCCACAATAATGAGATCCAGAGAGCTTCTGGGTTGGTTAAAACACCCCTGAGCTGAGAGGGTGGTGGTCCCCTACTTCAGTGGGACAGAAGCCCTGCATGGGGAACCCTTCCAGGCCTCCTCCAGTGTCCCTCTTCCTCTGGCTGTTCCTCTGTGTCCTTTATCATGTCACTTATAATAAACCAGTCAACACAAGTCTCCCTGGGTTCTGCCAGTCAGTCATTATGGCAAGTTGTTGATCTCAAGGAGGGGTTCCTAGGGGTCCTCCATTGGTGGCCACACCAGGGACCCACTAAGTAGTCGCTGGCCTCTGAAGTGGAGGCAGTCCTGCAGAGCAGACCCCTCACCCATCACCTCCAGTAGCTCCTGCATCACTGACCTGCAGGCAACTGGGAGACTGGAGAAGTCCCACCCGGGTGCTGTCCAAAGTGAGGGTGTGAGAGCCAGCAGGAAAAAGAGGGTTTTATTTGCTTCCTTTTCACTTAAATAGGCACAAGACTACTATTACACTTGAAAAGCGAACCATGTCAACTGTAAAATGTCCACCTCCCTGTCCCAAGACAATGTCATGCCTGTTTCTTAAAAATCAGGATTGGCTCCAGGTGCACTCATCACTGCCCAGGGTCCTGGATCAATCCCTTTGAATCTAGGATGGTCCCTCTGCTTTTCCAAGACTGTGACTCTCTGAAGCCTGCAGGGTGGTGGTCTTTTGGAATACCCCTCAGCTTGGATTCTTGTCTCCAGACCTTGCCTGATAGGCTTGTCACTGGCTTGTCCTTGCATCTCTCTCATGTGTGGTCCCCTATAGCATCTCTGAGCTGGGCTTTAGTCCTAGAGGTTTGATTTCACTTGGTAAAAGTGGTACGTCCCTGGCGAGGATGGGGCGTGGTACCCATGTCATTGATCTGTGCTATAGGTGGTGGTCCAATGGCTTGGGGGAGTCAACCATGAGATGTGTCCATGCTGAGCCCACCATCTCTTTGCAATGGGCCAGGTGTCTTGGGGTGAAACTTTGCCACCTGTGAGCATCTTGTTTCCCAGGAGCTTGTCACCCACTGATGATTCTGGCTTGATTCAATCATTACATCAGAGTTGAAAAATGGAGCTCTCCCTCCCTTCCTTCTGCATGGTCACTGGTGACATTCCAGGAGGAGGACCTCCCTGTCCCACCCCCTCTCTCACCTCTCCTACTCTCCTTTCCTTTGGAGAGTTTAATCCCAGTTCTCAGAAGTGCTGAGAGGTGTACTTCACGATAAAAGTATACATCATGAACTGCGGTATCCCCGTCTGCAAACTGGGAAGACTAACTGTAGATTCAAGTTGCAGCTGCTCTGGGGCGAGGAGCACTGGAACCCAACTCTTTGTGTTCCTTGAATGAAGGAATGAGCAGGTAAGTCCCTAACACAGAGGTCCAAGAGGGACAGCAAGAGCTTTTTAAGAAGAACAAAACTGCATTATATCCACAAAAGAAGTTTTACTCTTTTCAAATATTTAAAAATCCTGAAACTTCTATGTTCTCTCCTTATTCTCTTAGGCTCTGCTGGGCTCAGTGGCCACCCCTGTACTTAGGACACCTGGATCCACCTCCTGCTTCTTTAGAAACTACAACCCGTGCAGTTTCCCAAATGGCTACACCGTGGTCCTGAACCATTTTTGAGGCAGGGTACATTTGGCAGTGTCTGGAGGCATTTGTGTTTGTCACAACCATGGGGCATGGGCGCTACTGGTCTCTATGATCCGAGGGCAGGGATGCTGCTAAACATCCTACAACCCACTGGATTTCCCTACAGTAAGGAAATACCTGCCCCAAAAGGTCAGTAGTGCAACTTGTCAATTTCCTTGGAAAATCCAGAAACAGAATAAGAGATATTCTTAAAGGCAGAGGATTCAAGGGACTGTGCAGGGAAGGATGGAGAGAGGAAGAAAAGAGCAAAGGGGAGGGATCAGACATTACACACCACAGTTTTCAGGCCTCAGCCCCTCCCTCCCGTTCCTGGAAGGCCTCTAAGTCGGGAATGTGCTCTCCCGCCCATAGTTGGAAGCTGTCAGGGAAGTAAACTGCCACGTCTCTTGGGACTGTTTGCCTCCTGGATGTCTGTCTCTTCATTTCCCACACCACCCTGCAGGTCCCCTGAATTATTGGGCATCGGGGACATTTGCATTTGAGTCTCCTTTGTCCTGGCCTCAGTGTGCAGCCTGAACTCAGGAACTCTGAGAGTGCTCTTCACACATGATGGTTTGGGAGGTGGCTGCCACTTGTCCTATTTGCCACACAGAACGTTCCTTCAGCTTTTAGGTCGGCATCTGCCATCTGAGGCTAGTGGATTTTTTTTTCCTTCTTTGCAGTGGATGACTTACTAATGGTGGGGCTGTGGTGACTGTTAGCATCTTGGAGGGTGAGACCTTTTTCTCTATGTAAACAGAGTTGAGAACGGTCAGGCATGAGTAGCATGTAGTGATTTTGAACTTTAGGTTTTATTTTTAAAAATCTCAACTATCTCAGATAATTGAAATTTCAAGAAAATGAATGAAACTGAAATAATGGGCTACTTTCTTCACCTGGGGGGCATTCTCTCACCCCCCCTACAGAAACCTTCAGTCTTAAACATGTTATTTTTTTTTGTACTAAAATTTAGAGATTAACTCTATCCTTTTCCCAACTAACCAATCCATTTAGAAGTACTATTATAAAATAGTGGATTATCCATTGAAATTTTAGAAAATATTAAAAGGAGAATTACTGATAGTTCTATAACTAAAATAAGTCTCAAATGACACTTTATTTCACTTTCATCTTGCTTTTCGTCTCTGAATAGAATGTTTGGACATAACTGCAATCATACTGTCTTTTAAATTCAGAATCATGGTTTTTTAAAACATCAGATCATAGGAATTTTTCAAAGTTATAGCAACCCCTTGGTAAATTTTTTTTTAAATTTTTAATTTTATGTACTACAGGTGTTAATTTTTTTGTCTTCCTTTATCTGAGTACATCTTAATCTCATCTCCACTTTTAAAGATTATTTTTGTTAGATAAAGGATTCTTGACTCTGAGAACTTTAAAAATGATTTTCAACTGTCTCCTGGACTCCATGGTTTCTGGTGAGAAATCTGCCGTCATGCAAATTGTGGCTCCGGATGCCTAAAGCCTCCTCTTTCTCTGACAGTTGCAAGATTTCCCCTTCATCTTTGGCTTTCAGCAGTCTGATTATGATAACTTGGCATGGGCTTTCTCTGACTTTATTTTACTTAAGGTTTGCTGAGTTTCTCGAATTTATAAATTTATGTCTCTTGCTAAATTCAGGAGAAGTTTAAAGATCTTTATCTAATTGTCTTTTGCACCCACTCCTTGTGGGTCCTCAGTGGCATCAGGGTTAGACTCTTGCTGTGATTCCACGGGATTTTGAGTCTAATTTTTTTTGCTCTTTTTTCTATTATTGGATAATTTCGATTGACCTGTCTTAAAACTGACTCCTTCCTTTTTCACCTCCATTTTGTTATTGTCCCACTCTGAGGATTTCTTTGAAAACATTCTGCTATTATAATGTCCAGTTTTAAATTTTCTATGTATCATTTCTATTTCTTGGCTGAGAACTTTTAACTTTCTATTTGTTTCAAGAGTGTTGACCCTTACGTTTCCCCCCTCATACTGGGGATGGACCCCAGAGCCACACACATGCCAGGCAGGTGCTCTACCACAGAGCCTCATCCCCGGCCCCTTACTATGAAGTAGGACTGTCAAACCTACTTTAACAATTTGATAATTCAAACATCAATGTAATCTTGTGTTTGGCATGTATTGACTTATCTTCCCCCTCAAGTATTTTTTTTATGTAGTTTCTGTATGTTGAATAATTTTTGATCTTATCTTGGATGTTTTGAATATTAATGAGATTTTGGGTGCTGTTGAAGTCCTCCGGTGAGTGTTAATTTCTTTACTGTGTTTCATTTTAGCAGGCAATTTCCCCAATTAGTCCCCCATTTATCTTCCCCTGCTGTTGCAATGTTAACCTTGTTTACAAAACCTTCACAGTGGTATTTGGATATGTAGTGTGCAGACACCACCCAGGATCCAAGCTGGGACGGGGTCACCCTGAAGTCAAGTCCTGCAGCCTGGTGTGTGTTGCTTTGTGTTAGTTCCATACACACAGCACAGAGACCAGCCTTCAAGCACAAAAGTACTATGTCTCTTTCTCTAGCTTCCTGCTCTTCTAGATTCTTCTACTATTTCCAGTCCCTGGTTCTCTGGCTGGAAATCTATTGTTGTTGTTGTTATTATTATTATTATTATTATTATTATTATTATTATTATTATTATCATCTTCCTTATATTTTCACAAACTTCCTGTGATGGGGTCTTACCTGGAACAAGGCTTGGAAAAATAGGAGGGACCCAGATAAATAACAGGCATCCTTCCCATCTCACTCATTAGACCACGAGGACCATTTTTCAAAGTTCCCCTTGTAAGAGGAAAGGTCTTTCTCAGAATTTTAAGGCTCACCTTGCTGCCATGGGGCTGGTGATGAAGGACCACAGCTCTGTGGCAGAGGCTTGCCCAGGGCAGAGCTGGGAGAGCCAGAGCAGGAGAAAGAGAGCCTGGGCACCCCACGCTCTGCACTCAGGGGCTGCTTCTCTGCTTCTCTACCAGAAAGAGAGGGTTCTCCTGTAACTTGTTCTGGCCACATCTCTGCATAGCTCTGGGGTTTGGCTGTCCTGTCTCTAAGCCAGGAAATATAGGGGCAGGGGACCAGGGGACCAGGACTCCCACTGTCACATCTGTATCTCTCCATTTTGATTTCCCTCCCACTCCCTTTCTTATTAATTTCTCAGAAAACTCCCATAGCTATTTTATATCTTCTACCCTGAAATTTTAGTTGTAATCAGTGGGAGAGGCAGGAGGGAGTGTACCTCCTAGCCACAATCAGGGCCTGTCAAATTATTTTTCATTGCTGTGTAACATTTCAGCAAGCCAGTATTTTGTGATTCCTTGAAATTTTCTCCTATTGGATTTGAAGTCATTTCACCTTGTTTTCAGTATTATAAATAAGCAGGGAGTATCTGTTTCTGTTTGAAGACTAGTTGCCTTACTACAGGTATCCAGGAGTGGAATACTGAGTCAAACATTCCAGGGAACATCTTTAGACCCCTGTGCTACCTGCTTTCTGGGACATTCTGCACCATATTTTCCCATGAATTGGACTTTCTTGTCATTTAACACCTCAGGAAGCACCTGATTCTTCTACCACCTAGCTCATCTGCTGTGTGTTTCATAGTCTTATAAGGTCATCCCCTCCAGGAAGGGGATCTGTCTCTCTCCTCCTCCACTATATCCCAGTAGCCATATAGTGCTTGGCACACAGTAGAAGCTCATTAAATGTTTGTCAAACAAGAAATACAGCATAGTCTTTCAACCTATGTGTTCTTAGACTCCTGGTTTTAAATCCTGGCTCAGATCTCAAAAGAGTATTGAAGGATAATGCATGACAAGCTTGGGGCCTGGTGCAGTGGACATTCATAGACCCAATGCTTACGTGCTGCTTTCAAATTGCTCCTTCTGCACCAAGGACTAGTAATCCTTCAGGTTGTGAGAGCACATTTGGTTGTGAGGTAGGAAGGTGACATTAAAATTCAAGGCAATATGTCTACTATTATGCATAGAAAATAGCAGGAAAATTTCCTGGGGATTGCAAAGCCCATTATAACCTCTCCCCAGAGCCGCCGTGAAGTGAAGGCTTGGTCTGCAGCGCTTGCCAACACCCCCACGGCTCTGCGATATTTCCTTCTGAAAGAAAGTGCTGAAAAAAGTCCAGGCTGGGTGTAAGAAATGACTCTGTAATTTAATTATTTGTAATGACATTAAAAATGTTAGTCATTGTAACTTTCCTTCCTGTGCCTGAGCCCATGATAGCGGATCCTTAATTAGAGACGGGGATAAAAGATCTTTGCTCCGGGCCTCTGGAGGGGTGTTCTAGGGAAACTGGGACATTCTGAGTGCTTTGGCACCTGGAGATTGTATAGATCTGTCTCCAACCCCACCGCTCTCCCTCTGCCTAAAGGTCTCTCTCAACATCTGTGCCTCCACCAGGCTTGGCACCCCAATCCTTGTCTCTCTCCTGCCCCCCGCCTTTCCATCTGCTTCTCTCCCTGCCTGCCCACTCCACCCAGCAAGCAACTGGAATCGAGAGGAGAATCAAATGGCAGGAGGCAGCTTGAGCCCGAGAGCTGCACGGAACTCTGGAGATCAAACCAACAAGCATTAATTTGATGCCTGCTGTTTGCCAGATTCTGAGCTAGGGGAGGGAGTGATCCAAGGCTCCTGCCCTGGAGGAGCTCCTGAGATGGAGATCAGGTGCTCATGGAGAGCTGTGGCATAAGCAGACTCAGAAGAGAGCACTTGGCAGGGTCTAGAAGAGCGGCCAACACAGCGGGCAGGAGTGCCAGGGGGCCTCTAGACCCGGGTGGAGTCAGCCTGCTGCAGCTCTTTGGTGTGTCTGAATGAGGGCAAAGGGACCAGGACTTTGAACTTGATGGCTCTGGCTTCTCAACAGAGGCCCAGAGCAATCCACAGCCTTATCTCGTGAGTAGCTCATCAGTGCAGAGGGGCTTCTCTAACCTGCAACTCCCAGCCCCTGCTCCATAGCTCCCACTTCTAATCACACAAATAAAGACGTCCCACCCCGACCCTCTGGATACAATTCAAGTTTGACAGTGGCCAACAGAGCATACTCAGAGCTGGAATGACAGATAGCTGAGCTGTCTCCCTGCCTGTAGTTTGTTTTCCTACAAAAGAAAAAAAGCAGTTTTGAACTCCAATCCCAATAAGAGAACAAGTCTTGCACCCAGTGCCCTGGGGCCCACCAGTTTCCAGGGCTGATGGCTGGTCTCCCAGAGGCCACCGAAAAGGCTCTGGTGCAGGTGCTAGGTGTCAGTTCCAAGAGCAGAGAATTGTTCAAGGCCATCAGGGGCTTTTCTGGAGGCCCCCAAGAGTGTTGGTTGGGACCCCAGGGCTGGGGGTGCAGGCTGACTTCCTGAGTGACTTGGTTGGGGAACTGGAAGGTCCCTAGGAAACTTTCTGAATCCCCCATTATTTTCTCTGATTCCTTCCGAGTAATACTTGTAAATGTCACTATGGACAGATCCTAGGGATACAATGTGGGTAAATCAGACACAGTTCTTTCTCCCGGGAGCTGCAGTTGAAGTTACACAAGGCAACAGACTAATGAAAAAACTTACCAGTTGGTCAAGTGCTGGGAACAGCCAGAGCTGAGATGGAGACAATAGTGGAGAGCATGGTTAGGCTTTGAGAAAATGGAGTAAAGACAAAGAATTAATTACAAAGTCTCATGAATCAAGGAAATAAATGCTGAGGCCTGGAAAACATATTAGACCAAGATTAGAAAGATTCATGAACACCACACAAAAGAAGCATAACTATCAAGGTTTTAATAGAAACTTTAGTAAATATCAAATGCAATGTCTCTATCCTACTAGCTGGCTGAAAGCCACCCCTCCTTTCCTTCTCCATGGTCCCTGTGCTCACCCCAAGCCACTACCATCCCTCCCATGGATGGTGAGGTGGCCCGCAGACAGGTCTACCTGCACCCTCGATTCCCACTCGAATCCCAGACACTCTGCTCCTGCCCGCCTCCTCCTGGCCTCTCCTTTCTTCTCTCCCTTTTTTCTTCCTCTCCTTCCCCCCTCCTTCCCTTCTTCTGGTCCCTCTTCTAATCTTCTTTTGCTCTCCAGTATTTATCAAAAGCAGCTTGTTTCGTTGATGATTAGCTAATTTATTTATCCCAGCCTCCCCCACACTGGGATGTGAGCTCTGTGAGGCCAAAGACCACCACGGCATGAGGCCTCCTGTCCATCAGCGTGGTCCCTGGAAGGGTCCAGTACCTCTCTTGGCACCAAGCATGTGCTCACTATTTGACGCTGCACATAGGGACCTGGGGGAGGGTATCTGTGACTCT
Organism: Callospermophilus lateralis; assembly: GCF_048772815.1. NCBI lineage: Eukaryota > Metazoa > Chordata > Mammalia > Rodentia > Sciuridae > Callospermophilus > Callospermophilus lateralis. The sequence goes on from NW_027512918.1 coordinate 1,254,545, forward strand.
CTGATGGAAACAGTGGAAGAAACATTTTAAAATAATTGTTCATTGATGTCAGTGCTCACAGAGAGCCAGCCCCTGGGCAGGCCTGGGAGCCTGGTTGTGGGATGAAGCTACAGCCTCCAGGCAAACAGGCCTGCAAATGAGGATCACCTCTCCAGGAGGTCAAGGCTACAGGGGAGGGCTGGGGCAGAGAGGGGTGAGGGGAGAGGCCACCTGGTCCTGTCGGGGTAGGAGAGCTCTGCCTCACCAGGTGATGCCAAGAGGGACAGCGTGGGCCTTGGAGTGGGTGACTCCATCTCCCTCCCCTGCATGAGTGATGAAGCACACTGTGAGGACCCTCCCGGGTGATGCTGCTTGCTCTCACTATGGTCAGCCCCAAGTAAATGCATTTTCATGATCTTACAAAGCACAAAAGTTCGAGAAAAAAAGCACAATCTGACTTGAATAATGGTCTCTCTTCCAATTACTGAAAGCTGTGTGGTTTGAAAAGAAAAGAGTTTTCCATTAGGAGGTCTTTAAAAATAGCCATTGTGATTAGAAGCACCTTCTCCATTTCAGCATGAGTGTTAATTACCTTTGCAAATCACTCTGGCCACAGAAGCAGGTGTCCCCACCTGGGCAGCAGCCTCTGGCAAACATTCCAGGCTGAAGGGAGCCCTTCTGGAGTCAGATTACCTAGAAAATATACTCAAACACCTTGCCCAGGTTCCTACAGGTGCCTCTCAGCATGAACCTGCAGGGCAGAGACTCACGAATCCCAGTGGTGACTCCAGACTGATCATAGGCATTTCCCTGGAGAACGAGAGCTGGGCCTCGCCAGGGAGGCAGCCTTATGGGAGGGAGTCAGGGTGTCCTCTCTGCACCATCCTGGGCTGCCTTCCCTGCTTCTTGGTCTCAGTGGTTTGGGACCCTGCTTCTCTTCTAGAAAATTCATGAGAGTGGCTTGACTCCTAACCATGGGAGATGCTTCCTGTAGAGACTCCTTATCTTTGGAAGCCTCCCCATATTTCTTTGGAGCCAAGTTAGGGTATTCAGGGTTGCGTGGGCAAGATGTGGTACTTATTTATGGTCCCTTTGTTGGTTCTGTGTCCCACAGTGGGGGATGTGCATTTTGAGGTTTATGATGTGGTACAGCTTCTGGATTGAGTTTAAGCTCTGCTCTGTCGTGTCCAGGAGCTCAGGAGGAGCTGCTGGGGCTGACACCACATGTGGTTGGGGTGTTGGGGACGTGCTTTGGCATAGATCCCATAGCTGTCTAAAGGAAGAAAGGCTCCCTACCCGCTGCGTGGGAGGTGCCTGGGTGGATGGGCAGGGGCATGGCTAACTTACCACCAGCCCTGACATAGGTGCAGCGTTTCCAGTTGGGGCAGCCGAGCAGGCCTGAGGGTCCCATTTTACACACCAGGAGACTGAGGCTCCATACACTTAGAGAGGGAGATCAGCACGTGGTCTGCTGGTGTTGGCTGAGGAAGATTTCTGGAGTGAAATGTGCCAGGTTGGGGGTCAGGAAGGGGAGATGGAGGAGAAGTTGTCAAAGGTTGGCTGGAGTTGGTAAGGCCTCTGCTGGCAGTGAGAAGTCAGGGAGCAAGGGTGTGGGGAGCCATGAGGTGGTGTGACCTCACTCCAGTGTTCATGGCTGGTGAGTGACAAGTGGAGAGAGCAGGAAGGCAGGCCTGGCCAGGGCAACCCAGCAGAGACTCGGGGACAGAGCATGAACACTATCCTCAAGGTGGCAGAGAGGCCCTGTAGAGGGAGTCTCCAGATAGAATTTTCTGGAAAGGGCTCCCCAAGGAAATGCACTTTAAATTAAGACATGAAATATGAAAATCATCTTATTCATGTAACTAATAACTGGAGAGCTTGTTGTGTTTGGAAAAGAAAACAGTGTTTACTGATGTTAATGATTAGGCTGTTCTCATCTTGCTTCCTAAGCTCATCTACTGTTTTGTCCAAAGCTGATTCACTGAGGTGGGGTTTCCATCATGCTGAGACCTTGCAAAGGCCGATAGGAGAGGTGATATCCTCAGAGCCTCCCCAGTAAATCCCAACTTCTGTCACTCAATAGCTGTGCCTGGCAGTTAGCTTAATTTGGCTCTCTTGGCTGTTCAAAAAATTAATTGGTCTGGCACCAGCTTTTGCTTCTTGGAGAATGAGACCTAAAGTTTCAAGTGGCTGTGCCACCTGAGGACACTGCACACTATGAAGTCCTCAGGTCCTAGGTCTCAGGGCTCCCCACTGTGGGACAAGGAAGGGCCACAGCCCAGTCTCACGGGAATACCAGGATCTGTCCCAGCCCCAGAGCAGACTCCACTGATGCCAGGAGGGACCTGAGGCTGGGTGGGGAGACCAGGGCAGCAGGGCAGGTGGCCTTGGTCCCTGCTGAGATAAAGGCTGGGGAGGAGGCACTCAGAGGGAGTGCAGTCCAGGCAGACCTGGAAAGTCAACTTCTATGTGAACCTTTGTAGAGTATCCACTGCATGCCAAACCTGGAGGGGGGGCGGGGGGGCGTCCCTGGGCAGGATGCAGAGGAGAATCCAATTTTGGACCTCACTCTCAAAATCGTTTTCCCAGACATTCAACCACACTTACTGAGCACCTTCTGAATGTGGTAGAGATGCCTGCTCCCTTGGATGCAGCCATCCATTAGCAGGAACTACTTCAGAGTCCTCTGCCTCCACATGAGATCCTTGCACAGGGAGGGAGCTGGGGAGCTCAGGCTCAGAGAGACAGGAGCTTGCCAGCTGCCAGCCCTGGCAGCGCTCCACGTGAGAGCAGGAGTCCACTGAGAGAGGAGGGTCCCAGAACACTCCAGGTAGTGACAGGCAGAGAATATAAGGGAATGGTGCAGAGGGTGTCTTCCTCAGGAGGCAGTGACAGCTTGCACCTCATGCTGATGGGACAAACAGGACCGACGGCAGGGGTAAACAGCAGCTGCAAACCCTTGCTGAGTGCTCACCATGCTCTGTGGGCCAAATGCACCCTTGTTGGAATCCTCACCCCCAGGCCAATGGTGTCAGGAAGTGGGGCCTTTGAGGGATGATTAGATCAAGAGGAAGGCGCCCTTGTGAGTGGGATTCATATCTTTATGAACAGGTGGAGGGAGCTCTTTTGCCTTTTCCACCATATGAGCATACAATGAGAAAGCACCATCTATGAAACGGGCCCTCACCACACGCTGAATCTGCTGATGCCTCCATCATGGACTTCCTGGCCCCCAGAACTGTAAGAATTAAACTGCGGCTGTTTATAAGCCACAGAATCTAAGGTATTTTGTTTGGTGGACCAAACAGAATAAGACAGTATATGGCAAGTTTTATGCTACCTGTTATGCACATTATCTCATTAAAATCTCACCATCATTCTCTATGAGGTTGTCATGGGGTCATGTCACCTGGCAGTCATACCTGCTTCAGGTTGTGCAGCTGGCAGGGTGGAGTCAGGATGGGAGGCCTCATGCCCACACTGAGCTGATGGCCTGTCACCTGCCTGTACATGTCCTCAAATAGGCCACTGCTGGTTCAGTTACCTCCATGCAGAATTTGTTTCTTTATTAAATTATAACATTTAAACACACTCCATAACATTTAACACCCTCATGCACCTTTGTGATAGAACACTCAAACAATAAGGACAAAAATGCTTTCTATCTTATCCACTGGGGTTTGAAAAGCTTAGTGTTATGGCTTGGATATGAGGTATCCCCCAAAGCTCACATGGAAATCAGGAATGTTCAGAGGTGACATGATTAGATTATGAGAGTTGTGACCTAATCAGTGGATTGATCCATTTGCTGCATTAATAAGTCTGGATGGATTTCTGGGTGGTAGCCACAGACAGGTGGGGCAGGGCTGGAGGAAGCAGGTCCCTAGGGGAGAACCACGGGGGTTACGTTTAGGACCTGGCTCCACGGGCACTCTCTCTCTGCTTCCTCTGTGACACTCCTCCACCACGATGTCCTGCTTCACGTCAGGCCCAGAGTGATGTAGTCTGCTGACCAGAGATTGATCCCCAAATAGTTTTCCTCCTCTTAGCTGTTCTGGTCAGGTGTTTTGGTCACAGCAATGAGAAGCTGACAAACACACTTAGATTTGAAAAAGTGGTAAGAATTTTACCCAGACTGTGGCAAAGGTTGCCAGTGTAAGTTGCATACCCAGAGCATCAGGTCTTGGACTTGGAACATTAATCTTCTTAGAAATGGAGTCTTAGTGACAGAGTTTATCAACCCATGTGACAACTTACCTTCGTTTGCATCTGGAGGGATTAAAGAGCTTGGGTGGAAGGAAAACAATGTCCGTGCTGCTCCAAGCTCCCACCTTTGATGCCTGGTTCCCTCAAAGCAGGCTAGAGCTCAGCGAGTGATCTACAACATGGGGGCAAGACCTCGGTGAAATCCAGGTTCAAAGAAATGATGTTAAGACTTTTAAAAAAATGTTTTTCCTGACTGTGCCCCTGAGGATAGAAGTAATTGGGTGTAATGAACTATTGTGTCTCTCCTTTTGGTAATAGTAGCTCCGCTATTGGGAAATCTAATTTTCTTACTGAATGGGGCATTTATGTAACATAGTCCTTGGATGGTAGGGGGTCATTTTACACCTGCTTCTAATCCGTACATTTGCTTGCTTATCTGTCATGTATCTCATTCCCTTGAGGCCATCAGAAAGTGTGGAAGAATAAAAGGTTAATCCACTTTTCCCAATAATTAATTTGGGCTGACTCTGGAAGTTATTGCCATAAAAATGATTGGCTTATTCAATTCAGTGGAAAAGAAAAAAAAAAACAGTTATGTTGATTGACCTAAGTTTTATGTTATCGAATGACAACATGTAGAAATTATTTAGTGATGTGTGTCCTGAGTTAATGTAATATTCAAATAAATCCCTATCAGCACAAACATTTAATGGAAAAAATTTTTCTCAGGTATATTTTTTCATTTTCATTGAGCTCATGATCTCTGACATTTTCTTTTATTCAAGGATAGTCATTTTTTGGGGGGGAGGGGCGGGTACAGGGATTGAACTCAACCACTGAGCCACATCCCCACTCCTATTTTGTACTTTATTTAGAGACAGGGTCTCACTGAATTGCTTAACACCTTGACATTGCTGAGGCTGTCTTTGACCTTGCAATCTTCCTGCCTCAGCCTCCAGAGCAGCTGGGATTTCAGGCATGTGCCACCACATCCAGCAAGGATAAGGGGACACAATTTTGCAGTCCCCCTGCAGATACTGTGGAAGTTCACGTCCCTTATATAAAAGGGTATCATATTTGCATAGGACTCATGCACAACCTCCTGAATACTAGGTTATTTATACCTAATACATCATAAATGCTCTGCAAACAGTTGTGATACCATATTGTTTAGAGAATGCTGCAAACAAAAAGCATGTACATGTTCAATATAGATGCAATTGTTTTTCTTTCCAAATATTTTTTGATCTGAGGTTGGTTGAATCTGTGGATATGGAGCCTGCAGATGCAGAAGGGCAGTGGTCAGCATTCAGTGGTGACAAATGTGAATGTTGGGATTCATCAAGGGACACACATGTGCTTTCCAGATGGGACACTTTTTTTTTTTTTAAGTCGTAGATGGACACAGTACTTTACTTTATTTATTTATTTTTATGTGGTGCTGAGGATTGAACCCGGTGCCTCATACATGTGAGGCAAGTGCTCCACCACTGAGCCCCAGCCCAGCCCTGGATGGGACACTCTTGCAGCCTCACCAGCAGTGCTCCTCCTGTCCCACATCATCTCTAGCACTTGATGCCATCCAGTTTGTGATGCTTGCCCAGCTGGTAGCTGTCAGATGACATTTCTTCATTCAAATATGCCTTTCTCTGGCTCCTAAGTGCGTCTCATTTTCAGGGATCAAACTTCAGTTTTCTCTTCTGCCTGGGCCTTTGCCCATTTTTCTACTGGGATTCCCCTTTCTCTTCCTTATGGATCACAGACATTCACTTTTTATAGAGATTTTATTTAAGAAGTTCGTCTCCATCTGTAGGATGCAAAAACATTTTCCTTTTTATCTTATGTTTCCCATTTTCATGTTTAATTCTTCAGACCATCTGGAGTCCCCTTTCTGTGTGGTGTGAGGTAAGGATCCAGTTTCACTTCTCTATGTGGAGTTGGGTTTTCTCCTGGCCACAGAGTAAAGAATCACCTTGACCTGTCATGTTCTCACATAATGAATGTATCATCCCCAAATACGCCACAGAAGTCGGCATGTGGTTCTCTCTTCACATACATTAGACCGTGGCCTATTTTTGAGCAAAAACCTTCCTTTCATCTTCTCTTCCTGCCTTCCTTTCTCTTCTCCTCCTCATTTCCTCTCCCCCTCTTTCTTTCTCCTTCTTTATATTTTTGAATATGGCTTTGTGATGTGGCTTAACTTCTAGGTGGGTAAATCAACACTATTTAAGCTGTTTGAGGACACTTTCCTTCCTTATGCATTTTAGAGTTCCTTAAAAAACTGGAATTTTGACTGCATATACTTTATTTATTCTTATGATTAATTTATTCACAGATCAATTTGTTGGGGAGGAACTGAATCTGTATCTTGCCAAGTTGTCCTACATGAGAGCAAGGGTATCTTGCTTTTTTGTTCAATAAATTTTCTATGACTTTGACTAAAGTTTCAAAATTGCCTTGTTATAGGATTCTTGCTTTCTTCTGTATTCTTGGCTAATAAATTCCAAATAATTCATAGGTTAGCTGATGTTATAAATGATTCTATGTTGTATTACATTTTCTGGTTGGTTATTACTAGTATAGAGTAATGGAATTGATTTTTTAATGTTCATATTTGATCAAACAATCTTGTAAAACTAAGTCTTATTTTGTCTGATATTTCTGTTGGTTTTTCCTGACTGTTTAACCTGTAAAATAAATATATTTTTATTTTCTTCTGAAATTTACATTTTTTTGGTATCTTTTTCTTTCCCTATGAGCTTTGGCCATAATGTACAGGATCAAGAAATGATATCCCAGCCTTAAATCAGGTCTTCCAGAGAGTTTATCTAAACTTGTTCAACTAATTATTATGTTTGCTATAAATTTTTATTTTATAACCTTATCAAGAGTTTCCTTTCATTTATAGTTTGCTAAAAGTTTCTTTTCAAGAGAGATGTTGGAGTTTATAAAAAATGCTTTCTTTTGATCTATTGATATGATGAATTACATGGATGTTCTATGGTTGAACCATCCTTGTATTTCTAAAATAAAGCCTATATGATTATATCTTAATTTTAAAAAAATTAGTTGTTAGTTAATATTTGACTTAGACATTTTTGCATCTATGTGTAAAACAAAATAAACCTATTTGATTATTTTTTGACATTTTCATTCTCTGGTTTTAGTATTAAGGTCACATTAGCCTAATAAAATGATAAGATAATAGGTTTCACTCTTCCATTCTGGGGAAAAAAAACATATCTTTTTTAAGCTTGGCAAATTCACCTGAAAAACTACTTAGAATTTTTTTTTTTTTTTTTTTTTTTTTTTTTTTTTTTTTTTTTTTTTTTGCAGAGTTGACTGACTCCCATTTCAATTCCTTTAATATTATTCTGTTTGGGTTCTCTCTTCTCATGTCAAACCTAGCATTTTTTTCTGGGAATTTATTAGACTTTCAAATTTGTTAGGTTCACAATGCTTTGAATCTTTTTAGTTTCCCTCTGTCTGGCTCAGTGGGTGGTTGGTGTGGAGAGAGCAGAGAGGCCCCACTGCAGAGTCTCCACGAGGACCCCTGTTGGGGTTTTGTTTACCATGGACTATAGGCCTGGCTGTTCTTGGCTCTCCAGATGGGTATACCAGTAGCACTCGCTGATGCGGTTCAGAGCCGTGACCCTGGCACAGGGGATAAAGGGTAAGGTGCTTGAGCTTCAGGCCTTCCTGACCCTTTCTTCTGGTTCTGGGCTGGAACATAGTTGTTCCATGCATGTGGAGATGATGGGCTGGAGAGAGGGTGGTATCTTCCTAAGGCTTGTGTCTTGGCTTCTCACCTGGAGTTCCTCTTCATGAAAATGGAGACTCCAAAAGGGTTATTGCTTCTTTTCTCTTGGGCTTTGTGCATTCAGTGACAACAGAAACAGCCACAGAATTTTTAACTTGGAGGGACTTAAACCTTAAGAAATCTTATTGAAAGGAGGAGCTAGAGAAATGCTGGGGTCTAAAGCCACCCCAACTGGTGACCACTGTGGAGGGCTCATGCTCCACCTGCACTCAGCTGCTCTGCCTGAATGCATCTCGGGCCATGTGTGGGCAGGCACTCCCTTGGCCTGAGGCTGCAGCATACATGGTGGAACAGAGGTTCTGGACCCAAACAGTTGGAGGTTCATTCAACTCTGTGACTTGTTATTTAGGTGTCCTTCAACAAGTGACTTAACTATTCTAGTTTCTTCAGCTGCAAGACAGAGGAGACTTATTTCTCCTCTCTTAGTGCTTTGGGAGGAGTATATCAACCAGCAGAGACCAGCAGGAAAGAGTGGCACACACAGATGACCGAAGCTCAGAGGTGTGGGCAGGGATGAGGGGACACGTGAAGGATACTGAGAAACCAGAACCTAGTTGTTGCAGGCTCAGGCCTGCAGGAAGTCATTACCACCCACAAGCTTCCAAAACTGGGGCTGAGAAAGAGGACTCCAGGATAGTGAATAAATGCAGCCACCAGCAGGTCCCCAGGGGCAGGGATGGGAAAGGGTTGGGGTCAAGGGGAAGAAGTACTCAAACCTCCTCTCCTTTCTCTCATCTTCCTACCTCCTGGTGGCACCTCCCATTGGCCAATGCCAATCAGAAACCAGAGGACACTGGACCTCAGGCCTCAAGGGGGTGCCTCCAGTATACAGGAGCACAAGAGGGTGGCAGACCCAGGGGTGCACACAGGAAAGCCAACACAGAGGTGAAACATCATTGCTGCTGTAAATAACCCTGCACACAGTAGGTGAACAAGAAATTCTGGATTTCCTAGGATGCCCAGCAGGCTCTGGCTCTTCTGAGTTGAGCATCTCCCCACATGTTTGTTGGGGTGGTTTCTTAACTTTCATAACAGTGTCTTCTTGTTTACAAATGGACTAGCTCATGCCCAAGCAAGTCTCCCCAGAGGTCAAAGTGAAAATGAAATCACAGAGTAGAGGCAATGGTGGGGAGAGGAGCTGAGGTGCAAGTGGGACCCATGAACTAAGAATAAGGCTTGTCAAAGATGCCAACTCCACAGGGCATGGGAGTAAGAACAAACACACCCAAGATTAAATATGAAGTGGGTAATTATGTAGCAATGAGATTGAGGTTATTACAAAGGACGCTGCCATTTAAATCACCATATCTCAACATAGTAATGAATGGGAAAACCCTCCAGCTTCATAATTATAATCATAGTTGCCATAACAACTTGATATCTCTCTCTAAGCATCCATCTCCAGACCGTATTTTTAGAAATGGCTGTGCCTGAGTATGTATTTTTCTTTATATAGAAGCTAATTTTTCAAATTACTGATCTTTCAAAAAATTCCATTTTCGTTCTCTCTCTGAAAGTGTAAAGCTTCGGGGATAATTAGGGAAATGAGCAGGTGCAAAAGTCCGTTATGAAAAATGCTAGGAAAGTATTGATGTCTTGGCAATATTTGTTTCAACAGAATGTTCCTTGGACCTGCACAGGCTCTTGTTCCTTGTCAAGCAGCTTAACATAAATCTCCTTTGTGGGGCTCATAAATATTTGAACAATTATTAGCTGTTTAAGGTGTTTGAGGATTGTTTGACAAGCACAGATTTATGTTGTATTACAGAAACTGGCTTAACAGCATCCTGAGTCTGAGGGATTGGATTATAAATGCCTTCTATTTTTTTGCCAGAGTTTGAGGTTCTATTTCTATATCTTTTTTTCTTTGGGAGGAAACTCGAGAAAAGAACACGGAAAAAAAATAAGATATTTCCTCCATCCTCTCGAAGTGGAGAAATTCTATTTGGTTGATCTTAAATAGATAATGTCAGGTTTTCTCTTTGTTATAGTCTTAGTGACTGCCACATTTATCTTTTATAAAACTTACTCTGTTAGGTGCATTAATTCTTTAAGGTAAAGAAATGATGCACATAACTTCATCACCTTGAGAAAATTACATTAATCCTCAGTTAATTTGCTGCTATAGTAGAATGAATCTTACAGTGTTAAATCATACATTTAAGAATCAAACTTTTTATTTCAACAACTCTCAATTAAAATTTCTCTTAAATTTTTCAAGTGTTTCCCTGTATGATTAACCAGAAAGGGACAAATGTGCTCTCTTCCTGGTTCCTCAGAGGCATCTTATAAATATTGCATGTTGCAGTGTGGCACAATTTGGTGACATCTCTGAGCCTGGTACCTCCTCTTTCACTAAATTCTCCCAGGTGCTTGTCCTTTAAGTTCAGAAATTGATTTTAAGGAGGTAGCTGTCACCTTGCAATGAGTCATCTTCAGGCAGGGCTCTCCATTCCCCTGACTCTGAATTGCATTTAATTGACTGGTGTCTTCAGAAAGAACTGAGATTGGCAGCGGAGGCAAAATCTCCTAGCTAGCAAACCAGGAACCTTAAATTTAATTGCGAATCCTGTTCAGTAGATGTTGATTTAATAGCTGAGGATAGCTCTTCCATCCAGGCTTCTGGGATTCCATATAGTAAACATCTCAAGCCACAGGGCAGCTCTGTGCTAGTTGACTTTGCCTTAGGCCAGGATTATACAACCTTGGCCTCCTGGACATTTAGGCCAGGCTGTTTAGCACGGTGGCAGTTTTCCTGTGCACTGTAGGATATGACTGTGGAATGTCCAACAAGCATCCCCGGCTTCTACCCAGTGGAGGCAGGGACACCCCCACTCCCAGTAGGGACAGTCAAAAATGATTCCAGACATTTCCAAACACCCCAGAGGGGCAGAATTGGACTCCTGTGAAGGACTTTAATGTTATGGGTCTCCTTTTTCTTCAAGTTCTGTATAATTCTGTTCTGGGTGTTTGAAGTTGTAGAAAATATGACAGAAGTTAACTGAAATTAGTTGCAGAATTCCCTGGAATTTTGTGAAACTTGAGAAAATTCATAAACCATCCACATTTCCACATTTTGCCAGGGCTAACTGAATTACACTGCTTTAAATATTTTGATAAGTAATGTTTATGGAGTACAAACTCTGAGCTCACCCTATGTGCCAGACCCAGTTGTAAACACAACCAACATCCTCAGGGAAAAATGATCATTGCTTCCATACTGACAGAGGGAGAAACCAAGGCTCAAGTTGGGGCCCACTGCATTTCAGTGGCCAAGTTAGGATTCCTGGCCGGCCAGGTAGGGGGACCTCAGAACCAGAGCTCTGTGTGATGGCTAATTTGAAGATGGCAGTATGAGTAGACTAATTCATCTGCCAACCAGAGGACAGGGCTTCACACATTGTTCATTTTTATGTCCCTGTTCCCTGGACCAATAATTGACATATGGCAGAGGCATAGTAAAGGTTTGCTTTGCTAAATGAATGGGACCATTCTAAACTGCAGTCTCGCCTGTGGTTGATGAGGAAAGGGGAGTCACAACAAACAGTAAGTGCATGTTAGGGCTTCATGAGAGGAGCTGAGTTGTGATATTGTAGGTCATTAATGTGTTGCAAATCTCTGTCATTAGCAGGGTAATTACCTTCCAGTGCAGAAAGGAAGCAGGGGCATAATTACAGCCCTCCGGCTGGATTCTGGGCCTCCTTGCTGGATGGCGGGCTGGGAGCTGAGATGCTGTGCTGAGTAGAGGCCCCACCACTTCCTAAGAATTAGCATGTCATCAGTACACGGGAGCATTTGTGACACACACGTGATAAGAGCAGACTTTCTCTGACGGTTCTCAAAGGCAGAACCTGCAGCCCCTCGGGGTCCTCACAGACGTCTCCAAGGCCATCTGGTTATGGAGAGTGTGGGTTTCTGTTGACAAGCAGCTTCTGACGCTGGCCCTCATGTGAGGCGTCAGTGCTGTGTTTGTACTCCAGCATTTGCCCTCAGAGTTCACGGAGGTGGGTGTCAGGGTGGCCTGGGACTGCGCAGGCCACAGGGTGGTCCTGATACAAAGCCTCTGTTGGTTCGCAGGAACCCTTTGGCCATGATGTCACTGTACGGTGAACTGCACCTTCCTGATGCCCATTAAAAGTCAGGCCCTGTGCAGAATTGGAGTCGAGGCAGGGAGCGTGAGCTGACCTGCCATTCTCTGTCCAGACATCTCATTCATTAGGTCCTTGAGAAACAGCCATGGAGAAGCAGAGTCAATGCAGAATGGTCTGGTAAACCCAGATGCTTCTTTTGGCTTCAATGTCCTTATTTATTTATTTATTTTGGTCAAGGTCTCATGTCTTCAAATGGTAACACTGCTGGCAAATTTTCAGAACAGAAACTTCACCTGCCTTGGAAATTCAGAGCCAAAGATTTTTTGGTAATAATAGTAACAGATACTGAGCACATCGAATAAGTCAGACACTACCAGACAGATTTTTTACTCGGTAAACAACCTCAGCACCCAGCTCAGCACCCAGTTCAAGTACCCCCTCACCTTGGGGCTTTCTGTGTGGTCTCCCGAGATTTGTTGTGCTACCCTTAAGCTTCATGGGAGTTTGTCCATATTCCTGGAATAGCACTTGTCCTGCTGGGTTCTGATTTATGTTTTCATAATGTCTTCCTTCCTGCCTGGATGGTGAAATTTTGAGATGGAATGATTCACCTTTGATTCCCCAGCACCTGGTGTGTGTGGGCTGGGGTGTGGGAGACATTTTTTGTGTGTTGGATGAATGAGTAAAAGGAGAACTCATTAAATTTCATCTTTCACACTGGGCAAGAAGAGGACATACCACATTGAGATAGTTCCAACTTGTTAGTACAGAGCAACTCCCTTTTGTGACTTAGAAAGAGGATTTGAGGGCACAATCGCTGTTTTCCTTTATCCCCTTGATAATTTTCTCCTATCTCACCTTCCTCCTCTCAGCCTCAGGAAAATGTTTGTCTTACTGTTCTTCAGTTAAGGTCTTTCTGAAACACACCCTTCTTTTCTTTCCAGGCAGGCATTAATGAAAATGATTTTTACGACGGTGCATGGTGCGCAGGTAGGAATGACCTTCATCAGTGGATTGAAGTGGACGCCAGGCACCTGACCAGGTTCACGGGGGGTCATCACGCAGGGACGGAACTCACTCTGGCTGTAAGTGGCCTGCATCTGTGCTTTTGGGGCTCTGTGTCCTCAGTCTAGTGTTGGAGGGTTTCGACAGATGGGAGGCTGGAGCAAGATATCTGGCAACGGGTAATGCAAAAATAGAAAATCGAAATGTGGACTGGATCAAAGGTTCATCTCCTAGAAAGACACCTTCCTACGTACAGCAGGGAGCAGGATCCACTTGGAAGGTAGGATAAAGTAGGCAAAAGTACAATCCAAACAAAGCTGTAGGCAAGTGGCTGCCATCTTGGATCCATGGCACAATCCAGACAGGTGCACAAGCACAGGCCTTGGTGGGAACTCTGGACAAGCAGTGAGCTTGTCCTGGGCTGGAGGGTATGAACCATTCACACTCTGAGAAGAAGGGCCAGAAGCCTTGACAGCTTCCTAAGTGAAGGAATACTCGAGAAGTTGTACCAGTGACCTGGTCTGAGGTCTGGTCTGAGATGCAAGGCCATTTCTCAGAATTGAGTGTGGGGTCGAGCTGGGGCAATATGAGTGTGACTTGATGGTACTTCCTAGAGGAACAGCCCCTGAGAGCCCCATCCCATGGCATGTGCCTCCAGGGGAGCTGTGTTCAGCTTAGAGAGGGGGGGAATGCTGACACACACTGCATGTGGATGGACCTGGGGCTCTTGTGCTAGGTCCAATCAGTGAGTCACCAAGAGCAACAGCTATGCGTTCCTCTTCCACAAGGACCCAGCGTAGTGGGATGCGTGGAGTCAGAAGTGGACTATGGCTTCCAGGGGCTGGCAGTGGGGTTGGAAGCTGAGTGTACAGTGTTTCATGTGGGGAGGGTGAAATGGCAACGGTTGCAAATCACTGGGACCATACTTAGTGCCACAGTCTCCACACTTGAAAGGGGTTAAGATGATCCATTTTGTGTCATGTATATTTTATGACAACAAACAACAGACACATATGAAACCATCCACCTTCCCCTCGGCCCAGCCCTGGGCTAATTGTGGAGGTGGAAGTGCAGCTGACACTTCAGGAGACCTCCTGTGTCACCACCCTGTGAACAGGGCATACAGGGACCTGGGCATGCTGGCCTGGGAAGGACTTCCACACTTGCTGAATTTGAATGAGCATGCTTCTGGTTCCTCTAACCTTGGGCCCGTGCTGAACGCCAAGGACACAGATACCCACATGGTGACACTGTGACTGGTCGTGACCCTCTACCAAGGCCCCCCTGGCTGAAGTGTCCTCCCCCTCACACATACCTGCAGCCCTCTCCAGTTCCATTTCTTGGCATCCTTCAATATTTATGAATTACCTGTTGGCAACCAGGTGAGATCAGTGTGTAACTTGCCAGTGAGATTAATTTCTGGAGAGGTCGACGTTAATAATAACCCAGGATAAAAGAGCTGAACCTGGTCTCTGTACTCACATTTAACCACCTGTCATTGTCCCTGCAAAGGGGACATTGTATCACACAGTGACAATTGTCAGGCCATGACTCATCACCTGTTTTCCTCTCAATTTCTTTTTATTATTCAGAGGATGTTGTAGCATCTCGCAGCATTTTGAAACATTATCCTGGATCCCACTGTCATTATGCAGACAGATTTTTTTTACATATGGCCTTCATATTGCGTATCCAGTGGTGTTATTTTTAACTTAATATCTCGGTAACGTGTTTCATGCTGTGACTGTGGCTTCATAATGATCATTGTTAATGGCCTATAATTTACTCAGCCATGCCTTTTCTGCTGTCACATAGCACATTGCACTTTTCTTCATTTAAATTATTTCCTTCAAATGAATTTCCAGAGCGGGAATCATTCGTGCCCTTGGACAGCATTTGGTGACATATCTGTGTTGCCTTGCGGACGCGTCTCCTTTACTCAGCTTTGCAGTGGCTCTTTGAGCGTGTGCCTGGGTGCCGGCTTTTGTTCTGCAGCTTGCCTTCTGCTCTCCTCAGTGGCTTACTGCCATGATAATTGTCTTTACTGTTTAGATTCTGAAAGATGGGAGTCTTCAAAGGGGGAGGGGGCACGGAAGTTGGATTGCTCAGGGAAAATGAAGATTCAGATGCAAAGAGTGGTTTGAGATTCTCCAAAGGGATGAGGCAGAGATTTTTACCTTCATGCATAGATATTAACTGTCTGGCCTCTGTCATTGGAGATCCATGCAGTCCGTTCATTGGATTAGGAAATAAGAGTAAGGTAGGAATGTTGCTCATGTTCCATTTCAATTGGAGGCACCAGAGGGCCTGGGGAGAGCAAGGCAGGCGGTGAGGGAGCATTATCTCTCTTGTTTGGCCAGGACAGAAACATTTAATGGGGAAGGCAAGGCATAGAATTCATAGAATTTCTTTTCAGAGTTAGATTTTTAAAAGTGTCTAAATGTATTTCAAGTTGAATTATTATTCAGGGATGATGGAAAGAAGAAACCTGATGTGTCCCAGTGTGTCTTACCTCATGGAATGGCTGCCTCCACCCAGGACTGCCGCAGTGGACACGGGTACATTGTGGTACTCAGCTCTTTTCTCCTGGAAGCATGAATAATGTCAGAGGCAACAGGACTACCCAGCGGGACCAGAAAGCACGTCAATAAAAGACATTGTTAAATACTGACAGTGAGAAGAGAGCTGTTGTTCCTCTAACCCCCACGTCCTGTCCCCACTCTGCCCTTGGCAGATAGCATCAGTTTTAATGCTCCTGTCCATTGGTTTCTGTTTCTCTCTCCACTGGGCAGTGAGACCCTTGACGATACTGGCAGGACTTGATGTTCTGCATCCTTGGGACCCTGTCTGGTCCCAGGCATCTAGTAGGTGCTCTATAAATAACTCTGATGAACAAATACCAGCATGAAGCAAGTTCACGAAGGTTCACTCACACTGAATAGTAACGAGATGACCCATGACTATACATGACTGGCAGCTGGCGTCAGATGTAAGGGGAAGAAGGAAGGGACTCGGAAAGAGAGGCTGAGAGATGACAGAGACATAGAGATGGCTGCCTTGCAGAACTGACGGATTTGAAATCATGTCATGGCTCTTGCTGGTAATGAGATTTTCCTTCTCTGAGCCTCAGTTTTCAATTCCCTAAAAAGGGATAATTATTCTTTATCTAATCAAGATGTGATGAGGGTTAGGTGGAATTAATAATGTGTGAAAATTACCCAGCACATAGCAGTCAGTAAATGGTAGGTTCTTCCCTCAGCCCCTCTTTGGGTTTATGTACAACAGTGGATTTCTAGCTTTATTTTTAGCCACTGAGCTTTTTCTCAAATAAGATCTTTCTTGAAAATATTTAGAAAATACAGACAGGTGAGGCGACTCTGTGTGGATCTCTGGGTGGTAGGGATGCTGCCTGCCTGGCCCTCATCTCTCCTTGCACGGGACACCCCTGAAAGACAGATCCATGCCAGTGTCTCTGTGTGAAAGCATACTGGACAGCCAAGGTGACTCCATGCAGGTGATAATCCTGGACCACCATCAGATGCCCATTGCCACATCCCTGTTCTGCAGGTCATGGACAGGTGTGGGATTCAAGCCAAGACAAACTGTGCCAGAACTGGGATTAGAGTTTTATTTTTCTAAGTAAGCATGCAGAACAGATCCATTCTCGAAGAGTGCTGCATTTTGATTGGTAACATTCATAGACATGGAAGAGAAAGAGGGTGCTGGTCCTTTGGAGTTTGCTAGATGGATGTTTCTTCCCGACATCCTCTTTATGTGTTTATTAATTTTAATCTATGTGATGTCTACTGAATGCTCCGTTCTAAGCATTGGGACTAATATACATAGCATGAGCAAAAAAGGGGTCTTGTTTGCAGTGAGCTTTCAGTCCAGCCCCTTGTTGGTGCCACTGACTTGAGACAGACAGGAGCTTCCATCAGACAGAGATGCAGTGAGGTCTTGAGTCTTGGCCACCATAGTCCTACTGCCAGTTCATGGCCAAGTTGACAAGCCTACAATTCCAGTTTTAATATTTTTCAGATAATTAATTCTATTTGAAAGCAATGAAATGCAATTGTTTTAATGACATTGAATGCTTTATATTTTTTTACCAATATAAATTGTCCTTCCTACTGCATTGCACTTGAGTGAAATGTTAGTATACTAATAAAACCAATCTTTTATTTCCCAATGACAGAAAGTTTATTAGATGTATGAGAGTTACAATTATAACCAGTGAGATGAGTGAAAAGTTAATTAATCTTCTTGAGGTGAATAGATGCTTCTAAGAACTTAGAATAAATACAGGCAACTTAAAATAGCCAAATGCTTTACATTTTAACTGTTTAATAGGTAGGACAGTCTCGCCTCCCAGCAAGCCAGCATTGGGTTTGTAAGGTGGGGGCTGAGCAAGGCTGGCTAATTGCTGAATTTGTAAAGTAGTTGGGCTGGTTAGGGAGGACGAGCACAGCCCCTGCCAGGAGCCAGGCTTGGTGCCCAAGGAGGCAGGCTTGACAGAGCCCCAGGAAGCTGGTGCCATTGAAAGTGGAGACTCTGAGAAGACCAAGGTACCCAAGTCAGAAGAAGAAGGTCAGGAAAGGCAAGTTGCCCTTTTCTGGTCAGACAGCCATCCACGCCCTGGAGGGGACGATCAGGTTGACGGGAGACATGGGCCTTGACACAAGGGGGGTCTGTGATGGCACGGGTGCAGGAGGGGCACAGGGACACCCACAGTGGAGAGCTTGGCCTGGAAAGGAAGAGAGGCCTGGTCCCCGAGGCAGTCCAGGCAGGGAAGCCGGTGCTGAGGGGCTCAGGGCCTGCTCCTGGAGGGCTGTAGAGTCTTAGAGAAGGCAGCGGCAGGTCCTCTCAGAGAGTAGCAGGTTTAGGGAGTGGAAATGCAGAGAGTGTAAGACCCGTGTTGAGAAAAAGCACAGGGAATTTCTTCAGTTGCAGAGAGGGCTCAGTGTGTGCCTATAGAGGGTACACAATTGTCCTTGTCCCACTGGGTTGTCTGTTATGCCCTCAGGGGTGGTAGAGTCGGGCAGTTGCAGTGGAGGAAGGCAGGGAGGAGGCACTGTGTGCTTCTAGAACATGACTTGTATTAGGGGACGCTGGGGTGCAGGAGCTAAAGCCAGGAGTCAGTTGGTGGAATCTCTGGGAGAGAGAGGGCATAAAATATGATAGAGACTTGGTCTCGGAGGGCAGAGGCCAATCTGAGGACTTCATGAGGCAGTGAAGGTGATGATTGGAGTCAGGGTGCCGGGGGCTTATGGAGCGAGCCAAAGGGCAGAGAGGACAGACATCTGGGACCCCGAGGCTCAGGGTTGCTGCTCTGTGCTTGCCCTGTGGGGGGGTCTGCAGGGCAGGCTGGACAAGGCTCAGCAGAGGGGGCTGCTCAGGACAGTAGGGCTGTAGCAGAAGGAAGAGAGAGGGTGACAAGAGGCTGTGGCAGATGAGCAGCTGGAGGACGTTGGCCCAGAGCTGGGGACAAGCAGGGGTCTCGCCAAACTCCTTCTTTGACTGGGGGTCCCACTTCCCCACCCAGCAGTGCTCAGCTGTATCTGTTTTCTGCTCCCTGAGGACCCCTCCAGCCTTTGCTGCTGGGTCATCCTCCAGGGTGGGTCTGGGTCCCAGCACTGCAGCAGCCAAGGTGCGGAGGGAAGAGGCGCCAGGGCCAGGCGGGAGCTCAGGAAGCAGAGCTCAGCGGAGGCTTCTCACTCACATGGTACCTTCCTGGAGAGTGGGTGTGTTTGTAGAACTGTCACGCTGCGTCTCCTCCCTTCACAGGGAAATGAAAATTTTGGCACCTGTGGGGGGCTGGGAAGAGAGAAATTTCCAAACTCCTTTCTAACCTCTTTGAGAACTGTCACTCTGAACAGCAGAGCTTGTCAGGGAACGGATTTTAGCAAAAACATCTTCAAGTTCAATTATGAGTTAAGGCACTAAGTCATTTCCTCTATCTTATGTGAAATTTCAACGATGCAGAGATAGCTACTTGAAATCAAATAGTGCTCTCAAGATGGCGTCCAAGGCTCCTGGGTGGTTTTCTGGGTGTTGACTGAGGAGTGAGCTCTCGGGGGATTCCACGTGTGAAGTGGAAACAATTGCAGAGCTTGTTCTGGGTGGCAAGCTTCACCCTGCTTTATTCAGGGGCTTTACGCCCCAGCCTGGCTCCCTGGAAATGCCTCTGGATGGTTTCTGGGCACCCCCTGCCTTTTGGTCCCCTGGGAGACCTTCTAGAGGCATCCTGGGTGTCCGCTGCTTTTTCTCTCTCTGTTTCCTGGTGGGGAAGGCCTCCTGCAGCCGCCCCTGGTCAGCTTGCCCCTTGCCCACAGGCCCTGTGTGGCCTCATTCCCTTTGCTCACTGTGTGTGGAGCCAGAACCCTCTTTTCCTTCCCCAGCTGCACCAGGCATGCTCTTGCAGGGGTCTTTGCATGGCCTTGCCCTCTGCCTGAAGACTCGACTCTCTCTGCACCAGGGGCTGTCCTTGGGCCACCTTCTGAAACCCACTCCCTGTTGCTCTGAGTCCTCCCGCTCGGTTTGGCCCTGATTGGCATCTGTGTTGGCTACTCCTGAGGAGCAGGCAGCCAGTTGCCGCTGCATCTCCAGTGCTAGGTCAGCGTCCTTCCAGGGCAGGTCTGCGTAACCAGCCCCTGCTCACCCACCTCCTCCAGAGGTCAGCCACCCAGAGCTGCCCGCAGGGGAAGGAAGCAGCCATTCCCCAGGGCAGCTCTGGTCCTCGGCTGACCAGGGCTCCACTGGAGTTGGAGCCCAGACTGAGACCAGGATTCCAGACCTGCCTAGCTGCATGTCCTGGGACAGGTTTCTGGCCTTTCTGTGCCTCAGTTTCCTCATTGGTAACATGGGGTAGTAATAATGCCGTTGGCTTAGTGTCGTGGGGACTGGGCAAGCACATTCATGTCAAGCAGCTGAGTTCGTCCTTCCTTGGCACACGGCAGGTGCCCTGCTGTTGCTGTGATTGTCTTAAGACTCCCTCCCCCTGGAGGACAGTCCTGTTCACACACTGGTGCCTGCCCTCCTTCTTTCTCCTCCCCAGCCAATCTGAAGTGTGCTCTGCCTCTTGGAGTGCTCAGACCACATTCTCTGTTCTCAGTGTCTTTAACCAGAAGGCTGCTGTCACCAGCCCCAAGTAGGTCATCTCACCCCCCTGAGCCGAGAGAGGTGTTGCCTTGCTCTGCACTCTCAGCTTGGGCTGCAGGTGGGAGGCCCGAGACCACGAGCTGTTGCTGCTCCTTACCCAGCAGCCTCAGCCTGGAGCCCCTCCCCAGCATCCCGAGCGGGTACCACCAGTGTGGCCAACGCCTCTCCTCAGACACACCTAGGAAAGACCAGAACTGTATCATGTGACCGCCAAGAACTTGAGTCTGATTGTGTGAGAATTTCCTGCCACACATCGGCATTTCTTTGAAACACAATGGTGGATAGGAAGTTTCTTTAAATAAAGGTACACTGGCTCTAGATCAGGGCTGCTGGGCACCTCACCTTGCCACCTGCAATGACCCCAGTGACCTGACAGGTAGGGCCCTTTTTTGTCCCCATTTTATGGACTATGAAGAAACTGAGTGGTAGAAAGCCTAAGTAGTGTGTTCTAATCTGGTCTGTCACAGTAAAGATGCTTGTCCTCTGCTCCTCCTCCTGCCCACTCCTGGCTAGTGCTCAGGGTCTGCCCTCCTGCCACAGGCTGGGTGAATGTGGAGGCCGCACCTGGACCGTGTGGACTTCATCTGAGGGCATCCAAGGCTGGGGCCTTGGAGCAGCAGTTGTGATACCTGGGACCATGAGACCTTCAGGAGCCCGTGAAGTTTTTAATTTCTTTTAAAATCAGAAGAAAAAATTAACTCTTAGGTTGAAGCAATCTCTTTACTCTATGACGTTGATCTGTTTGTCTTTGTGCTGGTGCAGTTGTAGACTATGACATTGACAGAGGAAGGGGAGAGCAGTCAGCAGGATGAGACCCTCCTCCACCGTGTCAGTGACCTGATTCCTGGAACCTATGAACACACAAGTTTTCACAGTCAAGGGGCATGAAGTCGGCCTGGGAATGAGGCTGCTGAGTGGCTGACCTGAACATGGGAGATGATCCTGGACCGTACAGATGGGGCCCATGGAATCACCAGGGGCTTAAATGCAGAGGGAGGCAGCAGGGAAAGCCAGAGAGATGGTGGCTTGAGAAGACCTTCCCTCCTGCTGGCTTGGAAGGGACAATGACCAAAGAATGGAGTGACAAGGACAAACAGATTCTCCCTGGGGCTCCCAGAAGGAATACAGCTCTGCCAACGCCTTGATTTTAGGGCTTCTGACCCCAGAATTGTGAGAGAATAAGTTTGTGCTATTTAAACTATGAACAGTGCCTACAAATGCAGAGTGCTTCCTCGGCCCCACGGACGGTGCAAATCCAGCTCCGCTGAGTCCTGGGCAATCTGAACAGGCCACGCCCCTTGGCACTCTCTGGCCGGGGTCAGTGCTTGCCAGGCAGGGAGCAGGATGGGGCCAGCCCTCTGGAGGCTCCATCCTGTGGCATTCAGAGGGGTCTCACTTTTTTGTTCCTTTCCTCCTGGCCCCTCATGTGACTGTTCCAGGTCTAGGTGGGGGTCACATACCTTTTTTTACTATTAGTTCTCTACAGTGGGTTTTAACACTGATTTATTGCAACCTGGCTCTGAAAGTGGCATTTCCCCTCCCGTTTCCCCGGTAGATGTTTTTACTTGAGGTAATGGAAAATAGATAGTATTTCTAACCTTATAACATTCCCTCCTGCTGTCTCGAAGAGCCATGGTAACTAGCCAAAGTGAGAAATCCAATAAATCAGTGGGCTGATGTTTCACACAGTGTCCAACGTCTGGCTGTTCTGAGGATGTGGCAGCACCATTCAGCTGTTGAGAGTGGTTCCAGCAGATAAGGGCTGGGGAGTAAGAGTGGGGGGGAGACAGACAGATGGACAGACAGGCAGAATGAGGACACTGTGTTCTTGCTGCTGTGCATGCCTCTGCTTATTGTAGACAAGAGATAGGACTTCGCTTTTTACACGTTGTCTCCAGAAGCTGCTGAAGGCGGTCTCGGCCTCTTGGGATCAGTATTCCTGCCCAAAGTTATAGCTTGGCCTCCAGCAAGACTCGAGCCTGCCAGGCTGCTGGAACGCTGCCTCATGAGGTGATGGACGGGGAGCTGCCAGCTTCCTCATGGGTCAAGCAGAGAGTTGGCCTACAAAGGCCTGAGCCCTGGGACTCTCCCTCTTCTAACTGAAGAGGAACTTGGCGCTGCTGGCCCTGCTTCTGTATGGAAGTGGGTGACACATGGTACTGGTCACCATCAGGGGCCAAGGGCCAGTGGTGATCCTGCAGCAGGCCTCGTACCCCTTATTCAAAATGCTTGGAACCAGAAGTATTTTGGATTTGGGCTTTTTATTATTATTTTTGAATATTTGACATACATTATGTGCATTGGTAAGGGGACCCAAGTCTAAACACAGAATTCATTTATTCCCTCTGCACCTTCAGCACACAGCCTGAAGGCAGTTTCCTCTGTTTTTAGATGCTTGTGTTGTGACTGTGACCCATCACATCAGGTGAGGTGGGAGGTTTTCCACTGGGTTGTCACATTGGTGCTCAGAGTTTCAGATTTTGGGTTTCCAGATCAGGTCTCCTCCACCTGTGCATGACTGGTTTTGCCCATTTGCTGTGTCAGTGATGAGCCAGTGACGCTGGCTGGAGTTGATGGTGTTTTGGATTTTTGCTGGCATTATTTCTCTCTCTCTCTTTCCTCTATGGAGTATATGCACACTGTGTATCTGGATAGAGCCAAAGTGTGAGAGGCCTACAGGACATCTAACCAGTGGCTTCCCAGTTTCATGAAGTCCATTCCAAGTCGTCAAGACACAGGTCATCAAGGTCTAGAAGAGGAAAACTTTTCCTTCTTAATCCTACACCACAAAACTCTGGTCTTAGATTTCTGGTACATGTTCAGCTGTCACCTTGGAAATTTTTAAATTATTATCTTCTAATTTTGATTGGAGGGAAAAAAGAGACACAACTAGGAGAAGGCCTGCTTCCTCTAGGTGCCTGTTCTGTATTGGCCGGGCTCCTCTCTGGTCCTGGAAAAACGCATCAGTTGAATGCCTTCGTCCTTGCTCCCTGTCATGCAGGACAGAAGATGCTGGAAGATGGCATGTTTCATCACGAAACGGTCTTGGTGTAAACAGCTAGTCTGTCCTGAGCTACCATCATGGCAAGTACTGGTAATCGTTCCTCCCAATGCCTTTGGAAGTTAGGTTTATCAGCTTGGTGCAAAGAGCTGCACCTGCCAGAGTGGCCTGGTCAGTATGGGTCAGAGGGCATCCTGGAGCCCCATGCTGCTGCCTCATAGGAGGCCCTCCACCACACCAGCCTCTGCATCAGGTGTGCCTGCTCCCTCTCCAGCAGGGCTGAAGGGCAGACAGCTCTCATGGTGTGCATTTTGCTCACTTGATTCCCTCTTCCATGCCTGGTAGGAAGCTTCCTATTTCTACAAAGATCTCTTTCAAGTGCAGAATTTTCGTATTATGCTAGCTGTCCATCCAGGTTAAAGGAGCAATCAAGTACAAGGTTTTCCCAGCATTTTTGAAAGTAAACTCTTGGCTAAGTTTCACGGAAGACTTTGTTTTTATTCTTTTAAAATAACCTTCAGTTCTCCAGTTTTTCTTTAAAGTCCATCTAAAAAATAACATTTGTGCCACCAGCTAAGTAGTCCATTGGCAGCACTTCAGAACACAGGGCGCCCAACAGGGGCGAAAGGCCACGTGCTTCCCAATTGTTCTCATAAAATTCCACTGACCTTCTCTCGAGTTCACACCATAGTAAAATGTGAACTCTTAAAAGGAAGAAAGAAATTCTGCTTTTTCGTCTTGCTTTGAATCTGTAACATATAAATTGCCCTCAATTCTAGCATGTGTTGGAAGAAAAAGACCTTGAATGAGTGAAGACTTAAAAAAGTGTCAGAGAAATGAAGAGGAAATGAGAAAAATGTGGGTTTATTCTTTAATTAAAAATTATTTTGCTGTTTAAAAAGTCAAATAGCACTAATGACAATTACAAATAGCAGTCCCATCTCCTAGTCTCTGGGACAGCTAGTTCTTGTGTTTTATTTTTCTTAATCCCCAGGTTTCTAAATAAAATGTTCTCAGTGTTCTTTCTTAATCTTTTAAATTAGTTATCTGCTGACATTCAGCTATGAAAAGCAAGAATGGAACTCTCTTATTGACCTGTGTTCAGCATATTCTACCCCCCCTCTCTCTCATTTCATTCTTCCTAAGGAGCTATATTAAAACTTTTGTGGGGCTGGGGATGTTGTTCAAGTGGTAGTGCGCTTGCCTGGCATGCACAGGGTGCTGGGTTCAATCCTCAGCACCACATAAAAATAAAATAAAGATGTTGTGTCCACTGAAAACTAAAAAATAAATATTAAAAAAATTCTCTCTCTCTCTCTCTCTCTCTCTCTCTCTCTCTCAAAAAAAAAAACTTTTGTGAAATCAGCACTTAATTCTTATATCATGGTCATATTGAGTTATTATTTACAGCCAGGTCATCTGCTGTACTATAATGCATACCATACAGTCACCTATTTAAAGGCATGATTTAGTGTTTTGATATATTCACAAGATGGTGCAATCATCACGTGGTCAATTTTAGAACATTTTCATTATGCCAGAAAGAAACCATGTTACCTCTCAAAGTCTTGAATTTTCTGTTGCTTCTTTACCTTCAATGTTAATGATATATATGTCTGAGGACATCATTCTTACTAAGAATCTTTGAATAATTCTTCCTCTATGAAGTTCTTAGGGTTATTTTTATATCTCTTGTGCTAAAACCCACACAATATTGTACTTTGTTATAGCTGAAACTTGATATGACCTTGAAATACAGGAACTCATACTTTTTAGCTCTAAGGTATTCTATTTATATTATGTTATTGTTCTTACTATTAATCTCTGCTCCATTTTCTTCTGCTTTTTTTAGAATTATTATTTACCTATTAAATCTCAGCTTTTTTTCTTACTGGATTAAAATGAATCTGATCCTTACCTAGTTATTCCTGTTTGCTCTTCATGTCTCAGCTCAAAGACAGCCTCCCCAGGAATGCCCTCCCCAACCAGCCCTGGACAAAGTCAACCCCTGCCCCATTTAAAAGCCTTGTATATTCCTCCTTTGAACAATATCACAATGGCAGTTCAATTATTAATTGCATTATTAATTATGCAATCTCTGCCTTCTTCTCTAGACTGTAAACTACCTGTGCCCAGGGTCACTGAGCAGTGGCTGGCCTACTCCCTGTCCCTGCTGTTGACAAGTATTGGTCATGAGTTGTTTTATTCGGGGTTTTCACCACTGTGACTAAAAGATGCAACCACTACAATTGTAGAGGAGGAAAAGTTTTTTGGAGGGCTCATGGTCTCAGAGGTCTCAGTCCATGGACAGAAGGCTTTATTCCTCAGGGCTCAAGGTGAGGCTGAACATCATGGTGGAAGAGTGTGGCAGAGGGGTTGACCAGAAGGAGAAAAAGAGACTCCATTTGCCAGATACAAAGTCATGCCTCCTGACACCACACCTGCCACACTCCACCTGCCTTCAGCCACCATTCAATTAATCCCATTAGGTGATTAATTCACTGATTGAATTAAGGCTCTCATAACTCAATCATTTCTCCTCCAAAACTTCTTGCATTGTCTCACCCATGTGCTTTTGGGGGACACCGCACATCCAAACCATAACATGAGTCTACATTGTGGCTTATAGGGTAATATGAGCCAGGTCTGGGCTGCACCCCAGGCTGTCTGTAAAGACAAGTTTTGGTAAGAGAGAAATAGGGTTGCCTGGTGCAGGGGTGTCTAAAACATTTGAAAATATTTTGGAAGAACCAGTTTCTGTTCACTGAACAGCTGTTCATTGCACGTTTCTGACAGGTAACTGAGCCACATTCTGAAAAACTGCTCTTGCTACCGCATACCTGCTTCTGAGTCCTTCGTGTTCTTTCAGGCAAATCAACAGGCATGTTGAAGAAGCCTGTATTATTGGATATCCACTCTGGTCTCTAAAGTGTCATAACCCCTGACAATGCTGTGCCTTAGTTTCCACACTGATTAATTGCGGGTGACATCACTCTTCCCTCAGTATAGTTTTGAACAACCTCAGTGGAGAATACCCATCTTGCTATTTGAATGGTTCAGAATGGGGCTTCTCCACCCCAGCACTGTTGCAGTCTGGGGAGGATAAGTCTTTGCTATGGGAATCGTTCCTGTGTATTTTCGGATGTTTAGCAGCACCCTTGGCCTCTACCCAGGAGATGTTCCTCACCCTGCAGTAGCAGCCTACCCCAGCCCCACAGTCATAAAAACCAGAAATGGCCCCAGACACTGCAGATGCCCCTGGGGGCAGAAATACCCTCTTGGAGAGCCCTCACTATACTTGCAGAGCCGTGGGCTACACCTGCTGGGGACCCAGAGGAGTGCAGGGAGCCTGGGCTGGCACGGGAGGGGTTTCCGGAATCTGCAGTGGCTGACACTATGTCTCCTGCTAGTTGGGCTGACTCTGGGTGAGGAGTGGACCGCCTCTTCCAGGAACACAGCTTTGACCCTGTAGAAGGAGCCAGATATATTGAGAAATACCAGGGAGTTTTAATTACAGTAAGTGGGTTGAGAAGTCGATCATGAGTTGTCAGGTGGGATGGAATTTTCTTTGTTTCCTTGGACTCTGGCTCTTCAGGAGAGAGCCTCGTGGTGGTTGGGGAGGGGGGAGTGATGCAGTTTTCTTTGGCTGTGGTTTTTTGGCTAATACTGAAGATTACCATTTATTGACTGTAATTTGGGAAACAGCGTGTTGTCCTGTTGTGACTTGGTTAGCAGCACAGGCCTGGACTCTCAGGCCTGCGCCAAGAGAGAAGGGGTTCTGGAGGGTGTACGGGGGAAGCCAGAATCAGAGTGAGGGTCCCAAGGTGGAAGATGTCCTTCCACAAAACTCACCCATGCCAGTCCCCAGAATCTGTGATATGTGACCTTACATGGCAAGAGGGACTTGGCCAGTGTAATTAAGCAATGGACCCTGAGTAAAGAGAGGGACTGTGTTTACCCCATCTGAACCTATCTGCTGTGGATGGTCCTTCAAGGTGACTGGCTCCTTCTTAGCTGAAGCAGGGTCGTGCTGTGGAAGCACCCGGTAAACTGAAATGCCACTTGAATTATTAGGAAGTAGTTATACTCACTATCTTAAGAAAGAAAAAAAATGTATATAAGATAAGACAAAGACAGAGACTAGGTCTCACCCACAGCCCCAGGGCTGAGGCGAGGGTCCTCGGATCTCACTGAGCTGCACGGCCACCGTGGTTGGGGTGGGGAGCTCACATTTATCTACATGCTGTACCCAGTTTTGCTGAAAGACAGGGGCATGTTGGGAGGGACTTGGGGGTTCTTTTGGCTCTTCTCCGATGTCCCCATTACCGTGATAGCAATCTCTGTTTCCTAATGTCCACAAGGGGGAAAGTGACCGCTGCTGTCCAGCTGGGCATTTGGTCATCTGTTCCTCAGTGGGCTTTGATTCTTGGTGGGGGACAAGGAGCTGCCCAGCCACACAGCGCCCTTGCTTCACTATTGCTTACCTGCTTCCAGTTGTACCTCCTGGACCAGAGCCTCTCCCTATGGTGAGTTCCTTACTGAGGCCACAGGAAGTAGCCGGCCTGCTCTGTATCCCAGCTTTTGGTGTGTTGTCATAAAATGCAGCTGGTAATGGCTTGGCTGCTTTGCCTCTGTACAGCCAGAACTTCCAGTCTCCTGACCTGGGCTCCTAAGCCGTCTCACTCAGGCTTAGCAGAGTCACATATGAGGACCCCTGAACCTTTGGTTACAGTTTAGGAGCAGGAGGCCCTCCTTGTCTGAAAGTCACAGGGCCCATCTTGAAACACTCTGGGGTATCAGCAGGCCTCAGGCAGCTCCTTGGGTGTAACTGGGTTCCAGCATCCAGAGTTGGCTGAATATCTCCTTCTGTAGAGTGTCCTCTGCCTCTCTGACCACAGAATGAGCAATAGAACTGCCCTTAGCACCCGAGGGCTGTGGCTTCTGACTCTAGCCACCTCTTGCATTCAGATCCAGAATCCCATGGAAGAATGTCTTGGCTCTGTTTGGGTCAGGTGTTCCATTAGGCCAGTCGAATGTGACTGTCCTGGTTTCTGTCAGGTGACCACCTTCAGGCTATTCAGCCTGGCAAGGTGCAGGGTCATGCTCCATGAAACAGCTGCTTCAAATGTGACCATGCATAAGGGTCAAAGTGGAAATGTAACTCAAAACAACAGGGCTGAACGTCCCCACAGTGTCCCATACAGATACAATCAAAGCAGTTCTATAGGTTACTACCATTTTTCGGCACACCTTCAGACATCTGAGGTTCTCTGGTTACTGAAGACAGTGATGTTACTGAACCATCCTTAGGAAAATTCATCAAGATCTAGACTCCATGTTTGTCTGGTGCTTTCTGTGTTCCACATTTGGGAACTGTTTTGTGATGGTGCATCAGCCCTAGACTGTGTTTGTAGAAAGGGAGGTTATTTGCAAATGACTGAGAAGTACTGGTGATAGGTACTTTTGAGAAGAACAGCTACTGTTCATCACATGTGGCTTACAATAGCTTGCTCACACACCCCTGAAGCACTGGATAGGTCTGGGTACTGAAACCTTGTACCCAGAACCAAGGAACGAGAGAAGTTTGATGAAGACCAGAGGAGAGACTGGAGCATTTATGTATAGGAATAAAAGCCACATGGCACTTTCCTCCTACCAAGCCGGTTAGCAACCATGTGCCTAATGAGGAACTTTGCTTGTTTCTCTAGGATGAAATCAGACCAAGTAGGCAGAGGGATTTTGAAGACTAACGTGCCATTTGAATTATTACTAGGAAATCTTAATAGAATTGTTCTTTCAAGGACAGAAAAATTGCATATAAGAAGTTATATAAGATTTATCTTTTTTTTCTTCAAGTCTGCCTTTAAGAGATGAGTCGCATCTTCACATACATCCTTTTTGCAAGAGAACTGTGGTACTGTCCTGTATGTCAGCCTATTATACAACATTCAAATAAATATTTTCTCTTTCTCCTTCTGTAACATTTGATGGGTACAAAAGATGAGTGTAATCTATTTGTAAGGCTTTAAGCATCACAATAAAACCAACACCATGAGCCCACCATGCCACTGAGCCTGACCCCGCCAGGGCTGCGAAGGCAGTGCAAGGGCAGGGGATGTCTCTCTTCCTGGGCTGGTAGGAAGCTCTCTCCTGATGCTGGCCAGTGGCAGTGAGCTATGGCCCTGCCCATGTGGCCTCTTGTGGGCCGAGTCACCAAGCCGTGATGCACAGTAGGTCAGAACCTGTGTTTGTGGGAATGTGACTGCATCCTGAGTGGAGGAGCATCTGTTTGCATCTTTGATAAAGAAAATTAAAAATATGTATGCAATAGTTTCAAAATCTGAAGTTCTTTGGGATCTAAATGAGCTGTTTTGTTTCTCCCAGGGGATGTTTTCTCGTAGGTTCAATGATGTTTTAAGATTGCCAGCCAGTGAAACCTCAGAGAACCTCCTGGGTGCTCCTCGGGAACCGAGTAGGTGCTCCTGTTGTAACGCCATTTTTGTCCCTTTGAGAGTCCTGGGAAAAGTCCAGCTTTCCTGGCTTAATGTCTGGATGCCCTCCCCTGCCCCGTCGCCGGCACCTCCCCCGCAGCCCAGGTGTCTCCTTGGCACACTGCTTGCTGTTCTTTTCCTCCCCTCATAACCGGGCCCCTACACAGGGCCCTGCAAGCAGACACCCCTTCTTTGCCCTCTGAGGGTTGATTCAGGGTAACCAGGGCGCGGCTGAGCCACAGTGGAGGCTCCGTGACCCTTTGCTGTGGCGTTTTATTTGTATGGACACCAGGTCTTCATCACGCAGTCCTGTCTCCCCAAGTTCCGCTTCTTCTTTGTGGCCCACTCCTCTGTTTCCCTGGTTTTAAGGGAGGATGGATTAGGGGGTGTGATAATGGCATAGGAGGGTGTTTTGTTGTGTTTTCACATTTCTAAGCTGAGGGAGCTGCTGCAGCCCAGAGGAGCGTCATGGGGGCCCTGTCTGCTCTCCAGAAGCCTCTGATGCAGGGCTTCTTTGCTTGGACCCTGGGGCTTTGAGTCAAAGCCTTCAGTGCTGAGGAAATAATATCAAGGTGGCTTTGTGATGTGAAATAATCTCTCTGAGGGAAGTGGAAGAAAAGCCACAAAAGTGCTATGAATTTCAAGCCTTATCTAAGGATTAGGAGACCAAAGAGCAGGGCCATTGTGGCTACAGTCTACACGGCTAGCTCTCCACACAATGAGTGAGCCCTGACAAAGGAATCCAATATGCAGCCTTGGAGTGGACAAGGGTGAGGTGTGCCAGCCAGCCTGCCCCGCCTCCCGGCCTCTGCTGCAGGTGCCTCGCTCCCTCCGCCACACACTGGAGCTGGAAATGTCGGGGGTGCTGTAGCTGTAGGGCTAGGAGCAGGACTTAGCCATCCCGTGGCTTTAGCCTCTTCCTGTGGAAGGCACAGTCAGTCTCAGCGTCACAATGATGGGCAGGTGGCTCTTCTCTCACCCTGTATTATCAACCTATTAATTTTAATTAAAACAACTCCTCCTTAATTTCTTTATGGCTCTGACAGCTCATTTCCATCACAAGAGCAAGAAGGTTAAGCCTGAAGAGCCGCTCCCCAGAGTACCTGGAGAAGCCTCCGCTTGTGCTTCCGTCCAGCCTGACATCCTGGGGCCAGCCTGGGATTTGACATATGCCCAGGAGGAGGGAATCCTTATTAACAGCCCCTCTAGGAAGGGCACATGCTGTGCATCTGGCACTGAGCTCAGCCCCTACTGCTTTGGTCCATCTCATTGACTGAACAAGAAGGTAGAGTTGGTGTCTTTTATTTTTTTTTACAGCAGAGCTGTAAGAAGTCACAGGGAAGGAAGTGGAAGAACTAGAATTTAACTTTTGGCTTCTTGACCTCAGAACCAGCAGTCTTAACCTTCCACTATAACATCTCTTAATTTAAAAATGAACACACATTCTCATGGTAGCTATTATTTTCAGAAGAAGAGGTGGCTTTTTAAGTTCATGTAGTTACAAAGAATAAAAGTGGATTAGAGCTAATAAAATGGTTAGAATTCATTTCTCTGCTCATATTATTATTGTACATTTACTAAATGCCAAGTGGTTTTAAACGTGGGCATGTGTGGTCTTGTTCAATGGTGAAATGTTGAAATCTTTCCTTCAGTCCCAGTGAGGAGACAAAAATGTCCGTTATTACCACGGCTTTCAGCATTCAACTGGAAGTCTTAGCAAGTACTAAAGCAAGAAAAAGAAATTGAAAACCTAATGATTGGAAATAAACAGAACTGCCATTGCTTTTGGATGACATAATCATATCCATAAAATAGCTAAAGAGATCTACAAACTATTAGAATTAACTAATGAATTAGCAAAATAGCTGGATACAAAAAGCATTTATATATCCTTAAAATAAACAAGTTGAAAATAAAGTTTAAAGTGATATCATCTTTAAAATCATTGAAAAATCAACTACTTAAGAATAAATATAGCAAATCTGGCAATCAATGTAAGTAAATAGGTGGGTATATCATGTTTATGGATTGGAAGAGTTAATATTGTAAAGATGCAAAAGTATAAAACTCATTTCTATACTCAATGTCATGTTATTCCAGTTAAAATCCCAGAAGACTCTGTTTTGGCAATTAACATACTGATCCTAAAATTTATATGGGAGGGCCAAGGATAGATAAATTAGAAAAGCAAAATCAAAGTGGGGAAACACAATGCAAGATATTAAAATATGTCATAAATCTGTAGAAATTAAGGCAGGTTTAGGATAAGGTATGGAATAGACCAAGGGAACAGAATAGAGGGTCTAGAAACACACCTCCACATGAATAGTAATACGACTTATAACAAAAGTGCCACAGAGGAGCAGCAGTAAGATCATCATGTAAATTTCCTGAGTTAATTGGAAGCCCATATGGAAAACAATGTATCTTTAAAAGATTTGTTAAAATTTGTTTTAATTAGTTATACATGACAACAGAATGCATTACGTACTTTGATATACATAGATATATGGGATATAATTTCTCATTTTTCTGAGTACACATGTTGTAGAATCACGATGGTCATGTGGTCATATAGGTACATAAAGTAATAATGTCTGTTTCAGCCTACTATCCTTCCTCTCCCCACATCCCCTCCCCTCTCTTTATTTCTCTCTATGTAAATAAAGTAACTTTATACTTCTCTAGTGCCCCTCCCTCATTGTGAATTAGCATCTGCATATTAGAGAAAACATTTAGCCTTTGTTTTTTGAGATTGACTTATTTTACTTAGCATGATATTCTCCACCTCCATCCATTTACTAGCAAATGCTGTGATTTCATTTTTCTTTAAAGCTGAGTAATATTCCATTGTATATATATATATATATATATATATATATATATATATATATCATATCATATCATATTTTCTTTACCCATTCATCTATTGAGGGACCCCTAGGTTGGTTCCAAAGTTTATCTATTGTGAATTGAGCTGCTATAAACATTGATGTGGCTGCATCATTGTAGTATGCTTATTTTAAGTCATTTGGGTATAAATAGAGGAGTGGGATAACTTGGTCAAGTGGTGATTCCATTCCAAGTTTTCTGAGGAATCTCCATACTGTTTTCCATAGTGGTAGCACCAATTTGCAGCCCCACCAGATATGTATGAGTGTACCTTTTCCCCCACATCCTTGCCAACATTTATTGTTGCTTGTGTTCTTGATAACTGCCATTCTGACTGGAGTGAGATGAAATCTTAGTGCAATTTTTATTTGCATTTCTCTAATTACTAGAGATGTTGAACATTTTTTCATATATTTTATTTATCAATTGTATTTCTTCTTCTGTGAAGTGTCTGTTCAATTGCTTAGCCTATTTATTGATTGAGTTATTTATGTTTTTTTGGTGTCAAATTTTTTGAGTTCTTTATATATTATACAGATTAATGCTTCATCAGAGGTGCATGTGGTAAAGATTTTCTCCCAATCTTAAGCTCTCTCCTCACATTATTGTTTGTTTCCTCTGCTGAGAAGAAGCTTTTAAATTTAATTTAAATTTCTTGATTTTACTTCTTGTGCCTTAGGGGTCTTGTTAAGGAAGTCAGATATTTGGCCAACATGGTGAAGATTTGGACATTCTTCATAGAAATAGAAAAAGCAATCATGAAATTTATTTGGAAAAATAAGAAACCTAGAATAGCCAAAACAATCCTGAGCAAGAAAAGTGAAACAGGAGGCATCACAATACCAGACATTAAACTACACTACAGAGCTATAGTAATAAAAACGGCACCAAAATAGACTTGTAGACCAATGGTACAGAACAGAAGACACAGAGACAAACCCACACAGATACAGTTATCTTATACTAGACAAAGGTGCCCAAAACATTCACTGGAGAAAAGATAGACTATTCAAAAAATGGTGCTGGCAAAACTGGAAATCCATATGTAGCAAGTTGAAATTAAACCTCTATCTCTCACCCTGCACAAAAATCAACTCAGAGTGGATCAAAGACTTAGGCACTAGAATAGAGACCCTGCACCTAATGTATCTTAACCCCTACTTCACACCATACGATAATCAATTTCAGATGGGTTGCAGAAGTAAATGTGAAAGATAAAGCAATGAAGCTTTCAAGAGAAAACAAAAATTTATTGAAAAGGGCACAAATACTAAACAATGATAAAGAAAAATAGTTAATTGATTGGTATTAAGAAAATCTTTTTGTCAAAAGGTACAAAGAAAGTGAATGAAATGACGGAATCATAGATAATACTTTCAGACCATATATTCAATCAAAAATCTCATCTCTAGAATGCAGAAAGAACTCTTGAAAACCTGTATTAAAAAAGTGGCTAACTTAACTGGAGAAGGGGGGGAATGTAAGAACCTCATAGATGTTACTCAAATGTCAATAGACCTGTGAAACCTATGGCTTCGTTAGTTGCCAAGTAGTTCACTTAACACTCACCCGAATGGCAAAGATGAAGGGGAAAGACATGCCACATGTTGGCGAGAACCCGGAGCAGTGGGGGCTCTCTGGGGCCTGAGTGCAAATAGTTCCAATTAACTTGGAAAATGGCTGCAGCTGAACATACATATATAAATAGACATCTATGACTCAGTGACCCAGAAATTCTTCTCCCAATTATACACCAAACAGGATTTTGTATAAATTTGCCAAGAGACACATACAAAAATATTTACAGGAGCACTGCTTTTAATAGTTCAGACCCCAAATGACTCAGATCCTCACTGGCAGTAAAATGGGCAGATAAGGCGGAGTATCTGCTCAGAGAGGAATACTGAAAAGCACAGAGAGTGGAAGGAAAATCTCATGGCTGTAGTTGATAATAGGAACCGCGGGAGACAGCGGGCTGAGGCGTGGCCCAGGGCAGAGCTCTCACCCAGCGTGTGCGAGGCAGAGGCCCCGGGTTGCATCTACAGCATTGCATCATGATGACAGTAAGACAAAGTCTGAGACAAAATGAGCAAAGGCCTCACGAGAACTTGGGGCCAGAAGACCCCTCTGTGGGCGTGTTCACCTCAGCTGGGTTCAAAGGTCGGGGAAGGAGAGGCAGCTTTACAGTGCAAACAGGGAACTACATCTCCAAATAGCAAGCATCCTATGATGAGGCAAATTTAGGAGGCAGAGGAGAATTTCTAGTTGGCCTTCAGGTACTTTTGACCGGGCTGCTTGGTGGACTTCAGGGCTGGGGGTCAGCTCCCTACTGCATGACAGAGAAGTCCTGCTCCCACCACATGGCCTCCAGAGCCCACCTGGCCTGGCCCTGCACCTTTGGCCCTCACTGGGTGCTCCAGGCTTCCTGTGTGGCCTCCAGAGCACCCGGTCTCTCCTTTCTCCATCTGTGAGTTGTTTGGACTCCTGTAGGGGATAAAAGACACTATCAGACGATTTCAAAAAAGGAGTTTAAAATCCCAAACCCAAACTAAGAATGAAAAGGACATACAATGAAAACTTGGCTAGATAGGAGGGCCAGGACAGGCTTTTTGATACAGTTTGATTTCTGAATAATTTAGAGGCAAACAGAAGAAGCAGTTGAGACGGATGGAACTGTATGTTAAAGACCCTGAGGCAGCAGAGTGTGTTTCCATATGGGGAATTGAAGGAGAGAACACAGAAAACAAGAGGTAAGTTAGGGTCTTGCACAGCATGGTGAGGATTTTGGTCTTCATACTAAGATGAGGATACACCTGCTGTTGGAAGGCTAGATGCTTAAAGTTAAGAGGTATTTCAAGCAGGAGGTGACATGATATTGCACTAGCAAAGTGAGCCTCTGACTCTGGGATTTACTGGGGAGCAGTTTAGATTCCAGGAGACCATGTAGAGGCAACTGTAATAGTCCTGGCCCCAGAGAATGGGCTGGGTTGGTCACAAGGGAGTTAGGACAGAGTTGTGAGCCTTCTGCAAAGATGTGGGTGGTCGAATAGCCTAAACATGGTGACTGGAATGTAGGGGAGGGGCGGGGTGTGAGAGCCAAGGATGGTTCCTGGACCCTGACGCCTGGGGGGATGGTGGTACTTTCCCGGAGGCCACCATGTTGGGGTGCACAGTGGCAGAAAGCTCAGAGATGTCACTTAGACATCAAGTAGAGGGTAAAGTGGGCAGGAGACCCGGCTGCTCTGCAGTTCAGACAGAGTTCCAAGGCATCACTGAGTCATTATTCAAACAAACACAATTTTTATCTATATGTTTTTTAAGTTTGAGAAATTATTTCATTCTCTCTTTTTTTTCTCTCTCTTTCCTTCTTCAGAGGATTTATTTCCATTTTTCTTTCTACCTCCCTTTTGTGGAGTGTGTGTTTCTTTTGCCCGAGGGGTCACCTAAATGTGCCACCTCTCCCTCAATAGCTGCAGACCCCAACTCTGACCTCTGCCTCCAGAGCCCAGTGGGAACGTGTCAGCTGACACAAAGCGGCACCTCCTGTGAGTCATTTGGGAATCGAGATGGGGTAAAGGGGTTGCTGTTTGGGGGGACGGTCGTTGTCCAGCAGAGGACACCTGAGCCGAGGGAGGTGCTTCTCAAGGGCCTGTTTGCTACGTCCACTGCAGTGGTGGGCTCCGGCCTGGGGCTCGCAGGGGGAATCGTGTTGCTTGGGAGATTCTGGCTTCTTGCAGGGATCTGGAGCAGTTGGTGGGGAGCAGGGAAGAGGGGAGAAGGTGACAGGCACGGGTTTGTTTCCAAGCCTGTGTGAAAGCCCCCGAGAAGAACTTTCATGCCACGTCTGTCAGATGAACCAGAATGAATAAAACCAGCTGCTGTGTCTGAAGACTCACTGGCCACTCCTGACTCGACAAGAAGCTCAGAACCTTCTTGGGAAAGCTCTGGACCCTGAGACCAAGTGGACTTCACAGCACGGGAAGGATCCCAAGCAGTTCAGCGGGCAGAGTTTGTGAGAAAACCAGGGAAGGTGCTTAGGGCCAGTATTTAAGAAATGAGGAAGGGTGAAGGCAGAGGGAAAATTTCTACCCTGCCTAAGAATTAATATTATGAAAAATGAGGCAGAGGGAAGAAGTGTTCTCACCACATTCAAGTTCTTGCTCTGAGTTTGCTGAGTCTCTCCCCTTGAGCTTTTCTCCGGGAAGTCAGATTACAGCTGCTTTGTCCCCAGTGACATTGGGGCAGTAGGATGTACTGACAGAGGTTTGGCTTTGAGTCTGCACACTACTGGCAGGGACCATCTGTGTGACCAGGACAGCCAGGGAGAGACTCAGCGTCCCTCAGAGACCCAAGCTGTTTGGTTTTTGGTTGCAGGATCTGGTTTGCAATTGCAGGATCTGGTTTGTTACATTCCCAAGTCAGTTTCCCGAATGAAATGTTTAAGCAGTTTCTGGCCTGTCCTGAGACTATTTCCCCAAACTCTTCCTGTGGGCTATGTCACTGTTGACTACAAACAAATGCCCTGTTATGTGTGGTTACTGCTGAGCGCTGCCTGGGGCTGGGCATGGTCCCACATGTTAGAGGGTATCAAACTGTTCTTTGCTTCCCAAATCCTTTAAGGTAGGTGCTTCCATGATTCCCAGCCTAAGGACGAGTAACCAGCAGCATAGATGGGTCAATTACCTGGCCAAGGTTGCATAGCCAGTGGCTTGGAACCAGGGTTTGGCCCAGTGCTGGGAAGAGCATGTCTGCTTCCTGGACCTGACTCCTTTCTCCCTCCCCCTCAGCACTGCACACACGTTAGGTATTCCTCAACAGCCTCTTGCTGAACGAGTGTACTGTCGACTCTCACACCCCCAATAATTGAACCCCACAAGAGCCTCTGCTGTCTTATTTCTCCACCCACCTGGAGGAGGTAAACATTGTACAGATCCAGTGATGCTTTGTTTTCTCCTAGGAGTGACTGGGTGACGTCCTATAAGGTCATGGTGAGCAATGACAGCCACACGTGGGTCACTGTCAAGAACGGATCTGGAGACATGGTGAGTCTCTTCTTGGTTCTGGCTGTGTGGGACCCTGCAGAGAGACGTGATATGCCTAGTCACCTGGGACTTACCATTTCTGGGTCCACTCCAGCCAACCCTGAGAGTGTGATGGACAGTGACCCCTTTCCATGGCCCAAAGTTCAGCACCAGGTGGTCACCTTTGGGGACGATGTGGACTCCTGCCTTTCCTCCTGTCGCAGGGTCTGAACCCAGCCTCTTACCCACACCCAGGCCAGCCCTGGAGAGAGACAGCATCCAGGGCCCCTCACAGCTGTTCAGTTATGAGTTTCCTAACTTTTTCTAATGCCCTTGGATCTTTAGCTCTGTGATGTGGTGCAGCTTCACACTGCAGTCACACTGAGATACTCAAGGGCACATTCCCAGCACCATGTCCCCTGTCTCACACCCATCTCGCACACCGCCTGCAGATTCCTTATCACCCACATCCCTGTGTCCTGGTAGAAGGGTGCCAGCTGCTCTTCTACCTGGGAACCCATTGCTGTGTCTTTCTCTAGAATATTCCAAGATAGGTATGTCTTTCCCCCCATGTCAGGTCAAATGCAACTGCTTCCCCACAGCTTTGCTTGGTCTTCTTCTGCTGAAATACAAAAGCTCTGTGGTGTTCCTTTGCCCTGACCTTGATAGTTATCTTACAGTCAATAGGTTCTCCCCAGGCCCCAATCGATGGGGGCTTCCTGGGACCTGACTCCTTTCTCCCTCTCCTCAGTGCTCAACACACATTAGGTATTCCTCAACAGCCTCTTGTTGAGCCAGTGGACTGCCAATCTCACACCCC
This sequence comes from Callospermophilus lateralis, assembly GCF_048772815.1. Classification (NCBI taxonomy): domain Eukaryota; kingdom Metazoa; phylum Chordata; class Mammalia; order Rodentia; family Sciuridae; genus Callospermophilus; species Callospermophilus lateralis. The sequence continues at coordinate 1,293,029 of NW_027512918.1, forward strand.
CAATAATCAAACCCTACAAGAGCCTCCTTTCCCCCTTGAACATAAATAGATATTTGAAGGAAACAGTGAAAAAGAGATCCCTGTGCTCAACGAGCTGCCTGTTCCCATGGTGGCCCGCTACATCCGCATCAACCCGCAGTCCTGGTTTGACAACGGCAGCATCTGTCTGAGGATGGAGATCCTAGGCTGCCCACTGCCAGGTGAGTCCACCCACCTGCACTTCCTGCAGGGCAGGATGCTGACACAAAACAGGTGCCAGCCGGGGTGAGTAAAATTAAACTGCACAAATGTTTTCTAGTGTTAAAAAGAAGAGATGTGTCTATTTAGAATATTTTGAAAATACAAGTGAACCCAAAAGAAAACAAGTACCCCCATTATCCTGCTAAGAAGCATCATGAACATTGGGGGTATCGAGGTCTCTTGCCAAGGGAGGTTTTTCCCATTGTGCATATTTCAAGGTTGACAATTACCCAACCCCACCACTCAAGGGTGAGCAGAGACACTATAAAGGGGTTTTGGAGCATTGGGGTACAACTCAGCCATCGAGCTCTTGTGAGCATGTGCAAGGCCCTGGGTTCCATTCCTAGCACTACAAAAAAAAAATTTTGGAGGCCACATTTATTTGTCTCTTCAGATCCCACTCTTCTAGGTAGAGGAGGTAGGCCAGCAGCAGCAGAAGTTCACTTTAAACTTGACCCTTGATGTGGTCTTGTTTAGAGAGCTTCATGGGATGCCTGTGTCTTGGGTCACTTATTCTTATTGGTTGTGTTTTCTTGGCCCTATCTCTACATGATGGTTTTAGTGTGTGACCCTAGGGTAACAGGGAGAATGGTGGGGACTCCTGAGCCAGCTGGGTCCCTGCTCTGTCTTGCTCTGGACAGGCTGGCCTGAGCTGGCTCTCATAGATGGTTGGCTTGTGTGCTCAGGGACCTGTGGTAGCAGCCTCTTCCTCCTGCCCAGACATCTCCAGGGAAGGCAGCAGGCAGGAACTTTCTCATTCCTGGGCACCCTGAGTCAGGAGGACCAGGAGCGAGCCATGACTCATCTCTCCCAGGCTGCTCCTCCAGGGAGCCTCCCTGCACTTGATCTTGCAGGTGTGAGCTGACCCCAGCTCCCTCTGGACCCCCAGTTCTTCCTAGTGCTCTGGGGGCCTGGCACCTCCAGCTCTGAGGCTGTGTCTATCACTACCCCACCCCTATCATGAACTCACTTTTACTGGGTTGTCAAGTGTGTTTATGTCATTGTGCTCTTTTCCTCTCAATCCCATAGTTTCTATGAACTCGCTTTGGCAACCATGGATTTTTTGAGACCAAGTTGAATCTAGGTACCTACTTAATTTCCCTCATGTCAGATATTTTGTTTTATAATTGTTCACACCTACTTTTTTTATGTCATTAAAACTGGCAGAGACCCACTGTCTTACTGATGCTTTCTCTCCTAATCCATGGAGAGATCCTGTGTTTTTAATCTGCCTTGGAGAGTTGGAAGTTGAGTTGTTTCCAGCGTCCTGATTCTGTGAACACCCGCAGTGGGCATCCCTGTTCCTCCATCACCATTTCACATCACTATTCCACGTGTGCATGTCCACGGTTAATTCCCAGGATTGCCTTGGGGAGTGTGGGGTTGCTGGGACAAAGGAAGCGCCCATTGTCAAGGATGGCTTGGGGAGAGGCTGCCTGGTTTGAGATTGAAGTCTCCTTTTGTGGCCTGTTGTGTTGGAACTGGGCACTGCTGTCCAGGTCCAGCCTGTTGCCATTCGGTGCCTGCCGGGCTCAGTGTGTCCTAAGGCCCTGAAGTCAGTAGGTATCTGCAGAGGGGGAGTCATGGACTCTGGCCCTCTTTACATGAACCTGGGACTCTTGTTCAGCAACCGCCAGTCTGTTTGCTTTAAAGAGAAGGGTCATGGTTCTTCTCTGCAGGCAGGAATTTATCTGTTGTTAGCAAAGGGCAGAGGGCAGCCTGTGCAAGTCTCATGAAATAAATATTTCTCTGTGAAGTTATTCTTGGGGTGTGTTTGAAGATAGGTCCTGGGAGCTGTTGAATCACTCGCAGAGACAGTTGCATTGTGAAATCTGGGTGGCTGTCAAGTATGGCCTCAGCAGTATTCTGCTGTCCCCCCCTAAATATTTAGGACCATTTTTCTTCTAGAAGTTACTTAGCACTCTGTCCAGAGGTGCACTAGTGTTCACACATGCCGCCTGGTGGTAGTCAGGTCCGAGGACCAGGGTGGCACAGAGGTCCAAGTTGAGCCTCTCATCATCGCTGTGCGGAAAAGATACCTTCATGAAAGTTAATGAGATTGAAGCCAGAGTTGTGCAGACAATGCAGCTCCCCAAACCCAAGGTGACCTTGAGGTCTAAATGCAGCCACCAGTTCCATGCTTCCTGGAATTCTTTTTATGAAAAATGTACTTACCTCCATTCTGCATCTCTGCATTCCAACCATGCCCTCCCTTCTCCTTTTCCTGTGAGGCCTCTGGTGGAGGCGGACTTGGAGGGTGCGGGTTGCTTTTTAAGACTTGGTGAATATTTCCAGAAATCTTTGAGCTGGAAAGTGCATTACCATAGACCATGGACTATTAATAGGATTTTTAAAGCTCAGAAGTAAAAGAAAATGGGGCGCTGTAGTTGCATGGGTTTAGAGTTTCAGGTCTGCAAGATGAAAAATGTTCTGTAGCTGGATAGTGCTGCGCATATTGAGTGAAGCATGTGGCATATAGCAGTGTTCCGTAACAATGGCACCAAGCGAGGGAAGGCCTTTTGCTCCAAGACGGAAGCCATGTCTCCATTAAGCACCGGGTGTCAGCCGGACACAGGCCAGATCCAACTGAAGATGAGATCACAAGATTGCTCTCATTTACTGTGGTCATTGAGGTAGTGAACAATGGGCCAAAGAATTAACAGTTAATTATTTAATAGGAAAACATGTGCATCTGCTGTGAGAGTTGAGCCTTTAAGCTGCATGAGTATACTGCCTTGTAAAGGGAGATCTGCTTGCTAGAGTTGATTGCTAGACGGGGTGACCACCCATCCCAATTGTCTTGGACACAGGAAGTTTTCAATTTATCAACCAGGACAGCCCCAAGCAAACCAGCACATGGTGGCCTCTCTCTGGTTAGACCACATCTCAGTCAGCAGAATCAGGGGAACAGAGCATTTGGGGAGTTTGGTAAGGGGAGTCTGTTGGGAAGACAGCTTTAGGTACCAAGGTCTGGAGTTTGTCCCTGTAACTAGGGTGTCTCTGAGGAATCAGCTGTTTTTCAGCATATAGGATGTGCCCCGAAGGAGACAGGAGCCAAAGCTCCATCTGAGACAGTCGGGCTTGTAGACTGAGGCAGCTGGGGCTTCAGATGGGAGCACGCTGTTCCAACTAGCTTAAGAGAAAAAAGTGGGCTGATGTCAAATCTTAGGAGCGGGTCTGAATTTGGCTTCAGGTTAGGGTAGGTCTACTGTCTCAGGGCCTTCTAGGTCAGGGCTCACTTGGTCTCTTGCAGACAGGCAGGTGGCCACTGATGACCAAAGTCATCCTCTCTTCAGAGAGATTCCAGAAGGAGAGACTCCTCAGATCTGGGCTAAGAGTCTTCTGGTGGCCCCGTGTGGATCCTGGGATCACTGGGCCCAGTGACTGTGGCCAGAACAAGTGTGTTAACTGGCTGGCCTGAGTCACATGGCAGCGCAGCTCCCTCAGAACTCACAGGGAAAGGAATTCTTTTGCCCACAGAGGGAATTTGGGGATGGACACATGGGATGCCAATTGCTCTGTGTGCACTCATTACTTCAGACTGTGGCTCCTAGTAGAGCCTCAATTAAAACCTTGGCCAGTCAGAATAAATGGACAGGAAAGAAGAATTTTTTTCAGGATAGGGAGACTGAAAGTTGTGCAAACTCGCTGTGGCTTTGAGACAGTTCTGGAACTTGTACCTGAACCTTTCAGCAAACTGATTAGTCTTAAGGAAGGAAGAATATCCCAGACACAAAGTTCTTTTGTCCTGGAGGCTCTCAGTTTTTCTTCACTGCTTTTCACAACCTTGAAGGCAGAACTTGTGTTGGAAAACAAAGGGGGCTTTCAAGTCCTTTGGAAAGAGGCCCCAGAGACTGGGGCAGGGTGTGGAATAGCTCTCAGCACACAGCTCTGGTTAGGTTCACTGTAGATGACTGGGTAGGTTTGGTGGAAATTAATGCAAAAAATACATGCTTCTCATTTGCTTTGAAATCTACAGGTTTGGAATTCAAAGGGAAGGCAGCTTGCCAGAGGTGTTGTCAGCCCACTCCCCAAAGGAAAGTGTTGGAGAAATGAGTGGGCCTCTGGCTGAGCCTCTCTGTTCTTGCTGGCCAGCATGCCCGCCTGCCTCCGGAGACATTTCCTTTTCTCCTTGGTTACTCGTATCTGATTGTATCACTGGAAAACCTTTTGTGAAGATTTAAAATTCTATTTTCAGTGTTTGTGTTCATCTGTGATTCTTACCTTGTGGCAGGTGACCTCAGTTCTGAAGGGTGAAGCCATCTTCAAGGGCGCAGGGCTGGCTCAGCTGACCGGCTGGGTGGAACATCACTGATGCCTTCTCCCTGCTGCCACACACTGGGCGGCTGTCAGCCTTCCGGCCTGCAGGGTCAGCTGGCGTTCTGTTAAAGTGTGGTTCTACCCTGCTGAGTCAGAAGGTTCTGTCAGGTTGGTTCTGACAAAGAGCCAGTGCTGCACATTCGGATCAGAGATAGGGCCCAGCCTGCCACCCTAGGGAGCAAGTGCCCGTCCTTCTGCCACCTACCTTGGCTCTGCTTCCAGAATGACCTTGGAGCCTCCTGCATCAAGCCAAGGCCGCTGTGGCTCTCCAGCTGCTCACATGCTCCTAGGGTTGTGGGTCGGCCTTCCAAAGCTCCCATGTTCTTCCTGTCGGGAGCTGGTGCTGTTGGAGATGCTACCAGGCTGGCCGGGGCCTGCCACCCTCCTTTCCTGTCATCATCAGATGAGGAGAAGGACCTCAGCACCAACGGATGTCCCTTCCTGCTGTCCTCCTTGTTCTTCCTCCTCAGTGTCCCCTTCTTTCTGTGTGTTCTTTGGTTTTTATAATTATATGCAGAATACAAGCTTAAGAAATTAAAGGGTAAAAATCAACTTATGCTTCTGGAAGGGAATCAAGCGAAGAGCATGCATGTCCTCCCCAGAGCCCAAGCCCTAGTCCTCAGGGTCACCGCGGTTAATATGGTCTGATTACACCTACCAAGGAACTTATGCTCCCATGAAGGGAACTCACTGACTTCAGCATTATGGTCACTCTGTGTCTTGTGAGTGCAAGTCCAGGGAGGGCCGAGCTGCAGGGCTGGCTATTCAGCAGCTCCTGATGTAGTTGGGCTTCTCTGTCTTTTGCTCCTGGTAGTCCATGTCCCTGAGGTCCTCCTGGGGCTAGTTCCTCTTGTAGTCAGATGCCCACTGTGGCAAGCAGGCGATGTGCTTCTGCACACTTTTCCCGTTCTCCTCTGTGCCCAAGTGCTGGAGCAGTTAGAGTGGCCGGGGGGCTGGGGGCGGGCATGCTTTGATGGCCTGGAGCTGGGGCCCTGAGTTTTCTAGAGGTGGGAAGAGGGGACTTCCAAATGTGGGGCCTCTGTTAGGAAGAACAAAAGGAATGTGTCCCCAGTAAGAGCCCAGCAGTGTCCACACACTTCCTAAAGTCCCTGCATATGCGCACAGCTTTGATATTGCATCTATTTCTTTAGAGAGGCTGTTTGCTAGGCACATAGGATGTTTCCTCTACCACTACCAGTAGATCGGTGAGGCCAGAACCACTCTATTCCCTGTTTATGGGTGAAAAACGAAGGCAAAGACTGACTAGTGACTTGCTCAAGATCACACAGCACATAAATGGAAAAGATCTGGACCCAGGCACCCTGGCTCTGCACCCTTAGCCACTGGGTGATTCCAAACCCTGTCTTGCTCCCTGTGTCTCGGTTCTCTGCCTCTGAGCCAATGTTAGGAGCTCGAGGTTGGACTGGGCTGGGAAGGCTTTGCCATCCCCCCGGTGCTTTCATGAGTCAAGCCCTAACAGGGTTACCACAAGTAACAGAATGGTGTGAATGAATTCAAGGTCATCTCTCTGTCCCCAGATCCTAATAACTATTACCACCGACGAAATGAAATGACCACCACGGATGACCTGGATTTTAAGCACCACAACTATAAGGAAATGTGCCAGGTAAGACCCAGGACACGGGGAGTGGGGCCGTGGCTCCGTGGTAGAGCTCTCCTCTAGCGTGCATGAGGCCCTGGGTTCAACACCAGCACCTCACAAAATAAACACAGAACAAAACAAGAAACTGAGCTTGTAGCCTCAGGCCAGGAGTTTGTGCAGGGCAAATGCCCTAAGCAATTCGTATGTAGGGTTCATGTTCAAGGGACAGGAACCTGAATTGTCCCTTTGGCTGTGGAAGACACACTGAATGCTCGCACCTTCAAGACTGAGGGGTCTTTCTGGGATTCAGTGATCAGGAAGGTTCTCCCACTGCACAGGGTTGAAATGGGCCTGAAATCCAGACTCTCTTCTCATTTAATACTCCAGTTCCTAAGAACCACTGTGTGTGTGAGCCAGGTCAGGGACGGAGGAAGTCAGTCATGTGCAGAGTCGAAGAAGAGGAAGCACATGGGGACCCTGCTGTTGGCAGGACTCTGCTGGAGCCCACATCACTGCGTTCAGTCCTCTAACACCCCAGGAGGGTAGCACTGTGGTCATCCTTTCTTACAGATGAGGAAACCAAGTCACCAAGTCACTGCACAGCATTTCCCTGTGTTACACAGATTCTCAGTCTCCATCTTGGTTGCCTGTTATAGTCACACTGGGGGAATTTGTAAAAATACGCTTTCCTGAACTCGCTTCAGAACAAGTAAAGCAGAACCCTTAGGAGAAGGACCTGGGGACTCAAGATTTTAAAAGCTGACCTTGGGCTTCTGCTGCATAGCCAGGTCTCAGAGCTTCTGCTTGACACCTTTATAGTGGGGGGTGCAGTTGGCAGGAAAAGACCATCAGAGGAGATTCCCCAGGTTTGATCAGCGAGGCCCGGAGTCTGAGCAGTGGCAGCCTGTGCCTGCTGGCTGAGGAAGGGGGGAGGGCCACCACTAATCAGAACAGGTAAGGGGCAGCCCCTGGGTGGAGCGCATTGCCTCTGACATCCTGTTCCATGTCTGCCCCCCACATGTGCTGGAAATGCACAGGGGTTGTGGGCAGACAAGAAGTCCCTAGAAATCAAAGCATCAGTCTGAAGAGTCAGAACGAGCAGGACTGTACGTGAGAATGTATTTTCAGAGAAGGATTCACTCAGGCAAATTACTGAGGCTCAAAGGAGGGCTGGAGGAGCAGAGGGAAGGAGCAGACGCCAAGACAAATGTGGAGGACGTGTCTGAGTTTGGGGCCTGTAGGCTGAGCCCAGTCCATGAAGGGAACACGCCCAGCAGCCCAGTGTCATTTAATTGACAGGCAGCTTCTAGACACCTGTCAGCACTGACCGGGAAAGTGGCAGTGTTGAGCCTCTTGCTCTTCAGAAACCCAGATGATGTCCTTGGACTTGAGGTCCATGACTCATGCCTGCGGCTATGCATTCTTGGGGTGTCTGTGGCTCTGCCCCCAGTTCCATCACAGGGGCACCATGGATTGACTCAGAACTGCTTTCTGGACATCTCAGGACATCCCACTGAGTCCAAAAGAGAGAAAATATCAATTTAGTTGGTGCAGTGAACGTCAAGAGCCATAAATCTGAGCCATAAATCTGCATTTAAAGGCAGCAGGCTGCACCAAAGTGTGTGGGTGCTGGTGTCGGTCAGTAGCCATTGCACATGGACAACGGGGCTCCTCTCTCAAGGAGAGCTGGTGGAGCAGCCTTCATCACGCAAGGTCACTGTCACTTGGGGGGCGGGTGTCAAAGCCACTACAAGGACATAGAATCATCAGTCAGCTGCCTCAGGGACACTGACTGAGTCCTCAAGGGTCCGCCTGCCTGGCAGTGCTCAACTGGAGACTGTCCAGGGAGCGTTTCTCCATTGTATGGCAAGTTCCCGAGTGTGACTTGCCACTTGGATTCCCTCGTGGCATTGGCTGGTTACTGTAGACGTCTCTCTACCTTGGGGACAATGGTTAGTTTACCCTACTATTGACAGAGACATTTCTGATGAGTAAAAAAAAAAAATAAAAAGAGAAACAGCAATGAAAAGCAAGAAGAGAAAGTGAAAATCTTACACCTTATGGGAGGGAGAGGCCAGGTGTGTGGCCTCCCGGGCTCAGGAACTCTCCTGAGCACCAACTTGAGAGGCTCTGCCCAGACCCAGGGAGGTGCAGGGGTTGGGGGGGGAGCCGAGAAGCAGGGGAGAAGGTGGGGGCCGAGTGGGAGAGCCGGGCCAGGAGAAGCAGAAGGCCTTCAGAGCGGGTCACAACTTATGATCACTTGACTGCTGTTCCTTCACAGACACCTTGTCCGTCTCCCTCATTGGAGCTGGTGAGGGCTTTGGCAGGCGGGAACAGAGGAGGGCATGCCCAGCAGCAAGGGCAGCAAGAACCGCGGCGTGGAGGTGGGGCGTTCAGGGAGTGTCTGCCACAGTGGGCAGTGGGCTGGGAATGAGCCTGGTCCTGAGGTTCCTCGCTGAGCAAGGCTGGGCCTCTTATCTGTGTGGAGAGAAGGTGAATAAGAGCCATTGGGTCCCCAGGACAGGGGCCTCCTGGGCCTGGACAAAGATGGAGGGAGGCATCTCTGAGGCCCTCTGGCTAGTCTGAGGCCACCTGGTAAAGTGAGTTGGGGAGAGAGAGGACTCTGGCCTTGTCCTGCAGGGGAGTGGGTGCTTTCCCAGGAAGGAGAGAGTGATTTTGAGGACTAGGTTTAACTTGACTCTTTTGGGAGGTACAGTGTTGCCGGGGCCCCATGCTCAGGAAGCCCTGGTTGCTTGGCTGATCTGTGGAGAGTGAGGTTCAGGCAGATGAAGGTAAAGGGACAGGACATGAGCCTCTCCATGCTGAGCCTGGCCCTGGGGGAGGTCGTGGTGGGGGGAGTCAGGGTAGGGCAGCGACCTGGGGGTCCAGACACACCAAAGTCCTGAGCCACGAGGTCCCTCCCAGCAATCCTCTCCTTCTTCCCATCCTGTGGAATTCCTTTCCCATTGACTGGGCGCAGTCTGTTTCCCAGGTGAATGAAGAAAGACCATGGAAGAGAACTTTTTCTCCTCTGCCTCCTTTTATTTATTCTTTAAACATTTTCATTCACTGGACAAACACTGTTGTATCAGTATGTGACCCCAAACCTACAGATAGATCCTTCTCAAACTTTCTTACCTGCCTCAGTCTTACATTTTCTCACATGTCTCAGTCTGTTCATACTTATGGTAACAAAATACCAGAGAACGAATAATTCACAAACAACAGAAGTGTATTTCTCGTTTTCTGGAGTTCAAGGTCAAGGCATCAGCACATCTGGTGTCTGGTAAGTCCTACTGTCCACTTCCAAGATGGCACCTTGTTGCTCTCCTGTGGTGGGAGGTAGAAGAGGGAAGGGCCTCGCTAGTTCCCTACAGACCTTTTAAAAGGATATTAATTTCATTCATTAGGACACCCCCTAAAGACCCATCTCTGTAGACCATCTCATTGGATCTTAGGTTTCCGCATATCACCCCTTAGCGACTCAGGGCAGGAAACGTGGTGTGTCTCCGAGTTTCAGCCTGGCTGTCTTTAGAATGGGGGCAGTCTCTCTGCCTTGTCTACGTCACCTGGAGGTCTTAGTGGTGAGATGACACATTTTTGCTGTCTCCTTTATGTTGGCAGGGATGTGGGTGCTCTTTCTTGTAGCCATTTTGTTGCCACCTGTGTGTGTCCCCTGTGATGTTCATGCCCCTCCCCTGTGGCAGGTGTCTGCCTCAGCTGTCTTGCAAACATGGGTCTTTAGCAATTGGGTTTTTCTCAACTGAATATTGCGAGTGAGTCACTGCAGAGTGAAGCACACTTTCCCCCAGAATCAACGAGAGAATCAGACCCTGAATTCCTAACCAGAGGAGCGCCTGTCACCTCTCGAAGGTGTGCCGGAAGCCAAGATAGTGAGGATAAATCCTTCAGGCCCTCAGGAATGCTCCTTAACCTGCTCTGCCCGGTGATGGCAGAATACCGTGTTATGCAGGTGACAACGACCACAGCATGACACCTGTCTGTATCATGGGCTCTGTGTAATATCAGTTTTCCAGTTTGAATAGATTTTCATCCACTATAAAAGTTGCAGCAGCCTATTTACAATTTACAAGGACCTTCAGTGTATCATTCTGCTGACCAGGAACCTTTGAAAGATCGTTCCAGTGCCTGCAGGCCCCTGCTGTCCTTCGGGGACTGTGCCTTTCCCTTGCTGAGCAGTCCAGCTCATTTTTTCAGAAAGGTGGAGCCCTTCCTAATGGGTGCTATCTGCCAACCATCCTGGCTGAACTCTTCCTGACATTAACAGAGGGTGGTGCAGCTGTCCCATGATGAGTGAAGCCTCCACCAGGAGCACGGGACCTGGTAAGGGGCAGGCTTCTCAATAAACATGCAGTGAATGGACCGTGACCCTTGAATCAGGGCGGCTTGCACTTGGAGTGGCTAAACGAGTTGAACCAAGCTGGCAAGTCCAAGCCGCCCCAAAGCAGACTGACAGGGCCTCGTTGAGTGGTCCAGGCAAGGCAGCCTCCAGGGAGGTGTCTCTGGTCCTCCCCCACAAGGGCAGCTCCCTCCGCGTGGCTGTGAAGCCTGGTGACTCCTTCAGCACTTGTGTCGCTCTCGCAGACCACAGCTGTCAGTCTGACCAGCCGACTCCAACGGCAAGATCCAGAAAGCAGCACAGAGGGATTTCACTTTGTGCTGACGCCTGCTTTGCGCCCTTCCCCTGTGACACCAGTTACGTGCCGCACGTGCGGTCCTCACTCAGCACTCACAGGAGTGGTGCTCTCAGCCCCTCTGTGTCGGCACAGCAGCTCAGGAGCACAGAGCGGGAGTGTCCCTCATCCTAGCACCATGTGCATAGGTCATGAGAAATTGGATTCAAGAGACACTCAGATGGACCACCCATGTCCAAGAATATTTATTAAGAAAGCAGGAAATCAGAGTGAAAAATAATGACCACAGTCAAGGAGGTGATGACAAATGTGATGAACAGCCAGGGAGGTGACAGCCACAACCAGGGAGATTACAGCCACAACCAGGGAGGTTGACAGCCACAACTAAGGAGGTGACAACCACAAAAATTAAGGAGGTGACAGCCCCAACCTGGGAGGTGTCAGCCACAACTAAGGAGGTGACAGCCACAACCAGGGAGGTGACAGCCACAACTAAGGAGGTGACAGCCACAACCTGGGAGGTGACAGCCACAACCAGGGAGGTGACAGCCAAAGTCGAGGAGGTGACAGCCCTATTGGAGGGAGGTGACGGCCACAGCCAGGGAGACCTCTTTGCTCACAGGACCGACATGACAAAAGCACCATGAACAAGCTGCTGGCCACAGCTGTTGCTTGGGTTCTGGAGGCTGTGGCTCTGGAGGAAGCCAGTGGCAGAGCTGTGTCTGGAGGCTTCTCCCTCCAGCTCACAGGCACGCTGTCCCCGCATGCCTATGTGCAGGAGGAGCAAGTGAGCTCCCCCAGTTACGCAGTCACCACTCCTGTTCCCCAGGCCTCTGCCCTGGGACCTAGTCGCCCCGCCAGCTTCACTTCTGGACACTGTGGCTTTGGTGACTAGGTCTCAGTGTATGCTTTTGGGGGACACAAACATTCAGACCGCGGCAGGAGGTGGTACCACAGCCAGGGGCGCTCAGTGTCCAGAGCCGCATTGGGCAATGGCCAGGAGCGCCTCCTTAGAGATGACCCCAGGGCAGGCTGGCACAAAAGGTGGGTGCTGAGAGCCTTGGGGAGATGGTTGTGGGGAGGAGCGTCCACGTGGAGCAGCCAGGCTGTGGGAGAAGGGCCCTGTGGGGAACAGGAAGCGGCTTACCTCCTGAGATGTCTGCCCCATCGTTACTTGAAATGGTTCATTGACTTTGTCTTTCAGTTGATGAAGGTCGTGAACGAAATGTGCCCCAATATCACCAGGATCTACAACATTGTCAAAAGCCACCAGGGCCTGAAGCTGTACGCCGTGGAGATCTCCGACCACCCCGGCGAGCATGAAGTCGGTGAGGGGCCCCTGGGGTGACGGTGATTCGCCTTATCCATGGTGCCTCCTCAGGCATCATGTTCTATCCCCGAGAACATTCAGGAAGCAGGGCCTGCACTGGCCATCGTCAGCCGTCTCATAGGGTGGACTCTGCAGGGCACACAGATTGGAGACCTGAGAGCCTCTGGCCCCTGTGACACATGCCGCAGATTATTTAAGCTGGACACACCTTCCTTCTCTCCATAGAGCCCGCACCTGATCCTGTGTCCCCTCCAAGGCCATTCACAACAGCCGAGGAAGAAAGTGGCTAGACTCCTCTCCCAGGAGGAAATGCTGCTCATTGATGGCTTAAGCTACAGTGCTTCACTCTTTTTTGTTTGTTTGTTTTTGGAGAAGGGGACTGGGGATTGAACTCAGGGGTACTTGACCACTGAGCTATATCCCCAGCTCTATTTTTATATATTATTTAGAGACAGGGTCTCACTGAGTTGCTTAGCGCCTTGCTTTTGCTGAGGCTGGTTTTGAACTCTCGATCCTCCTACCTCACCTCCCAAGCTGC